>NC_044035.1:295604398-295926898 GCF_901765095.1 Microcaecilia unicolor | reverse complement strand
TAAGAGAGAATACATTGGGACCGAGAACAGCAAAGGATGAGGAATGCTAGCAACAAGCGCCCTCATCTAGTATGTGTGAGCTTGGTATTATGGTTCGCTAGTGCTATAATGACCCAGTATATTGAGCGGGCATTTTCTTGAGTTTGGTGGTTGGGATAGGGGTAGGGTGTAGAGAGTCGGGATCAGTGCCCTGTTTCAGTGATGAATTTATTGAACAGATATGCTTTCAGCTGTTTGTGAAAGATTAAGTAGTTTGTGATGTGTCTGATGTTTGGCAGTAGGGAGTTCCAGGTTTTGGTTGGTAGGTAGGAGAAGCATGTGGTGTATATTGATTTGTATCGTATTCCTTTGTGTTGTCGGTGGTGTAGGGTCATATAGGTGCGAGTGCTGCTGATGTGTTCCTCAAAGAGAGATTGATTGAAGTGGTGAGGCACTCTGGGAATAGTCTCTGGAGAACAGTGAATGCCAGGGCTTTTATGGGGAGCCAGCGAAGTGCCTGTAATAGGCCCTAACAACCAATTATTGGCAGTAATTAGGAGTTAACATCTGCATCTGCCTTATACCCTGTTCTATCACAAGCATGCCCAAATTTTATAGCATGCAACTCCAAAGAGGATGAGGCCATGGGTGAGTCAAGGGCATTCCCAGAAATTGGATGCAATGTTATAGAATACTTGGGTTTATGTACCCAACTGCCACTGTGAGAATTTACACCGGGTTTCAGCAGGCATAATTCCTTGTGCCCACAGTTGAGAACAAGAATCCGTGCTAAGCGCTGTTCTATAAATGTTGCTTAACATTAAGCAGCCCTTATGGAATTGGCATTTAGAGCAGATCTTAACAGCACCTAATTTTGGATACCATTTACTGAATCTGGTCCTTTGCGCTAACTGGATAACACTTCCACACCCATTCCCCACCCATCACATGCCCCCTTCCAAAAATACGTTTAAAAAATGACACATGATTAGCATTCACAAATTAGCCAAGTTAATGTAAAATTCTTTAACACATTTTGCAATACACCTTTTTTTCATACACTAACCCCCAGATTCCATATAGTGCGCCTAGAGATCTGTGTCAAAATCCAAGCATATTCTGTAACAACGCACATAACTTAATTGGCTTAACAAGCTAATCAGCATTGATAATAGCTCTTAACAAGCAATAATGAGCACTAATTGGTAATAATTAGAATTTACGCGCACAACTTGCTAAGCGCATTCTGTAATGCAGTGCACCTAACTTCTAATGCACACAGGCAAAAAGGGGTATAGTTATAGGCAGGGAAATAGGCATTGTGAAATTTACACTCATAGTTATAGAATATGGCCCAGTCCACCTAAATCTACACAACTGGGATTTATGCCACATTTTCATTGGTGTATATGGATGTGCATAAGTTTAGATGCTGGGATATCAACTAAGTGTATTCTATATGTTGCGCCTAAATCTAGGCACCGCTTATAGAAAACGCTTAGTCAGCATTGATTTCCGCACCGATTTTCTAAGCACCATATATAGAATCTCCCGCTAAATTTGCATTAAGGTTTAACATCCTTTCAGTGCTGTAGCGAGGGTGCCTGACACCCGGGGTGGGTCGCCGCTGCGCACCCCCCCCCCGGGTGCAGGGCACGGTGCCCCCCCTCTCTGGAGCGCACCCCCCCCAAAACGTACCCTACCTTTCAGCGGAGGGCAGGCGGGAGGGCCGATCCGCCCCCAGTGCACGTCACTGGGAGCTGCGTCGGCTCTGCTGCTTCCCTGCTTTCTCTGCCCCGGAACAGGAAGTAACCTGTTCCGGGGCAGAAAGAGCAGGGAACCAGCGAGCCAACACCCCCCCCCAGCGCGTGCACCCGGGGCAGACCGCCCCACCGCCCCCCCTTCCTACGCCACTGCATCCTTTAGTAAAAGAGTCCCAGAATAAGTAATAAATGCCCATTAAGAAAGCATTTGTTGATTTTCAGTGGCACTACCTGGAAAGTGCAAACAGAAGAGCGGGAAGCCAAAGTACAAAGGAACAAACAAATGTAGAAAAACCCCCCACAATGAACCTTCAAAAGCAGGTTGACATTTAAAACTGGATTTTATTAGGAGACTCGACATGGGCCATGTTTCAACAGAATGCCTGCATCAGGGGTCTACTAAAAAGAAACCTATTTAATTAAAAGGAGTTTGACCAAGAAGATCCGTTAAGAAACAAACAGCAAGTCACCAACCGGTCTTACTTAGCTGCCAAAAAAATGTGGACAATGCCACTGAAAATCATTACAGACTGCCCTGGCAGTATCTGGATAATTAGAAACTCAAATCACAGGCTCACACCTACTGTGCACATATATATAAATAAGAGAACAAACTATCATCCCCATTGTAACGATTCACTATGCTTCGTAGTGGAGATAAAAGTAACGCCACCCAGCCAGCCCAAGAATTACAGACTATAAGGCTTGGGGCCCGGCATACCATCATCTGCCTCAAAAAACTCCACAATAGCTTAGTGTCTCGGGGTCTGTATGACAAGCAAGTTCATATATTATGTAGATCACAGAATGTCACTATTATAAACTGTCATAATCATCAGTCCTGGTGGTTACAGCTACATTTCACTTAGCTTAAATCCAATCGCTGCTGTGTCCCACTGTCAACAACAAACACCGGCTACAACCCAACAGGGAATCCCCATTTCGCTTCTGCTGCTTCAGGGGTTCATCACTCTCTTGTGGATGTTACATGCTCGTTTTTGGAGTGCAGCAGACGAGACACAGCAGCATTTGAGGGATAGTAGTGTGGCAGGAGAAAAGCATCTCCTCTCCCTACCCCTATCCTGTCAGCACCTCCTTCCCCACCTCTTTTCCCCCACTGCTACTGACCTACCTCTTCCTAGAGCTGGGCTAAAGTTTCAGGCAGACTATGTGCCAGTGTGTATCTTTTAAACACAGTACATGCTCAAGGGCTGCCATATCCTGCCCTAACCTCCACAAAATCTGTGTGTAGGGGAGGGAGAAGGCATGTGGCAGCACTTGAGCTCAGGCTCATGTTTAAATTCTGTGCAATGGCACAGAGTCTACTTGAAATTTTGGCCCAGGCCAAGGTACTACATTGGGGGCAGAGAAGAGGGAAGAGGGAAGAGATTCTGGACACAGGATGGGGATAGGGAACAGGGCCGTAGTCAGATGGCCAATTTTGGGTGGGCCTGAGCCCAAGGTGGGTGGGCATGGAATTTACCTCCCCCCCCTCTGGTTTGCTCCTCTCTCCACCCCTCCCTCCTCACAAACCCCCAAATATTAAATACTTGAGCTGTCGGGGATCCACAAACCCTACCAGCTGAAGATTTCCTCCTCCTCCTTGAACAGCCAGCACTCTTCCAAATGGCAGCTGGTAGCACTTGCCTCAAACTGAGGCTGCTGTCAGCAGGCCGTGCATGCTCAGTGCTTTCGCATGTGCGAAAACTGAGCATGTGCAGAAGGGCCGGTCTCAGCGTCAGCTCAAGGCAAGTGCTACTGGCTGACATTTGGAAGAGCAAGGACTGCCCAAGGAGAGGAAATCTTCAGCTGGCAAAGTTTGGTGATCCCCATCAACCACAGCAAGAATGTCACAATTTTGGGTGGGCCTGAGTCCATAGTGGGTGTGCCCTGGCCCACCCAGGCCCACCTGTGGCTACGCTACTGATAGGGAAGGGGAGAGAAGATACTATATGGGGGGGTAGGGAGTGGAAAGGGAGATGCTGGTCATCTGGAGGAAGGTAAGGAGGGGGAGGGTAGACACTGGACTACAGGGATTACAACTATGAGCCACCCCAGAGGAAGTGGGATGCATGGTTGAAGGTTCATCTATGGTATCAGATGCCCTTAGGGCAGCCATGCTGGAACTTGTCTATGTAATGCAAACTGCCTTGACTACATTGTCTGGCAACAAATTCCCCAATTTAATTGTTGGGTGAAATAATAATTATGGTTTCAAACTGCTACCTATTAGTTTTATAAAGTGAACTGTACTTTTAGAAGTATTTGAAAGGGTGAACCACCATTCGCTGTGATTCTCTAGACCTCTATTATATCTCCTCTCAAAGCTGAAAAACCTTAACCTGTTCAGCCTTTCTTCATAGGGGAGCCATTCCATGCTGTTTGTCATTTTGGTTGCCGTTTTCTGTATCTTTTTTCAGTTCCACAATCTTTTTTTGAAATTGGTACATGCATAAGTTTAGCTGTACATAGAGTGAGAAATTTTGCAAAAGGCCATTCCAGGCTTAAATCCCTAGTTTATGCACAAAAATGCCCTCCAAGTTCTACTCCCAAAGGTCACCAGAGTAACAGTGACTGAATTCAGGGCCTTTGTGGTCTGCTGAAGAGCTTTAGCATTGTTGTTTGTAAATGCATTTTGCCCTTATTTGGCAGCCTGACCCCACCCCCATAGGTAGTACTGCAAAATTATTGCTAGGTGTTATGGGTTCCAATTTAATTCTAGAACATAGAAAGGCAGATTGACTGAGCATTACTCATGCTCCCACTAGACACTAGGGATCATAGTATGAGCTAGAGTAGGGGGATTGGGAGTCTGCCCTGGGGGCCATCAGACTGGTTTCTGTGGCTGGGAAGGAGATTAGTAATGAAGGGAAGGGAAATGGGACTTGATATACCGTCTTTCTGAGGTTTTTGCAACTGCATTCAAAGTGGTTTACATATATTCAAGTACTTAATTTGTACCCGGGGCAATGGAGGGTTAAGTGACTTGCCTAGAGTCAAAAGGAGCTGCAGTGCATGACGTCAGACTCACAGAAACAGAAGCCTGCGCAGCCACGTTGCTGATCTGCAAGGGCAGGCTTCTACATGGAATGTTGCTAGTAGAATAGCAACGTTAACATTCCATGTAGAATCTCAAATAGTAGCAACATTCCATCTAGAATCTCCAATTGTAGCAACATTCCATGTAGAATCTCAAATAGTAGCAACATTTCATGTAGAATCTACAAATAGTTTCAACATTCCATGTAGAATCTCAAATAGGGAAAGGGAAATGGGACTTGACATACCACCTTTCTGAGGTTTTTGCAACTACATTCAAAGTGGTTTACATATATTCAAGTACTTAATTTGTACTCGGGGCAATGGAGGGTTAAGTGACTTGCCCAGAGTCACAAGGAGCCGCAGTGGGAATTGAACCCAGTTCCCCAGGATCAAAGTCCACTGCACTAACCACTAGGCTACTCTGGTGGCTTATAATATTGCTGTTTCATATGTAGAGATCTACATATTTAAAAGCTACTGTTTACAGATGGAAAATGCTTCAAAAATGACAGCTCTCACTATTTATAAAGGGGGGGGCCTACTTACAAATAATACACATTAATGCCATGCCTTAAGTAGACTAGGTTTGTATGACACAATATTTTTGTTTCATTTTGGCAGTCTAATATTTTTTTTTCTTGTGCAACGGAAAGAAATTGCTCAGCCCTAACAACTTTTATAAAAGTTTGGAAGTACATTACCTGTGAGGCTGCAATATCTGGGGATTACTTCTTCCACTATTTCCATTCAGGACAGCAGATTGTAAGCTCCTTTGAGCAGGGACTATCCTTCTTTGTTAAACTGTACAGCGCTGCGCAACCCTAGTAGCGCTTTAGAAATGTTAAGTAGTAGTAGTAGTAGTAGTAGTAGTAGCAAGTGTGGTGGTTGGAGGGAGGCAACATTTGGGAGGGATGGGGAGGGTCTTTGTAAAAGTTGAGGATTTAAGTAATAGGAATTCCTATGCCACATTTTAGTTGCATCAAAGCCCAAAAAAGTAAATAAAGCTAAATTCCTTTTTGTATTGTTTCATTGATATTTCTTATGTCATGTAAAATGCATGCATATCTCTAAAACAGACCCCTTACTACTAATCATTTCTATGGTGCTACTAGGCATAGGCAGTGATGTACACATTAAATGCAGGTCCTTTTTCTGTCACAGGGAGGAGCTGTGGTGGGAATTGAACCCAGGTCCCTGGGATCAAGGTCTGCTGCACTAGCCACTAGGCTATTCCTCCATCCCGTTGCTCTGCATTAACAAAGTAAAAATGTCTTCAGCAAAGACCTAGAACGCCAACCCTAGCACAGAAGCTAGCCCGTTCCCCACCACCTTTATAGAGAAGCCAATATTTCAAACTTGTTCACTTCAGACAGTCTTTACATAACATCAAAGTGTAATGTATTCTACACAGGCCAATCTTTGGCAGTCTTCACATGTTTTAGTGGTTTTCCGGTCAAGTGTCCTTAAGCCCGCTTTGGCTTGAAGCTTTTGCAGCTGCAGTGGGATGTGTAACTGTGCAGTTCATGGAGATCACAGCTGATTTCATGCCATTGTTTCCGAGAATGGCATCCATCATTCTTATTTTTGTCTATCCATCAGCTGTTCTCCAATCTCAGTGAGGAAAATGTGCCGCCTTATTTTAGGAGACCTCTGTTTCCAAGATAGATTGTGACCCAATCGCATAAGAAGTTCCCAAGTCTAGCAACAACCAGCAGAGTGAAAAACAGTACCATTTGCTACCTGGTGATTTGATGTCTGCTGGTTCTTGCAGTCCAGATTGTCATCCAAAATTATGTATTCCCCACCTATTGACAGGTCATGGTACATAGTACACATTAATAGTGTTGCTGTGGACCTCTTTGGAACATAGGAAACAAAGATGAGATACCCATCAAATCCAAACATTGAAGAGAAAAGCTCTTTTTTTCTTTTTTCTTTAAAGTTGCAGATGCTGATACTTTCAAAGCTAAACTATTACAGTGTACTATGCTCTGGAATTTCCATTCAATTATTTTTTTTAAACATCAAAGTTTGCAAAATACTGCTGCTAGGTCTTTAAATTGAGTACATGCGACAGGATAGCCTTTATTAAGGTGACTTCATTGGTACTTGTTGAGGCCTGTATCAAATTTAAGCTGGTTTGGTTCACCAGGTCAAGCAGTATATCACGATTTTAAAAGAAATATAAACATAAACATAAAATCCTGTATGGTCAAATACATTTGATCCATCTAATATCTATGGAGGTCTTTTACTAAGCGCAGTAGCGTTTTTAGCTAATGGAAGAAATCAGCTGGTGGTAAACGCCAAGATGCCCATTATATTCCTACAGCTGATTTCTACTATTTATTATTTATTTATTAATGTATTTATACCCCACATTATCCCCACAAACATGCAGGCTCAATGTAGCTTACATAAACCGGAGAGAGAGAGAGAGAGAGAGAACTCCGGGTGATATCATATACATATGAGAATGGTAGAGTAGAAGGGCAAGAAAGAAAGGATACTTTACATATAACATTACAAAAGAATTGGACTAAACAGGATCCGCATATGCCAGCTGGCAGAGGTTATAGCTCTACATTGTTTCCAGAGAAAATGCTTTGGTAAACAGATACGTTTTTAGTGCCTTGCGAAAGGTAAGGTAGTCTCTCAGACTGGTTATGTCTCTAGGAAGTGCATTCCATAGTTGCGCACTGATGAAGGGAAAGCTTGATGCCTGAAGCTAAAAACATTACCGTGGCTTAGTAAAAGACCCCCTATGTCAGGCACAGATACAACTCTATGCCTATATGAACGCTGATAGCTTATTTTCTCTCCCGTGGATGGTTCTTTTTCGTATCAGTCTGCAAGTGTTTGGAATAGTCTGCCTTGAGAAACCAGATGAGTAGAGGATAAACCACTGAGTACCACACGGGGAGAGTTGTAAAAAATGTTCTTTACTAAGGCACCAGAAGAGACCCGACATGGGGCCGCGTTTCAGTGGAAATGTACGCATACTTCAGGAGTCAAATACAACAGTACTATAAAATCATAAAACAATATATAACATACAAATAAAAAAGCCAAACTAAGTCACAAAACATATGTGTAATACATTAAAAGTATAAATAGTAGTGTAATACAGATATGATAAATAACTGTAGAGACATTAACTGTACATTCAAAATGTATAAAATGGACTGCACCTCAAACGAGATTCTGTTATTTAATTTACTCAACTAGGTTAAAAAAGTAAACACATGTTAAATAAACAGATGTGATAGGACCTAAGGTATCACCAGACAAAAACCAGGAGGGCATGATAAATTGGTTAAAGATATACCAGACAAACGAGCTCACCTGGAAGGTGTTACAAACAGTGCCTTGATAAAATGGCTCAAGTGTGAGCAGAGTTAAGGATGAACACACCTTATAGTGGATATTCCTTGTGGCAACTATGTAAACTTGTATAAAAGTACATACTATCCAGAAGCGGAGCCAGGTTGAGGGTGTGAGGGGAGCGAAAGCGGACTTCCGCCGGCACCGGCGCACATTTTCAGTGCAACATATTGAGAAAACAATAGGTGCCGGCAGAACTCCGTTTGGGGGAGCGGCCGTTCCCCCCCTAGCTACTCCACTGATACTAGCCTTTTTTTTTTTTTTTTACTTCAGTGTTTAATTTAGTTGCAGACTAGCCTGTGCTCTGTACGTTTTTAGTTTAATGTTATATTTATAGCACTGTCACAATGTCTCCTGTAGGTTCTGTCAATTTCATGTTCAGTATAGAGGTGGATATTCATGCAATATAGTATCCTGTCCCCTTTTCTTCACAGTTGCTTCTTCCGAGTGGCGTAGCAAGGGCGGGGCGGTGGGGGCGGTCCGCCCCGGGTGCACACTGCTGGGGGGGTGCAGAGAGCAGCCGCGCACCTGTTGGCTCCGTTGGCTCCCTCTGCCCCAGAACAGATTGCTTCCTGTTCCGGGGCAGAGGGAGCCAGTGGTGCCGACAGCCAATCGGCTGCTCCCAGCAGCTAGGAATGCACTGGGGGGGGGGGGGTGTTGATGCGCCGGGGGTGTCATTGCGTCGGGGGGGGGGTGTCTTGCTGCACCCTGGCGGGGCAGATGCCGCTGCACCCAGGGGGAGGGGTGCGCAGTGGCGATCCACCCCGAGTGGCAGCCGACCTAGGAATGCCACTGCTTCTTCCTTAACTCTGCTCATGCTTAGAGCCATTTTATCAAGGCACTGTTTGTAACACCTTCCAGCTTTAAAGTGAGCTTGTTTGTCTGGTATATCTTTAACCAATTTATCATGCCCTCCTGGTTTTTGTCTGGTGATATCTTAGGTCCTATCACATCTGTTTATTTAACATGTGTTTACTTTTTTAACCTGGTTGAGTAAATTAAATAACAATCTCGTTTGAGGTGCAGTCCATTTTATACAGTATTTTATGTACCATATTCATTTTTATATACCTTTTTATATAGATCTCAAATTATCACATTTTGAATGTGCATTAAAGTTTGTACTTTTTTTTTTAATAACTTTTTTCTGTATTATACTACTATTTATACTTTTAAAGCCCTGTTTGCTAAGGTGCGTTAGCATTTTTAGCGCACCTACAAACCATGTAGGCGCCTATAGGGATGTTGTAGGCATGTACATGGTTAACGTGTGCAGGGCCGTGCCGATGCGGTAAGCGAGGTAAGCGCCGCAGGGGGGCGCCCACCTCTGGAGGGCGCCGCCGCGGTGCTTACCCTCGCCCCGGCGCCCCAGCCCAATCGTGGACTTCCCTGCTGCCCTCACAAGCGTAGCGCTTTTGCGAGGCAGCTCGGGCTCTCCCTCCTTCCTTCCTTGGTTCCCGCTCTGGCTCCCCGATCAGCAGCCCCCCCCCCCGCGTGTTTTAACCTTTACTCTCCGACGTGGCAGCGATGTCAATCAATGAAGAACGCACAACAGACTTGTTTCCAGCTTCTCTCTTCACACAGTGTCCCGCCTTCAGCGTCAGCGATGATGCATTTCCTGTTCCCGCGAGGGTGGGACACTATGTGAAGAGAGAAGCTGGAAGCAAGTCTGTTGTACGTTCTTCATTGATTGACATCGCTGCCACGTCGGAGAGTAAAGGTTAAAACACGCGGGGCGGGGGGGCTGCTGATCGGGGAGCCAGAGCGGGAACCAAGGAAGGAAGGAGGGAGAGCCAGAGCTGCCTCGCAAAAACGCTGCAGCCTGCCACATGTAGGGGGGAGGGCAGGGGACAGGAGAATTGTTGGCCATGTATGGATGCAGGGCAGGGAGAGAGAAGAAATCACTGGACAGGAGGGGAGAGGGCAGAGCAGGGGAGAGAATTGCTGACATGGATGGAGGGAAGGGCAGGGAAGAGAAGAGAGGAGAATTGCTGGGCATAGATCGAGGGGACAGGGGAGAGAGGAAATTATCTGGAGATAGATGGAGGAGAGGGCAGGGAAGAATGGAGAGTTCCTGGACATGGATGGATGGATGGAGGGGAGGGCAAGGGAGAGAGGAGAATTCTGGACATGGATGATGGGAGATGGGAAGATGGGATCCGGAGATGGGAAGGCGGTAGAACAAGAGGACATGAAATGAGATTGAAGGGGGGCAGACTCAAAAAAGATGTCAGGAAGTATTTTTTCACGGAGAGGGTGGTGGATGCTTGGAATGCCCTCCGGCGGGAGGTGGTGGAGATGAAAACGGTAACGGAATTCAAACATGTGTGGGATATGCATAAAGGAATCCTGTGCAGCAGGAATGGATCCTCAGAAGCTTAGCTGAAATTGGGTGGCGGAGCAGGTGGGGGGAAGAGGGGTTGGTGGTTGGGAGGCTAGGATAGGGGAGGGCAGACTTATACGGTCTGTACCAGAGCCGGTGATGGGAGACGGGACTGGTGGTTGGGAGGCGGGAAATATTGCTGGGCAGACTTATACGGTCTGTGCCCTGAAAAAGACAGGTACAAATTCAAGATAAACTCATATCTTGGGCAGACTAGATGGACCATGCAGGTCTTTTTCTGCCGTCATCTACTATGTTACTATGGATGGATGAATGGGGACAGGGGAGAGAGGAAATTTTCTGGAGATGGATGGAGGAGAGGGCAGGGGAGAACGGAGAGTTCCTGGACATGGATGGATGGATGGAGGGGAGGGCAAGGGAGAGAGGAGAATTCTGGACATGGATGGATGAATGGGGAGAGAGGAAATTTGCAGGATATGGGTAGATGGATGGAGGAGAGGGAAGAGGAGAATGGAGAGTTGTTGGACATGGATGGATGGAGGGGAGGGATGTCAGGAAGGAGATGCACATGGATGGAGGGGAGGGAAGAGAGGAGAAATGCTGGACATGGATGGAGTGGAGGGCAGGGAAGAGAGGAGAAATGTTGGACAAGGATGGGGGGGAAGGAAAGATAAAGGAAGGAGATGCACACGGATGGAGTGGAAGGGAGAGAGGAGAAATGCTGGACATGGATGGAGGGGAGAGAAGACAAAGGTTGTAGATGCACATGGATGGAGGGGAGGGGAGTGAGGAGAAATGCTTTATATGGATGGAGGGGAAATTGCTGAATTTAAAGGCTGGATTGGAACACTTTGAGGGCAGATGTTGAAACTGGAGAAAGGATAGGGTGGTAGACAGGACGCATAAGGACACAGAAAGATGGTGGACATGGTGAGAGAAAAAAATATCAAATGGAAAGAAGACACTGGGACCAAAGCTAATAGAAAAACTAAATGCTCTGACAGCAAAGGTAGAAAACATTTTTTATTCAAAATTTATTAATTGGAATATGTCAGCTTTTGGAAATGTACATCTGTGATATTTTGCATGTAAGTTTCAATGTTTCTAGTATTGCTGCATGCTGAGTCTGACTTCTTGTATTTTGCCTTCATATCTGTTAAGCCATGTGTTTTTCATGTGTGATCAAGATGCAGTATTCTGCTAGCGTGAAGTATTTGCAGCCCTTTTTGTTTTATTTTGGTTTCACTAGGTTGTGTACTGGTGTTTTAGAGCCCGGTGTAATTATAGTGCTGCCTTTCCACACATAAAGGTTGTAGCTCGTCCTGTTCTTGGAATTAGTGCTGTTATGGTTTGGTAAGGCTATGAGTGTGTTTTGCACAAGTTTGTATATAGTGTTTTGCAGTGGAGAGATTGTGTGTTGGCCTTACTGAGGTGGCACCAAAACACCAGAAAGGGTGTACAGCGTAAATCATGACACACTACCTCTTGAAGGATCTACATATGGTCGTTAATAAAAGGAGCTCATTGTGAACACTAGCCACCCTAAAAGGGTGTTTTTTGGCTCTACACGTATCATGATATTATGATCCCTTGTTTCATATTGTTGACAGTCTGCATGTTCCGTATGGTGGTATATTGGTGTATTAGGGTCTTCTCAGTGTAATATTTATGGTACAGTAAGGTTCTGAGTGTGTTTTTGCACAAAGTTGTGCATAGTGTTTTGCAGTTGAGCGATTGTGTTTAGTATATGCTTTGAGCAACCACTTTATTCTTTGACATATGATACATATCTAATATCTAAATTTAATAAAAGGTATTAACTGTGACTTTTATTTTTACTTATTTTTTTTCTGTGTGTTGTCAAACACTTATGGAGGTAAGCTCCGCCCCTGGCCCACCCCTAACCCCACCCCCTTTAGCCTCCCCAAACAGTTGGGCCACCGACCGCCTATGGCAGGCATGGATGGAAGGGCAGAGAGACAGGCATGGATGGGAGGGCAGCAGCAGGGCCCAGGGAGAGGACAAATTGCTGGAAGGGGAGGGGAGAGAGGAGGATTGCTAGCTATGGATGCAGCAGGGAAGGGCAGAGAGGGACAAGGATGGACATGGGGGCCCAGGGAGAGTACAATTTGCTGGAAATGGAGGGGAGGGGAGAGAGGAGGATTGCTGGCTATGGATGGAGGAGGGAAGGGCAGAGAGGGACAAGGATGGACATGGGGGCCCATGGAGAGGACAAATTGCTGGAAATGGAGGGGAGGGGAGAGAGGAGGATTGCTGGCTATGGATGGAGGAGGGAAGGGCAGAGAGGGACAAGAATGGACATGGATGGGAGGGCAGGACCCAGGGAGAGAGAAGAAATTGCTGGAAATGGATATAGAGCAAGAAATGAAGAAGAAAGGAGGAAAGTAAAGAAATAAATGGAAAGGAAGCCCTGGAAATGGAGTTAAGAGGACAGATAGCAGCAGACTCAGATACTGGGCCAGCATGATCGGAAAAAGAAAGTCACCAGACAACAAAGGTAGAAAAAAATCATTTTATTTTCATTTTAGCATTTGGAATATGTCCACTTTGAGAATTTACATCTGCTATCTTATTTTGCAATGTATAGCAATTTGTTTCTAAGAATATTGCTGACAATTCCTGTCAATGTGGCAAGTGGTGAGTGATCATTTTCACCGGGGGGGGGGGCGTGATCATTTTCACGGGGGGGGGGGCCCAACTGATAGTCTGCAGGGGGGCGCCAGAGACCCTAGGCACGGCCCTGAACGTGTGTAGATGGTTAAAGTGCGTTAAAAATGTTAACGCACCTATAACGCGGCTTAGTAAACAGGGCCCTTTCTTTGATGTTTTTTATTTGTATATTATATATTGTTTTATGTTTTTACAGTACTGTTGTATTTGACTCCTGAAGCAGGCGGGCATTTCCACCAAAACACGGCCCCACGTCGGGTGTCTTCTGGTGCCTTAATAAAGAACACTTTTGACAACACTCCCCGTGTGGAACTCCGTTTCTTTCACTAAAGTACAGACTTCTTACTTTTCATTTCAGAGACAATTACAAACTTTTTTTATTCTCTAAATATGCTTAGTTTAGACCTAGAACTGCTATTTTTTTTAAATTGCATTTGTAATTATTGTGTGACTGATTTTTATTCTATTTTATTTTTTCCCCACTGTATTTACTGGTTTCTTTAATGTAACCAACTTTGGACTCATTTTTGGGATAAGGCACGTAAGAAATGTTTGAGATTAGATTAGGAATGTCCACCTTTTTATTTTTCAAGATGGTGAACACAAAAGTTGAATGTTTTCTTGGTAGCCTTTCTGCCAAGTCTGTGCTTTAAAACCCACCCACTAAGTTCCACTCAGATTTTCTCCTTGGGTGAACAAGTTGCTCTATAACTTGGATATCTAAATAGGGTCTCCAGCTTGCCTGCCTAAGTAGATATCTTCATTCAGGTGATTATAGGAGCTCTTTTATTAAGATGTGGTAAGCATTAACACATACTTACTGCAAGATAAAAATCACTACCACAGGATGTGCTCAGGTATCCCGCGGTACATTTTTGATCAGCACATGCTTTTCACATGCTAAAATAATAGTTTTTATTTTGTAGAGCTGGGGAGGTGTTTGGGGGCAGAGAGGCGTGTTCTGCACCAACCAATTAGTGCATGATTAGTGCAAGAACCCTTACCACCTATAAAGTAGGTGTTGGTAAGTGCTTCCATGCTAATGGTCACCCGCTAATGGGGAAATTTGCATGTGACCATTAATTGAGAAAATGGGAAATACGGCCATTTTACAGCTATGCTAAAAGTGTCAGCGTGTGGAAAAGCCTCACCCTAGTGATAGCACTGGCCACTTTTTAGCACAACTTAGTAAAAGGGCCCCATAATGTTTCCATATCACAGCATCACCAAATCTTTAGACTATGGTGGACAGACTTGTTGGGTATATAATGTTGGAAAGGAGAGCACCCGTAAAAATCACAAGCTGCTCATTCACTCTAAGGTAGATATCTGCTTCTTCTTCAAGATTATCCAGTGCTCTCTATACCTCGCTGTGATTCCATTAATCTACTTGAATCTTTGCAGACTCATTGATAACAACACTTAACAAGCAATAATGAGCACTAATTGGCAATAGCTAGAATTTACATGCATCACTCACTAACAGGGGGATGATCAGAAGCAAACGCTGGCGCTAGAGGCTGTTAGCGCCATACTAGCACCGGCATTTGCTACCGCCCCATGATCAGAGCCCTCGAGCGCGTGAAACAACGTGCTCGAGGGCTCTGAATGCAACTAGCATGCAAATGCATGCTAAACAGGGCTAAACATATTCATCCTCAATGATCAGTGGCCAGCGCGCCAAAGATTTGGCCGCTGGCTGTGGCAAACCCTATGCCAGCTCTGAGCTGGTGTTAGGGTTTGCAGATCATTAGGGAGGAATGGTGAGCCCTGTCCAGCATGCATTTGCATGCTGGCAGGCCCCCATTCCCCCCAACAGCAAACCTGCCAGCGACAGGGGCCTGGAGGTCCGGCAGACCTCCGGTCCCCCAGATGATCCCCCGGGGGTCCAGGTTCAGGGAGGGCTGGAGATCCAGTGGGTTGACCGATATTGTTTGCATGTCTCACAAAGTTGGTTGATGTGGACTGTGTGCTGGTGTCTGCGGACATGGTAAGTAGACAGTGTCTTCTCGTTTCTGTTTATTGTTGGCATTTCTTTCTGATGATATGTTACCACAGGGGAAAAACCATTGCAAGTATGCATTAAGGCCACTTTTTATTGCAGCTTAATCAAAAGGGCAGGTTGATTCTATAATGTATCCACTCAAAGTGATGTACCAATTACATATACAACACATTAGAATACTCACACATGCACATAAATGCCAAAATTCTGCCTAAGCTTTATTTTACAGGTAGGTATACACAGGTGGAATCTGGGCAGGGTGCAAAGTTACACACATATCTCTGGCACGTTAGCTGCCCACAGTTATGCCTGTTCATTTATAGTATCCACCAGGCACCCTCTGGACACCTATTTATGGGTGCTCAGTTATAGAACTTCCCACTAAGCCCTCTTGGGCAGAAAAAATACCTACTGTACCTAAATATAACTAGCCTTGATCTGAAGCTTGGATAGAGGAGTAATTATATACATTTAAAAATCATACTGTCTTAAAGGAAGTAAATATATAAAGCATTTGAAAGCACTTCTTACTGGGATACTCCCAGCATTCTAATCTGAGCTGCTATGGCACTGATCTCGGAACCCCTTGACAACACAAACAGAAAACTAAACGAGGAACTGTGGAACATCTATTATTTATATCCGTTTGTACTGTGTAATAATTCATTAATTTCTTCTTTCATGTGGTGTTTAAAGGTTATTGGTGACACCAGTTTGTAAATTGCCTAATAATCACATGTAATTCTATAGTTTCTTTGTAACTGGTTTTTTCCAGAAGTCCAATAAAGATATGTTTAAAAAAAAACCCCCACAAACAGATACACAGTGGAGGACAGACATATGTTCTGTGGTTTGAGGGCCCTTGACACGTATGCCTGATAATACAACCAAAAGAGAAAATGAAAGCGAACATACAGATAAATCTACCTACCTACCTACACATATGCAGTTTACAAGCATGGACAATTTATAAGTAGTGGGTTGTTTTTCATTTACATATATATCTGAAGTACAGAGGAGTGTCATGACACAGAAGCAGAACAAGTGGATACATTGGCTGGACAGCCCCTGTGTTTTATTATCTGTGATGAAGGATAATATGGAGCTTTTATCATCAAGTCTTGGGAATAACAAAAGCCACTGGTTGACCTTTAAAAACTTGGTTTAGCTTGAAGGATAAGTAAGAAATAACTTTTAAGAATGTGTACACCCTTGGAAGCAAATTTACAAAGTGTTCTGCTGATTTGCAGACTATCCTGGAGTGGGTTACTAAAGGAAAGGAGGTTTCAAACGATAAAATAACAGGTACACCACAGCCTGTTGTTCATTATATACACCCTCTATACCACAGGAAAAAGGTGAGATAAATACTGCACGCTACAGAGATGGGGGAGAAACGTGGGAGGATTGAGGTTAGAACTATTCTAGCCAGAAAACAAGCTGCTTACATCTACTGAAAATTGCTTATGTGATACTTTGTTTTAAAGACAGTGGATTCAGCACTGTTGACCAAAACCTGCTGTCTGCTGAATGGCCACAAATGTGATATGGTTATTAGTATATTATCGTTTTGCTACATCCTGTTAAAGAGGTCAGTATTCAGATGCTGGGTAAGGTATCTGGTTATTTTTAACCAGATATTTCAAGGAGAGATATGGCTTAGTCTCGACTCTCCTGAAAAAGTCTATATATTTATTTATTTATTACATTTGTATCCCACACAATTCCCACTCATCACAAGCTCTATAACATTTAACCGGAAAACTTTAGCTTTAAAACAGACATTTTTTTAAAACAGATTTTACTAGATAATACTGAAAATTGGCACTGTTGGGTTAAAAATAAGCCATCTCCCCGAACACCTCTAAATGTTGTGTAATATAGATTCTGTAGATATTATAGTTTATTGTTAAAATTAATATTGTTTTATTGATTTTTTTTAATTATGATGATTTGATTAATGGTCAAAATTGGGCTACCTGGGAGTGATATTAGATTCTGCCATGTCTGTGGAACCTTGCATTAAATTACTTAGGGGTCCTTTTATACAGGTGCAGAAAAACATGGCCTTAGTGTATCCTTGTCCCATGTGCTAAGGCCACTTTCTACAACAGTAAAATGAACAATTTCCCATTGTTTAAATTAATGTTGGCATTAGCTTGTGGCCATTAAAACAAATTAGTGCATGAGCACTTCTCAACACCTATTTTGTAGGTGGTAAGGACTCACATGCTAATCATGCACTAACCAATCAGTGCAGGCACGCCCACTCTCCACCCCAACCCAACATGCCCCTTCCAACATGTGCGTGCTAATCGCAGGCTTACTGCAGGACCTATTGCAGTAAGCACTTTTAAGTTGTGGTCCTCTTCCTGACCATAAGTACATAAGTAATGCCACACTGGGAAAAGACCAAGGGTCCATCAGCCCAGTATCCTGTCCATGACAGCGGCGAATCCAGACCCCCTTCCTCTGTTAACAATATGCACTGGTGGTTGAGTGGACCCCCAGCCCCCTCTCTCTCCCACCAAAAGAGTCCTGGTGTCTAGTGACACCCTGACCCCTCCCCAAACCTCCTGCAAAGCCCTGCATCCCCCCATACCTCAAAAGAGGCTGAGCGATGCCCACTCGCTCCTACCTCTGATGCCGCCCTCTTCAAAATGGCGGCACGATCCAAAAGGTGAGGCCTGCCTACCAAATAAGGGAGAAACTCCCACGATGTACCACCATTTTGAAGATGATGGTGTCCGGAGACAGAAGCAAGTGGGCATTGCTCCTGCCTCATATGAGGTATGGGGTTTGGAAGAGGCCTTCTTCTAGACCACTAGGGTATGTTTGCATCTAGGGGTAGGGAGGAGAGGGGGAGAGAGCCATTGGACCAACAGGGCATATTTTTTTATATTGGGGGGCCAGGTCAGAAGGGAGGGTTGAGGGTTGATACTCAATACTCAGGTCAGTGCAGGACTTGGGTCATTAGACCACAGTGGCATTGTTTTTTTATATTAGGTAAGGGAGGCTGGTGCAGGAAGCAGTCTAGGGCAGGCTGGTTAGATTGGCAGTAGACACCTCTTCTCTCAACCAACCCTTCTAAGTTGCCCCAGCCCTGGCAGAAGTTTCCAATGCTAAACGAACATAAAACATTTTGTTTTGTGCATAGCTGTGGCATAAGTAATGACCTTATTAACATACAGTTAAACACATGTTAATGCAGTCTGCGGTATTGGTTTCAACCCATGCTGAAAACATTTGAGCATTCAGTGCCCACTAACATGTGCGCAAACCCAGTGTTAACCGCATGTTACTTATTGTGACTTTTTAAACCGCCTGTGAATGGCAATACACGTCCAAGCAGTGTACAATTACAAATATCAACATAAACTATCAGAAAATAAACTCCACAAATCAGACAGAAAAAAGAACACCAGTCAAACTTCAAAGGACATTCACTCGGGGGGGGGGGGGGGGGGGGGGGAATCAATCAATTAATCCCATACTTAAGTTTAACTGGTTATAATGCCCAAAAATTCAAGACAGGCCATCTAACTGACTCTCACCTAACTAAATGGCCATCATAATTTCTTCTGAGAGCTCATGCCATCAGCAGCTATTGTATTTATTTCTTAGTTATAACAGTGAAGTACTTTTGTATGCAGTGCTTGTAACACAGAATACGTATTAGATCTCAGCCAGAAATAAATGGTCAAATTCTCTCTCATGACCCTTTCTGTTTAATTTAATGTTATTTAATTCAAAGACTTATAACTACTTTCAACAAACATCATACGGTATAATAAAACAATCGTAACAATCCCCCCTCTTGCCTCCTACCCCCCCCCCCACTAAATATTCATCTGTACCCATTAGCAGAAATAATACTGAGTAAAAAAAAACACATACACACACACACACCTTTAATTATCTACAAAACGTTTGCAAAGTGGACAAATCCCCCAGCAGCCCAATCCATAAACCAGGTGCCACTCCACAAATCAAGATTCATGATCCACACCAAGTGGAAATCCCTGTCATCACCACCAGGCCATTAGGATCACCACTGCTGCCTGGCATATAAAGTTGCAGAAGCCCCTCAAATACAGGGGGTCCTATCTGACGAGGGGTCTTAAATACCAATATTGTTTCTTAAAAATTATAAGAGTTCACTGAAATCACTCAAGAGACTGCTTATGAAAGTGTGCTAAAGTTTTGATGTTACATAAGTGTATCATTCTGAGTTAAGCACCAACTAGACCAGCATAGCATCTCCGTCAGTGTCCAGTCCAGGTGACACGGATCACAAAGAGCAGATCAAATTTCTCATAGCTAAGCTTTCCCAAGTCTACTTGACTAAAATATTTTATGTACTTTTCCTCCAGGAATGTGTCTAATAGATTCCACAGTATGTGCTGCATGAAAATAATATTTTCTAAGATTTTCAATGGGCTGGCCTTTATTTTTATGGAGCGGCTTTTTGTTTTGGTATGGTTTGAAAGACTAAACAACCAATTCCTTATTTAACTGTTCCACCTCTTAGCCCTCTGTTTTCTTAGAGGCCCTAACCTGTTTAGCCTTTCAACATGAGTCATTTTCATCCCTTTATCATTTTTGCTGACCTTCGCTGTAGCTCAGACTTTGTTTTATGGGTCTCTGATTTTCGAAGAAATAAAAAAGCAACATTCGTTACTTTTGACCAAAGTACTATACAAAGACATAAAGAGCTCTATGAAGTAAAGGAGGCATTAAGCCCTTAACTTAGGAAACAGGTTACCACAGAAACATGATAAAGTGTTTTGTTGTATTTTGTTTGATTGTGTGCTATGGATTTTTTAAAAATATTTTTGGCAGGGGGTGTGTCATGAGTGGAGACCAGGTATGGAAGCCTTACCAGTTAGCACTTTATAGATAATGCATGCTAACTGGCTAATTGCAGAGTTAATGCATAAGAACTTGACACCTCCAAAATAGAATGTATTAATTGCTCACGCA
This sequence comes from Microcaecilia unicolor, assembly GCF_901765095.1. Lineage (NCBI taxonomy): Eukaryota > Metazoa > Chordata > Amphibia > Gymnophiona > Siphonopidae > Microcaecilia > Microcaecilia unicolor. The sequence goes on along the minus strand of NC_044035.1, from coordinate 295,906,707 downwards.
TTAACTCTCTGCCGCTGCTGTGCCATTGGTGAATGACCTGCAATAATGCATTTGAAAATATTCTCCCAAAAGTACTGCTTAGCACATGGTAAAATCCTGAGTTACCATACATTAAGCTCTGATTCTAGAACATTTTGGTAAAAGGACCCTAAAGTGCGGTAAGGTTTTACACTTACAACATATTAGTTGCTAACCACACACACTCTGAAATCAGTGGTATGCACCTTTTCAGACCACACATACAAGTTTTCCTCAGACTAGTCACCCTTATCACCTATCTAAACCCCCCACCCTCACTCTGTTTTATCTATCTAAATGGTCCACCTTGGCTTGTCCCCTCTTTAAGATACTAATTTGTATTGTGTTGACATTGTAAGGAGCATAGTGTGCTTTACTGTGTATTGTTATTTGTGTTGGAATGTATTGTATTTTACATGCATTGCCTGTCACCTATTATTTCTCTGTGATTACTCTGTGACCTCTGATGTGAATTACTTAGAGAGGTCACAGCTATGCAACTTCCTGTGGGGTTTAGACACAGCACATGGAGCTCATGTTCTCTCCTAACCTGAGAGGATCTATGGTGGTGTGAGCATCCATTACCATCTAAGCACATGGAAAGAGCTGATAATCCAAATGTATAGTATTATGTAAATATAAGCCTGTCTGAATATAATCTAACAACAAACTGTGAGTAAACAGATGTTTTGTTACTTCAACTTTAAAGTGACTCAGCAGTGAATTATTCAGGGGTGAATGAGAGAGAGATGAAGAAAAGAAATTAACATTTCTAAAGCTGAAGCTGTGTGTACTAAAATCTGCTAATTATTTACTACAAATAATCCAACAAAAAGGGTTATGGGCCCAGGGTCCAGGAATTGAAAAAGAAGAGAAATATTACCAGGCAGTAAAAAAGCCACATTTTTCTCTTAAGTTTTAAAAGAAAGATTCAGTCTGTCTCTCTCTCCCCCCACACACCAAACAGCAGACAGAAGGCTAAGAAAATGGCTGAGGGAAGAAATTCACCATTTTTCTACTCTCTCAAGGTGCCTAAGTTAACTGAATTTAATTATCAGCAGTGGGAACTAAGATTCATATGTCTCCTTCGAGCAAAAGGATTGAATATATGCTTAGACCAAGACAGAACAGCTGAAAATATGGCTGAATGGGACAATGCAAACTATTATGTGAAGTGCATGTTTCTAGAAGCTCTCTCAGAGAAACAAGCCATATTAGTGGAGGGAAAAGATACACCAAAGGACATTTTATATAAACTGAGAACTATGTATGCAACTACATATGCAAAGCAGCAACCAATTTGGCTGGCAGAGTTGAATGAAACCAAATTAAGGGATAAAAGTAAATGTAATGATCACATTATGCATCTTATGTCTTCATTTCAAAAGTTAGAACTTTCTGGAATTCCCATGTGTGATGCATTGAAAAGAGCATTTCTTTTTACCTCACTATCAAAGAAGTTTGATGTTTTTAGGTCTGTAAATGAAGCCATTGAAGGGCAATCTTTTGAACAGGCAACATCTAAACTAAGGCAGGAATGCATAATAAATGATTCTGAGGAGATGTGTTCTCAAAGCAAGTCAGAGAGAAATGAAACAAATTTCTTGGCAAAGAACAGAGGAAGGCGGAGCTATGGGAAAACTCCACCCAAGGGCAAGCTGATTTGCTATTCATGTGGAAAGGAGGGACATGTATCTAAATGGTGTAAGGAAACACAAAACACTCCCTCTAGCTCACCTAAGCCAATGGAACTAAAGAATTTTCCAAGCAGAAAATGTATGAAGGACAATAATAAACAAAAGGGCTTTCTAATGGCAGAAAAATCTTTGACTATGGTAAATAATAATTCAAATGAAAGTACTTGGATTTTGGATTCGGGGAGCACATGCCATTTAACCAATTGTAAGGATTTCTTTCAGGAAATGTGTCCAGAGGAAGGTATTCTTAATACTGCAAACGCAGGGACTGCTAAGATCCAAGCAAAGGGCATTGGATTCTTAAAATGCAAAGTGTCTAATGAAGTTAAAGAAATTCCTGTAAGTGATGTCTTGTATATTCCCCAAGCAGTTTGCAATATGCTTAGTGTATCTACATTAGATAAGAAGGGATTTGCGATTCATTTTGAAAACAGTAAGTGCACAATCTCTAAAAATGATGAAGTGTATGCTGAAGCTTTTATGCATAATGATGTTTATAAACTGAGCATTTCAGGTGAAGCCTCACATCTGGCGCAAGTAAGGAAGAATGATGGTAAATGTAGTCTGGAAATCTGGCACCGCCGCCTGGGACATCGTGATTTTAAGGTGATCCAGGATCTTCACAGTGGGCAACTAGCCACCGGCATTCAGATAAGTGCAGATGCTGGTAAAATGGAGAAATGCATAGACTGTGTTACTCAAAAAGGTGTGAGACCCTCATTTCCTGCATACACAGGAAATAGGAGTAATAAAGTGCTGGACTTAATACACAGTGACTTATGTGGACCGTTTAATATCCCATCATTGGGAAATAACAGATTTGTGCTAATATTCTTGGATGATTTCTCTAGATATTGTGTGGCCTATTTGCTGAAAGAAAAAAGTCAAGTCACAGACATGCTGAAGAAATACGTAGCCATGGTGAGCAATAAATTTGAAAGAAAACCAAAGGTTCTTCAGACCGACAATGGTGGTGAGTTCACTTCACAAAGCATGCGCACATTTCTAGAACAAGAAGGCATTCAGCATATCACAACAGTAGCTTATACACCAGAGCAAAATTCTGTTGCAGAGAGAAAATTTAGGTCACTTGTGGAAATGACCAGATGTATGCTGTCAGATAGCAATCTCCCTAAAAGACTATGGGGGGAAGCCATTCTCACAGCAGTGTACCTACAAAACAGAATGCCAACTAAAGGCGCTGAGCGCACACCACATGAGACATGGCATGGTAGGAAGCCAAACCTGTCACACATAAGAACATTTGGAAGTACAGCATATGCTCATGTACCAAAGCAAAGAAGGCATAAGCTGGATTCCACAACAGAAAGGGGCATTTTAGTTGGCTATGCTCCAGGACACAAAGGATATAGAATTTTGAATCTGAAAACTGGCATTGTTGGCATAAGACATGTTACATATTTTGATGAAAATAAAAGGGTTGATAAAGGCTGGATTATCCCAGATGAGCCTTATCATCCAGAATATGAAACTAGAACCATAATAGACATGCCAGTGCATATAAATGCCATACCAAGGCAGATGTCTGAAAGCAACTCATCTGTATCTAACGAGGAACAGGCAGAGGAAGCAGACACAGAAAGGATCATCGCAGGAGACAGTACAGTTGGAGAAGGGGAATCAATTGGAGAAGGACTCTCAGATTTTGAGGATGCGGAAAGGTCAGACCAACCTGTTGTCAGACGCTCATCCAGGGAAAACAAAGGTGTTCCACCCCCAAGACTGTCTTACCTAATAAAGTCAGCAGAAGCTCAAGAGCCCTTAACATGGGATGAGATTGAGAAAATGCCAGCAGAAGAAGCTGCTGAATGGCATAAAGCTGCACAAGAAGAAATTGATGCATTGGATAAAAATAATACTTGGATTCTTACAAAATTACCTCCTGGCAAGAAAGCTATAGGATGCAAATGGGTATTCAAGTTAAAAAGGAATGCACAAGGAAAAGTGGAAAGGTATAAAGCCAGATTAGTCGCAAAGGGATATCTTCAAAAATATGGAGAAGATTTTGATGAAGTGTTTGCACCTGTAGTGAAACACACGACAATAAGAACACTTCTGAGCATTGCAGTCTCAAAAGGCATGCAAGTCAACCACATTGATGTGAAAACAGCGTTTCTTCATGGAGATATAACTGAAGACTTGTACATGGAACAACCAACAGGTTTCATAAATACAAAACAAAGACAGCTAGTGTGTAAATTAAACAAAGGTCTTTATGGATTAAAGCAAAGTGCAAAATGTTGGAATGACAAATTGCATGAAATATTGACAAATTTAGGATTTAAGCAAGGTGAAGCAGATAAATGCTTGTACACTAGGTGCAGAAATGGACAATATGCATACATTTTAGCTTTTGTTGATGATCTGCTCATTGCAAGCAAAAGTGAGCAAGAGTACAAGGACATTGTAAAATATTTAAACCTAAATGTTGAGATAAAAGAACTTGGTAATGTGTCATACTATCTTGGTATAGAAATTGAGAAACAAAATGATGGTTCTTATCTTCTAAGCCAGAAGCAGAAAATAAATGAGCTTATTGAAAGTTTAGGTATGCAAGATGCCCAAGTTGTAAGCACTCCCATGATCACTGATTTTCTGAAGGATGAAACAGTAAGAGAACCTTTACCAGATAACATCCAATATAGATCAGCCATAGGTAAGCTTTTATATCTGACTACCACATACAGGGCTGATATAGCGAATGCAGTAGGAATTTTGAGCAGAAGGGTCAGCTCACCTACCAAATCAGATTGGACTGCAGTTAAAAGGATGGTAAGGTATTTAAAGGGTACCATTGATTGTAAATTAAAGATTTCAGCCAATAGTAATCCAAAACTAATATGTTACTGTGATTCAGATTGGGCAGGGGATCATTCTGATTATAAATCCACAAGTGGATATGTGTTTATGTATGGAAATGTACAAATTTCATGGGCCAGTCATAAACAAAGTATTGTGAGTCTGTCTTCTACAGAAGCTGAATACGTGGCCGTATCGGAAGCGTGCAGAGAACTGATGTGGATTGAAAAACTTTTGCTGGATTTTGGAATAGCTGAACAGAGACCAATCCAGATAATGGAAGATAATCAGAGCTGCATCCGACTGTCACAGAATGACAAGGTTCAGTCACGCACCAAGCACATCGCAACAAAATACCACAACGTGCGAGAGTTGGCGAAAGAAGGGGTCATCAGTCTACAATATTGTCACACCAGTGAGATGACAGCTGACATCATGACCAAACCATTACCCAGAGAACATTTTGTGAATCTGCGTATAAAGATTGGACTTTGTGTGAATTAATAATTGCATGACAGTTATGCATGAGAAGGGGTTTGTTGGAATGTATTGTATTTTACATGCATTGCCTGTCACCTATTATTTCTCTGTGATTACTCTGTGACCTCTGATGTGAATTACTTAGAGAGGTCACAGCTATGCAACTTCCTGTGGGGTTTAGACACAGCACATGGAGCTCATGTTCTCTCCTAACCTGAGAGGATCTATGGTGGTGTGAGCATCCATTACCATCTAAGCACATGGAAAGAGCTGATAATCCAAATGTATAGTATTATGTAAATATAAGCCTGTCTGAATATAATCTAACAACAAACTGTGAGTAAACAGATGTTTTGTTACTTCAACTTTAAAGTGACTCAGCAGTGAATTATTCAGGGGTGAATGAGAGAGAGATGAAGAAAAGAAATTAACATTTCTAAAGCTGAAGCTGTGTGTACTAAAATCTGCTAATTATTTACTACAAATAATCCAACAATTTGAAGGGCCAGCTCAAGGGAGTGTGGCACCAACCCCCCCACCTGCTGCATCAACAATCCCCCCTCCCAGCAGCACCCTTACAGCCAGGCAGCCAGCCCACCCACATCAACTTCTAACCAGCCAACCTCACCTCCCTCCACCTGCCCACAGCACCTGTCTTCCAGCCAGCTCCCCTCACGCCCCATGGCTGGCCACATACCCTGACTCGCCCCAGGGGTTAAGGGGACAGGAATGATATCCATTCACTGCTGGTGGCTGCCTTCATAATAAAGCGCTGCTAACTCTTAGTGGTAGTCTTGTAGCGCTACCACTGTGTTCAAGCTGCCATATAAGGCAGCTGCTAGAGCAGAAGTCAGTGGGATCACTCCTGCCACCAGCACCCCTGTGACCCATCTCCTTATCTCAGCCCCTGGTTCTCCTATTTCCCCTCTTACTTCTTTTCCCAGCTTCCTATTCCCTTCCATCTATTTCCTATTGCTGCATTTCTGCCCTATGTACTCGCTAGCATCCTAATCCCCATTCTCTCTCCTACATGGTTCCACCATTCCCAGTATCACCCCTCCCATTCCTCCTTCCACACTTGTACCCCAGCATCTTCTCCTCTCTTCTCCTCCCATCTTTGTAGCCTGACATCTCCCTGCCCCCATAGTTCAGCCTCTCTCCCTTTCTCTTCCCTCCCTACTCCTGTGATCCTCTCTCTTCCCTTCCCTTCCTATTTCATCTCTCCATGGGCCAACATCTCTCCTTGTGTCTTCCCTCTCCCCCCCCCTCCTCACCCCGAGTCCAACATCTCTCAAGCTCCCCTCCCTTCAACCCATTGTCCATCATTCACTCTTTCCTCTCTCCACTTTGGGTCCAGCATTTTGCTCCCCCTCTCTCTCACTCCCTCCCTCTCAGTCTACCTAAAAATATCCCTCTTTCCAGCAGCAGTGATATACAGATCCTGATCTGGAGCCTTTGCATTCCACCTGCATAGAAACAGGAAGCTGAGTCAATGGGCAGGGTGTATCGCTGCTGACAGAGAGAGAAATGTTAAGGTGGACTAGGGGTGTGGAGGGCTGGTGGCAAGAGGGAGGAGCAGCCAGACAGCAGGGGAGGGGAAGTAGGAGGAGCGATACTTGCCAATGGACTGGGAGCAAAACATGCTCTCGCTACTGTGAGGGCTGAGCAGGTTAGGCCAGGTTTTGGCACCCTTGAGCCTCAGGGCCCTGAGCCAGTGCCACACCTGGTCCATACCTTGAGCCAGCCCTAGTTACTTCAATATTTTACTGTTGTAATTGTCTATTCCCAATGGTTGTGTTATACTTGCTGTACACCGCTTTGGGTGAATCTATTCCTAAAGGGGATAAATCAAGCCTAAGAAAACAATAAAATTAATGTACAGTAACAGTAAAACCTCTCTGTTAACTGTTTAGGGCACTTGTGACTTCTTCCTATAAAATTAACACAACTCTAGCTGCACTGCAGATAAAATAATAATGTTAACTCCCGTATTGGGATGGTGCTGCCATATTAACATAGTAATTATTACCCCTGTGTTAACTCTAAGGCACTGTCTTTGCCCAATCCTCACCCAATTCTGTTAAGCAGTTAATTTGAGAAGTAATGCATGCTGTTAGAGCAGACCCATAAGGTTAGAACCCATTAAATTCCTGCTTAGCACACTTTAGTAAAGAGGGCCCAAAGAGAGAATGATAATCAAAGAACATGTTCATTAATCAAAGCTAACATCTTTAACACAGCTAAACTTGAGAAGAATTCTGAAAAGAAAAACTTATACAGAAAGTTCTGCAGATTAGATATTGCTTTGAAAAATTTCTTTCCCCTTTTGCTTATACACATGTGGTTTTCTGATGCATTTAAAAGCAAATTCTTTGAACTGTGAAGTATCTTCTTTCCTTCCGCTGTCTAAAAGTGACATCTATTGGTGATAAGAGGGAATGCAAGTGTCAAACTGGCAGTCATCACCAATTTTCACGCATCTCAGTCTAGTCCCACAGGAAAAAAAGCAGAAGATCCTTAACCTTAAGCAAGTAGACCTTGATTCCTGGAACATCTGCGGGCAATTTCATAATGAAATCCCATTTAGATCAAACAACCAGGAAAATCATAAATATAAAGCAGGACCACAGTGTGATAACTAAATTCAACTTTCAGCATCACATTTATAGCATGAAAATCTCTTCCTTTGAATTTTAATGTAGTTTTATGCATTTTTCACAAAAGTGGGTGTTTTTTTTAATGGAGGATAAGTCCATATACATCTGTTTGAGTATGAGCAAAAAACTGCATATGGTGCAGGAAAAAGCATAACCATGGAGTATAGGAGCTGGCCTGAAGAGACAGAAGAGTGGTATGTCAGAAGGGAAGCTGAGACCATCACAGGAAGATGCAGAGGCAATGGCCTGTGCAGTGAAGAGAGGGAAAGGAGATAAGTACAGGAGAAGATATTACAAGGGTGGAGAGAACGGGGAGAGAGTGCAAGGAAAGGGAAGGGAAGGAGAAAATGGTGGAGAGGAAGACAATAGAACCCTCTCCACATGTACCTGCATACATACACACACACCCTGCTCTATCAACACACTCTCCTCGCCACACATATCCATTTCCTCAACCTAAATCCTGTAACTTCACAATCTCATAACCATATATTCTCACAAACATCTACAAATACAGTACACCCATCATACTACTGACACGCAGCAAAAACACACCCTGTGCAACACTCCCCCCCCCCAAGTGCTATCACGCTCCTGCCCCTTCCACTTCTGTGATGTCAACAAGAGAAGCCAATGGACGGGACACAATTTGGATGCCACAGCTTCCCTTCTCTCGTATGTGGACACACTAGCTGTACATAGTTAGCTATGGCTCTGACACACACCTATACCCTCCATTTCCCCAGCTATATGGCTGCTGCCAGCCTACGGAGATACACCCTACAATGTATCTGCACACCTTATCTCACACACAGAGGAACCAATACAATAAAGAGTGCTGGGTTTTGCACACAATTTTGTGGGTATCTCATGTTAAAACGTTTTTACGTACAAGTTAAAAGAAGAGCAACCATAAAGGGGATGGAACTCCTCCCATATGAAGAAAGGCTAAAAAGGTTAGGGCTCTTCAGCTTGGAAAAGAGACAGATGACGGGAGATACGATTGGGGTATACAAAATCTTGAATGGTGTAGAACAGGTAGAAGTAAATCAATTTTTTTACTTGTTCCAAAAGTACAAAGAACTAGGGGACACTCAAGGAAGTTACATGGAAATACTTTTAAAATAGGAGGAAATCTTTTTTTTTGTCACTCAACAAATAGTTAAGCTCTGGAACTCTTTGCCAGAGGATTCAGTAATGGTGGTTAGTGTATCTGGGTTTAAAAAAGGGTTGGACAATTTTCTGGAGGAAAAGTCCATAGTCTGCTATTGAGACAGACATCAGGAAGCAACTGCTTGCCATGATTTGGGTTTTTGGTAGGTACTTGTGACCTGGCTTGGTCACTGTTGAAGACAGGATACTGGGCTAGATGGACCATTTATCTGACCCAGTATGGCTACTCTTATGTTGATATGGACATGGGGGAAGCCACTGCTTGCCCAGGTTTGGTTAACTTGAAATGTTGCTGTGGGTTTCTACCAGGTACTTGTGACCTGAAATGGCCACTGCTGGAAGCAAGATACTGGTGGACCATTGGTCTGACCTGGCATGGCTATTCTCATGTTCCAAGCTAATTGTGCATAAACAATTGTGCTGACAGCTGCACACAGCTCATTTAAATCCCATGATAGTGAAATTTGCAGAGTTACAAATAACCAGCATCAACTGTAATCTAATGTACTGTCCCAGAAGATAAACTTACATAGTAAACATAGTAAGCAATGGCAGAAAAAGACCTGTACGGTCCATCCAGTCTGCCCAACAAGATAAACTCATATGTTCTACTTTATATGTATACCTGACCTTGATTTGCATCTGCCATTTTCAGGGCATAGATGATAGAAGTCTGCTCAGCACTAGCCCCACCTCCTAACCACCAGCTCCGCCACCCAATCTCTGCTACCAGATTGGATTGTAGGATCCAAAAATAATAATAGTATGGGACATGTACTCCTCAGCAGTCTACACAGTTTGCTATTTCCATTCTGGTTGTGTGACAATTTATACATTTTCTGCATGGGGACCAGAGATGCTGGACTGGGCCTTGGGATTTTAATTGCTACTACTGTGAGAGCACATAATCAGGTTCACAGGAACACTAAAGATAAGACAGTATGGGAGACAAAGATCTGGCTTCTAAACTGAAGTTACAGTTTAAGTCTGATTATAATTTTTGTCACCCACAAGCCATACAAACAAAATTCTCTCCTTTTCTAGTGTCCTGTTATCTAATACGTGGATCAAAGGAGTCCTACAGAGCAATTTCCTACAGTCTACTGACTTTATATTACATAGCAGAAGAAAAGCATAACTAGAAAATCCAAAATGGACATGTTCAATTTCTCACAGCTATTAAAGGCAGGTGCAGGGAGGTGAAATGTGCCATTCTGTAATGCTGACGCTTTAATCTTTCTTCTTGTCAGCTTTAAGATTTCATGCCTATTTCTTATCTTTACTGCCAACATACAGGACCCTCAACATTTTTCACGTTCCCATAAAGGGAATGGGTTTAAACAGAAAACAAAATGGCAGTGCTGAGAAGTTGAGAGGGCGCTGCCTAGGTGTCTTTAAGGCCTAAAATAGGAATCCAGTAAAGTGCTGAAAAAGCCAAGGACAAGGTGAGCCACAGTGGTGCCAAAACAAATATACCACTATTTCATACTGTACTGGGAGACCACATGGAGGCAAGGTATTAAGCACCCTTGCCAAACCTTGAACTTTGTGCCCCTTCACCCTAACAACTCTCATGTTCTCATATTTTGATTATAAAACTCAATTGTGATTGACTCAGCGTCACCAATTCCAGAACAGTCTTGGAAACATTGTACATCAGAATGAGGTAGATTTCCAGTGGGTAAATGGCTATTTAAAAATTAAACACCCTTCCTCTGTCAGGATCTACTATATAGCATTGATTTCAGCTGCTTTTGTAGCCCCCAGAAATTGCCACCCTAGCATTATGTTTTACTCTCCATTCCTTTTGGACAATTCACTCACCTGAGAACGTCAACATATTGGCCACAATGATACCAAAGCCCTTCTGCCAGGTAGGCTTCAAATGTTGGAGTCAAACTGATTTTTAAAGCTCAGAAATACAATCATGTGACCCCTTTGCTAGAAAATGAACATTGGCTCCCAGTAGAGTATATCAGACAGAAATTGAGGGGTACTTGTACGAAAAACCTTATAAACCAATAAAATGTTGTGTTTTGTCTTTATTATCATACACCCCTGTTTAAGCCTTGCATTCAGCTCAACATTTGTTGATTGTTCCTTTCTTTAAACATGGGCTATTAAGCACTTTACACAACTATGTTTAGTGCTGGAGGGCCCACTTTACAGAATGCTCTGGCCCTGGCTCTACAGATGGAGCCTTTGTTTCACGGTTTAAGGTCTTATTGAAAATGCATCTATTTCAAAAAGCGTTTCCTATATAGAGCTGCCATGTGGGCTGGCATCGCTGGATAGCTGTTTGGCGCAGTATGGAGAACACAGCCAATAAGAAAGCAAAAAAATCAGGATTCGCTATCAGCTTTGTATTTCCTGTTCTGCCTTTTGTTTCTTTATTAACATATTAAAACAAAGAGAAGGAAATATTTTTTTCACTCAATGAATAGTTAAGTTCTGGAACGGGTTGCCAGAGAATGTGGTGACAGTGGTTATTGTATCTAGGTTTAAAAATAGATTTGGACAAGTTCTTGGAGGAAAAGTCCATAGTCTGTTATTGAAATAGACATGGAGAAACCAATGCTTACCCTGGGATTGGTAGCAATAAATGTTGCTACTATTTGGGATTCTGCAAGGTTCTTGTAAGCTGGATTGACCACTGTTGGAATCAGGATACTGGGCCACATAGACTCAGTCTGGCCATTCTTACATATTTTATATTACAAATCACATATTGGTTTGATGGTCTCACTTTAAGTTATCAAATAAACAGAACCTTGAACCTTAACTTCTAATATAGAAGGATATAAATAAAATTGAGTGGTCTGATCAGACACCCTGTCAGACGAAATTTAGACAGAAGCAAATACTCAAGGAGGAGTCACAGATCTGTTTGTGAAACTAGATACACCAGGTGGAAAGAAAGAAGGGTGGGCCAATGCGAACAAATCTTTGTAAGGACTTTGGATGATCTGTAAAACTACAGACTGGAGAGCCTGACGTTAGTGCCAAGCAACATGGTAGAAACTAAAAACAAAATTATTGGCCATGTGGCTAGATGTGGTTTAATAGGGCTGAGCCAACATGGATTTAGCAAATGGAAGTTTTGCCTTCCCAATGTGATAAAATAAGCATGTTGATAAGGGGAGCCTTAACTGCTCCTATAGTATGCTCACTTATGCAGGTGGTGAGAAAACGTGTAGATCAGCCTTTGATGCAGGCGATAGAGCTGATCACCAGAAACAGAAGAACAAAATCTCTCGCACAAATCAAGCAAACCACAGCAAAGGTGACACCAAAAAGGAGCTAACTGTGTGCAGGTCATACAGACGTTTTATTCAAACATCCAATGGACTCAACACAAATCGTGTTTCAGCCACAAAGGCCTTCCTCAGAAGTCCCTTCAATATGAATGTGCTCAACACATCTAATGTCAATGCAGCTTTACAAATGTAGTGTAATTACTTGAACTGTCAGTAAGAAACCAGTGACTCCAATAGTCTAAGCAATTACACTGCATTTGTACCTGCACTCCACTCCACCCCCTCCCCCCCAAAAAAAAAAGACCCCTCCCTGTGGAATGCTCTGCCTGTCTAGGAGCCTAGATCTTCACAAGAACCTCAAAACCTTGTTTTTGTCCCTAGCATTCCCTGCTTAAAAGACACCACAGTGGATGGAGATTAAAAAAAGCCCTGTTGTGTAGAAAACAGTTTTGTCTAACTGCATTATATACTATTGCATACCTAACATAGCTTAAAATGGCATCTTGTGGTCGTATGTATGCTTAACAGTGTGGCAAACATATTATTTTGTTTTGAGAGGGCATGTCAGATGGGTGGTTAGCAGGCCTTCCTGTGCTAAACAGCGCATGCTAATAGGCATAGCAACTGAGCCCTTAATGCCTACAAAAGAGGTGGAAGTATGTGCTCAAGTTTTTTTTTAATGGTCACGTGCTAATAGCAACATTAAGACATGGTCATTAATATAAAAATTAGAAAATCAGCCATTTTACAGCTGCGGTGTAAATGACCTTAGCCCATTGGGGGGGGGGGGGCCCTGCATAAGGGCTTGCTAGGGCCACTTTTTACTGGAGTAAAAAAGACCCTAATTTTAGCAGACAATGCAAATAGCGTCTGTCATGGAAAGTAGGTACATCTTCTTCTCTAATATGCTAATTTATGAAGCCTTACCTCTGGTGATATAGAAATACGCTTCTTCGCTTGAATATGGTAAAATGTATACTGACAAGTTTTTGTACAGTTAATTGTTCCAAAAGGAGAAATCTAAGAAAATACTCTTTCATGGAAAGAGTGGTGGATGCATGGAATGGCCTTCCCAGTGGAGGTCATGGAGACAAGGACCGTGTCAGAATTTAAAAAAGCATGGGACAGCCCTGTGGGATCCCTTACGAAAGGAAGATTTAGTGGTTACCAAGGATGGGAGGACTAGATGGGCCTTTGGCCCTTATCTGCCATCATGTTTCTATGTTTCTAAAATTACCATGTCTGACTGAAAGGATACCATAATACATTGGCAAACAAAGTTTTGTGTATTTTCTGGTTTGTTTGTTGCCCATAAGCTGGAAAGGGAGCACTTGAGCATATTGGTCGATTGGTTGACATTCAGCTCAAATGTCTGAAGTAGAAGTTCTCAAATAAGGCATCAATGACTTGTGAGGGATAAGCATTCTATTCATTTTCAGACAGAGAATGTTTCTGAAGATAACCGCTTCGTCTCAAGGGTTGATGCACTGGCTTACACAGCAATTAAGGAAAACATTTTCCTAAGCATTTATTTTATTTATAAACAGAACAAAATAGAGCATTTAAGGGGTTCTTTTTTAAATCCTTTTTAAACAAAAGTAGAATGCAAAATTGTACAGCAAAGACTGGTCAATGTAGAGGAACATGAGATGCATGTCACAAATGTTCTCTCTATGCTGGTATTGCACTTTCAATTGTATTTAATCAAGGCACAATTAAAGAAACTCATTTGATGCCTCTACAGCAGAGTCTTTTCTTTTTTTTTTTTTAAACATAGTAAATCTGATTTAGCACAACTAATTTTTAGCTTGTAACATATATACACACAAAAATAGCATACATGCACTAATGGTTAGATGCTAAACAAAATGTTTCTCGATATACAAATAAAGTGTAAAGATGTAAACAAATTGCATGCACATAAACTAGAGCAAAATCTTTAATATCCGAAGATGTTTAAATTAAAAAAATATATATAACTTACTAGTACACAAGGTTTGTGCGCCATTCCGGTCCTAATGTGATTAAAAAGAGGCTCTTCCTTAACAGTTTGGCAGTAAATAGGGAAGACAAAACAGATATGGCTTTCACAATATACAACACAACTCCATGATATTTCAATTGGATGTATCATTGGTTGGCAAAATTTGATTAGACCCAGGGAAACATTTGCCTTGAACATGACACGATGTTGGGAGAAGTCCTCTCTTTCACAAGCTTCTTGGACACATTTTAAAAATTTGACGTTCATTGCTTTCTAGATTGTAAACTCATTGTTAAAATTTTGAAAATGGATTTTTCTTTCAGCTGTAACTGGGATTTTTCTTTCCTCCATGCTACTGTGGTGGATTTACTGCCTAGCGACAACAAAAAAAAACTTACAACTTTGGCAATCAGTAAGGAACAATGAAACTAAAAACTTCTGGTGTTACTCATCACACCACTTTTACGTAGGTTAGTAAATTTTACAGTCACCAGCCACAAATTCATGTTTTAGCTTTCAAGTTGAGTAGTTGATGGAAGGCATGTTTAACCTCGGGTATTGAGGGAAGACTAATTCACGGCACACTGTTCAAGTTTAAGTTTTTTTTTCCCATTAAGTTAGACCAGAAAAAGATCAACTTGTTGACCTCCGAAAAGCTGTCCATGTTTCTCAGCCACAGCTCTCTTAGCCAGGCCCAAGTCTGGGAAAGTAACCAAAGCTTCTCCACTGGGTTTGCCACTCAAGTTGTACAGAACAATGATGGAATCTGTGTGGAGCTGCACAATACACAAGACAAAAGATATTTAAACACTGAACAATGAAAAACGATGGCCATGCATTTGGTATTGATGAATCACTTTAAACAAGATAACATTGAGCAAACAACACTACATATGGACTGTCAGCATAAAATTGTGGCCCAAAAATGCATAAACGGTTAGTCAGGAAAACAAAGTAATTGTCTTGGGACAGAAGTTCTTAACCACAAACAGGGAAACCAATTTCTATTACTTTGCTAAATGTCTTTGGGGGTCAAAATATGGCACCCATGTGGTCCTGTCAAAGATCTCTCCCTAGTTTCAAAATCTTAGTTAAGCCCAATAGCCTACTCGCTGAAATTTACTTCTGAGCAGCATTAAAGTTTACTTTTATTTAACGTTTACATAAAAAGAATTTTTTTGCAATGATTACATTTATATTCTCTCGCTAATATTGATTATGAAAATGAAGTCAATTTCCAATGCAATAAAACACCAACACAATTTTGCATAACACTTATGTGCTTGGAAACTTGATATCCAATTCTATAACACTCTTGGGAAAACAAGAACAAAGTTTAGAAACATCTTGGTACAAAGACATGTTTTCAAACACAAAGTACAATTACAATAGAAAGAATAGGCTGGAGCAGGTAAACAGGGAATGACTCTTTACCCCTTCTCTTAGTATAATCTTAAAGGAACATCCTTTGAAACTGAAATGTATATTGAGCAATAAAAACACTAATATTCTGTAGATCTGTTGTCATAAGTGGTAACGGCAATTAGTATAGCTAGTTTAAACAGAAAAAAATAGTTCCTGGAAAGAGAGTTCATAATCCATTGTTTACCATGCAGGCTTGCAAAAGCAATCTTGGGGTATGAGCATCTGGATCTATTCCTAGGTCACCTGCAGGGTACTTGAGACAATACGCTTAATGGACTTTTGGTGTGACCCAGTATGGCACATCATTTCTTCTTAAGAAATGCCTATCCTACTACAACTAAGATTTAGCATAAAGAAACAGAATATTGTAGGTTTTTCCCCTTTGGAGACAGGACCTTGCTGTACAGTGTTCACCTAATAAAAATTCCATTATGAGAAAAAAAAACTGGATTTGACCAACAACTTTTCCTAGTGGAAAATTTCTCACCGAGGGAAAGGTTCAACCTGCTCTATATACTAAAATCCTCACTTTTTCACCACTTCAGTATTACAGTATATAATGCCATCACTCTTTGCTGATTAGTTACATGATCTTAAAACTTGGACCAGTGGAAAAGGAGAAAATGTGCCCATCCCCCACCTTGGCCTCTGGACCCCCTCCCGCTGAGGTCTGGCTACGCCCCAGCATCAAAGCATATAACAGGAACTCACTCCTGTATCTGTGTCAAGTTCCAGATCCTCCCCAGCCCGTGACCTTCTGCTGTTAGGAGAGCCTTCGTGCTAAGCCTTAGCAATTAGGGTGGTGGACTTTGGTCCTGGGGAACTGAGTTCAATTCCCACTTCAGGCACAGGCAGGTCCTTGTGACTCTGGGCAAGTCACTTAACCCTCCATTGCCCCATGTAAACCGCATTGAGCCTGCCATGAGTGGGAAAGTACGGGGTACAAATGTAACAAAAATAAAAATAAATAAATATTAACAGGCATTAGGATGAGTCTATAGAACCTATGAAGTTTCTGATCTGTTTGCATATCTGAGGGTGGAGGTCCTTCTGTATGCCTTCTAATCACACAAAGAAGGGGAAGGTGGGCTATACAGCAAGGTGCCCCAGCCACAAATTCTATGATTCAGGAATATCTTAAGGCTAAAAGATGAGTCATTTTCAAAGAACATAGATTTACAAAGTTACATAGGTTACTAAGTAACTTTGTAAGTCTATGTACTTTGAAAATGAGCACCATTATCATTTATCACCTGTGCAGGACTGTCACCATTACATAGATCTTAATCAGTGATACATCAGGGCTCACAGTTACTTTCATCAGAACTGTAAATTAATCTAATCAGAGATGTAATCCTCCTGTCTGCTCCCACAGCAGACAGTAAAGATAAGAACTGTGTTTAGCCCCTGCCACTCCCTGTGACAGAATTAGGAGCTATGGAGAGTGAAATACTTGAGAGTCTTTGTTGCAGAGGCAACAAGCAACTTGTAACAGTTTTCAAGGTATCTACAGAGATACTGTATATGCCTTTATAAGTAACTGAGGTGCTGATGATCAGAAGTAAACACAGGTGCTAGAGGTCCTTAGTGCTGGACTAGTGCCTATGTTTATTGGCGTACAAAGCTCAGAGCCGGCGAGCATGTGAAACAATGAGCTTGCTGGCTCCGGGCGCAAGTAGCATGCATGCTAAACAGGTGAATTAATATTCCTCCCCAATGCTGCCAAACAAGGGCACTGCTCCCACGGCAAACCCTACATCAACTCGGAGCTGCCCCCGTTCCATCCCTGGCCCCTTCCAACCCCCCCCCCCCCCCTCACCTTGTCCTGGTTGACAAGTTGAGAAAAGAAAGCTAGGGAGGTGGGAAGTTGGAGACTGGGTGGGGATAAGAAAAAAGAACCTGGGAGAGAATAGTGGATAGGAAACAAGCTGGGACTGGTGAAGGGGTGAGACACAAAAGAAAAGTAGATGGATGGGAAGGGAATGAGTAGAAGATGAAAGTGGGAGAAGTGGGACTAGGTAAAAAGAAAACAGAAGGAGTAAAAGGCTGGGGAAGAGAGTGAGGCAGAGATAAGGAAAGAGTAAGAATGGGGAGATGAGGCGCAAGGAGATGGAAATTTGATGGGTGAAAGGTAAAAAAAAAAAAAAGAGCTAGGTGGAGGGTGAGTAATCCAGAGTTTGAATGCAGCAAGTTTATTTAACAGATATCAAAATACATTTAGGCTAGACATGGACCATATTTCGGCAACAAATTGCCTGCCTCAGGAGTCAATGTATCTGATAGATATAGAGGAATTAGAAAAGGTTCAAAGAAGAGCGAACAAATTGATAAAGGGGATGGAACTCCTCTTGAATGAGGAAAGGCTAAAGAGGTTAGGGCTCTTCAGCTTGGAAAACAGACAGATGAGGGGAGATATGATTGAGGTCTCCAAAATCCTGAGTGGTGTAGAGCAAGTAAAAGTAAATCGATTTTTATTTACTCATTCCAAAAGTATAAATACTAGGGGACACTCAAGGAAGTTACATGGACATAATTTTAAAACAAACAGGAGGAAATAATTTTTCACTCAACAAATAGTTAAACTGTGGAACTCTTTGCCGGAGGATGTGGTAACAGCAAATAGCATATCTGGGTTTAAAAAAAAAAAAAAGGTTTGTACAAGTTCCTGGAGGAAAATGTCCATAGTCTACTATTGAGACAGACATGGGAAAACAACTGCTTGCCCTGGGATTTGTAGAATGAATTGTTGCCACAATTTGGGTTTCTGCCAGGTACTTGTTGACCTGGCTTGGTCACTATTGGAAACAAGATACTAGGCTAGATGGACCATTGGTCTGACCCGGTATGGCTACTCTTATGTTAGGTTTAGTATCTGTATAATCTCCCATTATAATGGGGATTGCTAGAGTCATCTGAGAGAATTCTCCAGAGTCTCTGAGGGGAGGGTTCTGGAGCTGTGGGATTTCTAGTAAAATAGTAACATAGTAGATGATGGCAGAAAAAGACCTGCATGGTGACCACACAGGTAAACTTCTTGCCCGACTGGTTCACCCGTGGACAGGTCCCCACTTCTGTAGAGGCGTTATTATCCCAAACACAGTTGGTCACTGACAGGGAGAAGATAACTGTGCTTTTTTTTTCTCAATATTTCAAAACTCTATCAAAGGCAAAATGTTTCTTTGGAAAATATTGATTCCTATATATTTAAATTCCGGTTGCCACTTATCCCTGAGGGAGATCTGCAGTCTTTACATACCCTAATAGCTGCTATAGAAATTATGGATGTTATTAAGCAAGCCCACTTCTCTAAAGCATCTGGCCCAGATGGATGAGTGCAGAATTTTACAAGATCCTACAGGACTATATCTTTTTGCCTTTGGCTGAGTATATTGAGTGAGTTTTCATGAACGAAGTACTCCTACCCCATGTAAATCATTCTTAATAGTAGTGCTGCTGAAGCTTTACTGGATTCCTACAGACCTATTTCTCTTATTAACCGAGTTAAAACTTATTGCTAAAATATTAGCTATTAGATTGGCTAAGCTGTTGCCCGTGTCATTCACACTAACCAGGTGGATTTTGTGCAAGGGCGTCGAGCAGTGTAGAATGTCCACCAGGTTATGGCTACCATGGGACATAATACTACTCATACAATTCCTGCCCTTTTAGTTAGTTTAGATGCTCATAAAGCATTTGTGTAAATTGGGATTTTTTTTGTTTCAATTGATGGACAAATATGATTTCGGGGAGTATTATTTACATATGATCCGTATTTTGTCTACCAATCCCCTTGTTGGCAGTTTTGGTTAATGGTCAGATATCTTTATTCTTTTCCTTGGGAAGGGGTATGCGTCGGCGTGTCTGCTAGCCCCTCTTTTGTTTATTCTTTAGAGCCCTTGCTTGTTGCGTTACGGGAGGCTACCTCGATCCAGGGTTTGAAAATTAGGACTGAGGAGGTCCGATGTATGGTTTTTGCTGATGATCTGCTGTTATTAACTAACTAACTCAAAAGAGTCGTCGTTGTTTTACCCTTTATGCAACAGCATGGACATATGTATACATTTAAAGTAGCACATATGAGTTTATCTTGTTGGGCAGGCTGGATGGACCGTACAGGTCTTTTTCTGCCGTCACCTACTATGTTATGTATCTGGCTTGTGCTTAAATTTAGATAAATCTGAAGCTATGCCTCTTGGGGGCTATGCTATGAGGACTTGACCTTTCCCTTTAAAAAAAGTGGAAGACAAGTTTAAATATTTGCTAGTTTATTTGACTGCATCTGTGGCCAGAGCCTATTACTGAAAATGGCACTATTTTACTGAATAATTCCAAGATGCTTTGACACTATGGACTTCTTTACCACTTAAGTCAAAGAGCACTGTTTAAGTGGTACTGTTCCTTAAGTGGTTATATGTACTGCAGACTTTTCCTGATGTAACTAACCAATAAGGATTAGAATAAATTTTGCACAGTGCTACGGAAACTTCTTTGGAATAAGCAGCCACGGGCTATTCTACATCAAATGACTACCTATGGGACAAGGCGGCCTTGTCCCTCCTGGATCTTCGGTATTATAACGTAGCCTGTTTGATGAGATACTTTGAGGGCTGGGTTAAAGGTACTCATATTACACTACTTTCCGTGGAACAACAGTTACTGGTGCTTGCTCACCTTTTATCCTATCTGCACATTAAGTCACCTCACTTGATTTTTTTTCCCCCCACTCGACAGCACCCATTATTGAAGTCTATGCAGCAGGGTTGGCACTGGCTTTGCCGGGAAATAAAAGGTATTGCCGCGTAGCACAGTATTATTGCCTTTGTGGGGCAAGAGAGATCTAGAGCCGGATGCCTCAAAACTAATTGAAACAATGGCATGGGCATGGACTTTGTTATATTAAAGACCTGATCATAGAAAGTGGTACTATGAAAGCATTTGCAGATTTAAAAACAGACAGCCTGATTCAACATTAGGACTGGTAAGCTTATTGTCAAGTAAAGCACTATATTGATGCACTGGACCGCTCAGCTCTAGTGGAAGACATGGTTGACCTAGTAACTGAATTGTTTTGTCTCGCCAAGCTAAGGCTGGCCTTTCTTTTTATCAATGTCTTGGTGTCTTTCAGGTACATTAACCTCTGTTTGGAATTCGGAACTCATCTCATGAACATGTTGACAGGTGCTGGTCTTATGAAACATATCAAAGTGCTTGTGAGATCTGTGCCATTACAAGAGCAACAATACAAGTTTTTATTGTGGATGTATGTGGCCCCTGGATGGTGCCAATTCATGCCGGATACTTTAACTCACATGTTGTGGTCTTGCGACATTATACAAGTGTTTTGAAAAAAATATAATGGCCTACTTGCAGACTGTGCCACATAGATGACTACCATTAAAAGGGTGGTCTGGGCCCCTCGCCCGGCCGCTGCCCCCTACCACTGCAGCAGTCGCCTCCACTGCCCCGGTCCTACCTAAAGGGCCCTGGTGGTCTAGTGGTCTCTGCAGGGAAAGGGGGGGGGTGGAGAAGCATATTCTTTGCTGCACTGTCGCTATTCCTCCGTCTGTAGGCACCGCTGTCTTTTCAAAACGGCAGCTGAGACTTTCCGCACACTTGTAGAATCAGAATTAGTTTTTAAAATTGCATGTTTAAGCTTAACATCTTTTGGTAGCTCCCAGAGCTCTCCTGTCCATTTTGCAGCCCTTTACATGAAAAAGGTTGGAGACCACTGCCTTAAGGCAGTCATTCATATTATACAATGCTGCAATCCATTACCTATCCTATCCCCAAATGAACGTCTTCCACTAACTTCCAAATTTCTCTATCAATGGAACTAATGGGCTCAGGTAAAGATCAGTTCTAATGCACTTTTTTGAACCCTGGAGGCAATTCACAGCTAGTTAACATTGGACTGCCACACCAATTTTTTCTGGTCTAACAAAGAAAGAGGGCAGCCGAGAATAAAACTGGCGATGCCAAAACATCATGGCCAGATTTAGATCCCACAACTGCAGAGTTCCGTAGGGAGCACTGGTGCATGGTTCCCAATTGAACACTGGCACTGTAATGCCTGGGCTGAGGGAGCCTGGAATGAGATTAAGGGAAACATTCTCAGGTAGCTGTGAATAAATATTGATGGCAGCATAGCCCAAAGATAACCTGTTCCAAATGTGCTGGAAGTCCAGAAGGAAAAGGAGGAAACTGCTGGGACAAAAAAAATCTTCATTTCTGAAGTATCACATACTAAGTTTAAGATGCAGTAGATTTCATTTTATGTACATTTTTCACTATTTCTTAATGTTAGATTAACGTGCCACAAAACTTTACATTTAACAGGGAATCAAATAATCCTAAATTTATTGCACAAAGCAGCAAACACTGTCTCTCTTATGACAGTGGCATAGCCATGGGGGAGGGTGCTTGAGGATCTGCCCCCCCCCCCACTCTGGGCTCAGGGCCCCCTCCAAGCCTGCGGCACCCAATAAATGGCTGTTGGGGATGGCGAAAACCTACCAGCCAAAGACATTTGCTGCATGAGCCACTCCCCTCCTCCTCACGCTGCAACAATAAAGAGAAAGTCAGCAGCATGCTTCCAGTTGCCAACAGGACTCCTCCCGCATGCTCAGTTCTTGTGTGAACTAAACATGCATGCGAAGTCTTGTGTCATTTACTGCAGCAGCATGAAGAGGAGGGGAGCAACTTGGGCAACGAATCTCTTTGGCTGGCAGGGCTTCAGAATCCCCGCCAGCTCAAAAGGTAATATTTTTAATACAGGAAAGGGGGAGGAAATGCATCACCCTCCTCCCCAGTTCACCTGGGTTCCCCTTCTCAAGACAGGGGCTACACCGCTGTCTAATGCTTCAGAAAAAAAAAAAAAAAGACATTATTCAGACTTAAAACAGCACAGATTGAACAGAAATTTTGTTAATACAATGCTCATGTTTAGATAACTATAGAAGTGAATTGGCAAAAATGAAAACGCACAAAAATCAGATTACAAAACAGCACTGCAAAAGGATGCAACCTCCACCATTTTCCCCTGCTACGTTGGCAGCTACTTATTAGAATGACCTTGATTACACCAAGTTAGTCTATCAAAAAAAGGAAGAACAAGGAAAACGTTAGAGCAGATTCCCAACACAAGCCAAAAAGACAAAGCACAAGGTCTACCAGAGTTAAATTAGCACAGCACAGGACACCCCTTCATAGCCCCTTCCCATTCACCTGCAGGGGTCTGGCTTCATCTTACCTTCTCAGCAGTTACAAACAGACCCACTCTTTCGGTGCTTGTAACATACTCCTTGCTTGATCGTTCATCTGAATAAGGCCATTGTAGTCATCGGGTGCATACTACAGTACAAGTGTGATACACGGCAAATCAATGGAATGCACACATCCAGCATATTATAGCAAATCCATCATGGCAAGTACAAGTCTCAGCTACAGTAACTGGCAGGAGACAATGCACACTCTGGTGTGGATTGGATAATTCCAAATTAAATTAACAAGGTAATCGTGTGTGTGAAAAAAGGGTGGTTATATGTTCATTTCTATAATCTTAATACTAGCTTCCATCAATAATTTTTCCCAGCTATTATTAAGGTATCTGCATCTGTGTTGAAAGCTTTAAAAAAAAAAAAAAAAGGTAATCATTTATAAAATCTATAAACTGCCCAACTCAAAGAATCATCCAAGGTAGTGTACCGTATCACGATATTTAGTTCCATTCATATTTCTTCCACAAGTTTGAAGTTACATGAGGTTTGGCCCATGAGTTTCCCTCCAGGTGAATAACTTACATATCAAATCTCATTCAAGCATTACCTGACTGTTCAATTCCTCTCCCCCCCCCCCCCCCCCCCAAAAAAAAAAAAAAATCTGCTCCCAGAGAGACTTAACCCTAGCTGAATTCTGGTGACCCCACTTCGAATACCCCACACCCAGTTTCCTGGAAAAGCAGACTCTAGTATTCCTTGTTAGAACAGAGTGTGTTATGCTAAAGGTCATAAGAGTACATAACCTGAAATGAAAGGCACAGGAATTAAATGGTAAGACCATTACTCTCTCAATTGGTGTACAGTTTTTTTTTTTTTTAAATAAGAAATACAAGAATTTAATAAAGTACTGGCATCTTTTAATAAGTTTTAAAGTTTTCTACTGCACTATTTAAAAATATTTTTTTTTGCTCAAAGCATTATTTAAATGCCAATGTCTGAGCTTCTTACAGCTGAAATACCATTTGTTTTAACTAGTATACATGTGTCAGAACAAGGACAAAAAAAAAAGTAGGAAGCAGAAAACGATATCCATTTACTAATCAAATACTAAAAAAGTGAACGTAACCATTTTATTAGCTGCAAAGTTGAAATTTGTTTTCATAAAATTTAACCTACATATCAAACATATAAACGGTGAGTGACCATACTCACTTGCAAATGCGCAGTAGAGACTTCCCTCTCTGCCCCCGCCCCAATACGTGTGATGGGGGCGGAACAGAGAGGGAAGTCTCTACTGGCATGCTGCAGACGTCGGAACCGCTCCCCCCCCCTCCATCTGGCCTGAGCACTGTGAACTTACATCACCACGCAGCACCAGGCACATCAGCAAAGCTACAGTCGGGCTTCCTTCGTCCCGCCCTCGCCGACGTTAAGTCACACGAGGGCGGGACACAGGCAGAGAAGGAAGCCCACCCTGACGGCAGCTTTGCTGATGTGCCTGCTGCTGTGTGCTGATGTAAGTTTACAGTGCTGCTCGGGCCGGGTGGCGGGGCGGCGGCGACTCCGTGGGGGGAGGGGGCTCCAACCCCCCCCCCCCCCCCATTCCAAAAGTAGCCCATTTTCACGGGCTTAACGGCTAGTTAAGGTATAAGCTATACAATTGAGTTTGTTAATGAAAAACATTGGTAGGGAGAATCACACATGTGCATTTTTTGTATATATATATATATATATTAAAAACACACAAAGGTCTTCTGTACCAATGCTTGCATTATATATGGGGGGGGCAGACAATTCTTTTCTGAATTAGGCATTAATCTCCTGAGCAAAGTGAAGGATCTAGTTTCATAACAGATCATAATTGCAGCCATATTTGATGCAAATACCAGAGGGAAATCAAGTAGAAATGATGTATGTTTACATTTATTACCTTTAACTACCTTTCAATAATACAATCTTGGATATGTTTAAAATCAAACAGATGCATAAAATTGTTCAAAAGAATTCGCTATACAGAGATTGTAGTTACATACCACCCTCAGCCTGAAACAAGCAGGACAGTCATCTAGGGAACAGAGGGCTTGACATGGTTTGCTAGGTATTAGTGAATTATATATATATATATATTGGAGTGGAGGAGTGGCCTAGTGGTTAGGGTGGTGGACTTTGGTCCTGGGGAACTGAGTTCAATTCCCACTTCAGGCACAGGCAGGTCCTTCTGACTCTGGGCAAGTCACTTAACCCTCCATTGCCCCATGTAAGCTGCATTGAGCCTGCCATGAGTGGGAAAGCGCGGGGTACAAATGTAACAAAAAAATATATATATATATATATTGGAGTTCTTTTCAAAGCTGTATATCACTCAAATTAAAAAACAAAATAGGTTGACTATAATGAAAAGATTACTTAGAAAAAAAAACTAGAAAAGTGCAGTTGACAAAGTTAAACATTTGTAAATCGAGGGGTCCTTTAACCAAGCCACACTAAAAAGTGACCAGCACTATCATCAGTGCATGAGTTTTCCCGTGTGCTGTGGCCACTTTTAAGGCCCTGTTTACTAACGCTACACACACCCATACATTCCAATGGGTGTCTCTAGCATTAGCGCACGCTAATTTTTAGCATGCGCTAAAAAAATGCTAGCGTGCCTATAGCATGGCTTAGTAAACAGGGCCCTTAGTGTGGTAGTGAAATGGCTGCCTTTCCATATTTTTTTTGTAATGGTCATGTGCTAAATTTCCCAATTAGCGCGTGGCCATTACCACAGGAGCCCTTACCGCCACCTATTTTGTAGGGGCTCCTGCACTACTCCTGTGCTATTTGGACATCATGAGGTAAATGTACCTGCGCTACCTGATTAGCGCAGAGTATGCCTACTCTGCCCCCCGACATGCCTCCCACACCATTTTTTTAAAACATGGGAATTGCACACACTGATGGCCAAACTACGTTACGATGCCTCAGCACATCCCATGGTAATGCTGTTCTACTGCATGATAGGTGCACAGCAGTGCCTATCGCAGCTTAGTAAAAGGGCCTCCTAATGAGCAGTGCCATTTTAACCTGTCTTGGGATCCCTGGACTGGTAGACTAATTGGCCCATTCCGATAGCACTGAGAAAAAGGAAGGAGTGACAGGCTGGGTGGCTGCAGGCTATGTTTGCAGTCCTGAAAAATATGCATGGGTTATTCCCTCCCCATCACTTCCCCCCCCCCCTCTTTTTTTGCAACTTCAAAAGGAGAATCAGATTGAGAGTCCAACTGGCACATCAAAATTTGCTACTGCCTTAGAGAGTTCAGCAGCAACATGTGTACAATTTCATTGAAACTTACTGTGTTTAATAAATGTCTCTCTCTTCATACCCATAGAAGCAGTCCCGCCACCAAGACCCTGACACAGCGAGACAAAACGCTGGCCATCGTTGGCTTGGGGCGAGGGGAGAGAAGGAGCGAGTTGGAATCATTGAATTTCCTAGTGCAAGCAGTTTCAAAAGATAAGTGTCCTTTTGAACCATACATATTCACTATACCACCTTGTTGAGTAGCTCGTTTGAGCATCATGAGATAGAAATCTTAAATAATCCATACATTGAGGTTATTGGGTGAATGAGATTAAAATACCACACATTTTTGAAGGTTTTTGGCCAATGATGAACAGAGGGTCAGTATAGATCTGTTTCAGCTCCGATAGATAACTATAATCTAGGAGCTCTGTGAGGCCTTTTTTCCTTCTTAAATGCAGAACGGTGATATGGTTGAATACCTCTAATTCTTTAAGTAGTGGAAATTAATATGTGATAGTATCTAAAGATTATACATTTCCACATCCTATATCTATATTTATCTTAATAATTGTGACCCACATAAGTGCAGAAGTTGGGGTGTGTGCGTCTTGCAGTTGCTTCTGGGAAGGAGTTTGCCAGGTGGTTTGTAGGGGCTTGGGATGTTAACCGCTTTATCATAATTATCTTCCACCCTTTCCATCTTCCCTGGTCCATTTACTATACTCTCTCCACTTCCACACTCTGTTCATGCTTCTCCCCTCCATCATGCCTCTCCTTCCCTTCCTCCAATCCAGTACATTGCACTCAGCAGCAAAACGGCCACACATACATTGCAGCTGACCTGTGTCTTTGGCTGAGGAAACAAGGGGGTCCCAACCTGCTATTTTTCATTTACCTCCATAACATGTTTGCAGGCACTGTCATTTGGCTCCATGGTAGTAAAACCTCTGCATTTTTCAGAACTATCTGAATAGTAGCCACTGGATATAATGATCAAAAAGCAGACAGATGGAAGCTTGGATCACACAGTACTGCAGGAAACTCACCCATACTACTACTACTACTACTACTATTTAGCATTTCTATAGCGCTACAAGGCATACGCAGCGCTGCACAAACATAGAAGAAAGACAGTCCCTGCTCAAAGAGCTTACAATCTAATAGACAAAAAATAAATAAAGTAAGCAAATCAAATCAATTAATGTGAACGGGAAGGAAGAGAGGAGGGTAGGTGGAGGCGAGTGGTTACAAGTGGTTACGCGTCAAAAGCAACGTTAAAGAGGTGGGCTTTCAGTCTAGATTTAAAGGTGGCCAAGGATGGGGCAAGACGTAGGGGCTCAGGAAGTTTATTCCAGGCGTAGGGTGCAGCGAGACAGAAGGCGCGAAGTCTGGAGTTGGCAGTAGTGGAGAAGGGAACAGATAAGAAGGATTTATCCATGGAGCGGAGCGCACGGGAAGGGGTGTAGGGAAGGACGAGTGTGGAGAGATACTGGGGAGCAGCAGAGTGAATACATTTATAGGTTAGTAGAAGAAGTTTGAACAGGATGCGAAAACGGATAGGGAGCCAGTGAAGGGTCTTGAGGAGAGGGGTAGTATGAGTAAAGCGACCCTGGCGGAAGATGAGACGGGCAGCAGAGTTTTGAACTGACTGGAGAGGGGAGAGGTGACTAAGTGGGAGGCCAGCAAGAAGCAGATTGCAGTAGTCTAAACGAGAGGTGACAAGGGTGTGGTTGAGGGTTTTGGTAGAGTGCTCGGAAAGAAAGGGGCAGATTTTACGAATGTTGTAAAGAAAGAAACGACAGGTCTTGGCAATCTGCTGGATATGAGCAGAGAAGGAGAGAGAAGAGTCGAAGATGACCCCAAGGTTTCGAGCTGAGGAGACAGGGAGAATGAGAGAGCCATCAACAGAAATAGAAATAGAAAACGGGGGGAGCGGGGAGGTGGGTTTGGGGGGAAAAATGAGAAGCTCGGTTTTGGTCATATTTAATTTCAGGTGGCGTTGAGACATCCAGGCAGCAATGTCAGACAAGCACGCTGAAACTTTGGTTTGGATGCAAGGTGAGATATCAGGGGTAGAAAGGTAGATTTGGGAGTCATCAGCATAGAGATGGTAGGAAAAGCCATGGGATGAGATTAATGAACCAAGGGAAGAAGTGTAGATAGAAAAGAGGAGGGGACCAAGAACAGAACCCTGAGGTACGCCGACAGGCAGAGGGATAGAAGTAGAAGAGGATCCACCAGAGTGAACACTAAAGGTGCGGAGGGAGAGGTAGGAAGAGAACCAGGAAAGGACAGAGCCCTGGAATCCAAGTGAGGACAGGGTATCGAGAAGTATGCTGTGATCGACAGTGTCAAAAGCAGCGGAAAGATCAAGAAGAATGAGGATGGAATATTGACCTCTGGATTTAGCCAGTAATAGGTCATTGGAGACTTTAGTAAGCGCAGTTTCGGTTGAGTGGAGAGGGCGAAAACCAGATTGGAATGGGTCAAGAATAGCATGTGAGGAGAGAAAATCAAGGCAGCGGCGGTGAACAGCACGCTCAAGTAATTTGGAGAGAAAAGGAAGGAGGGAGATGGGTCGGTAATTAGAGGGACAAGTAGGGTCAAGTGAAGGCTTCTTAAGGAGAGGTGTGACCACAGCATGTTTAAAGGCAGCAGGGACAGTCGCAGTGGAAAGTGAGAGGTTGAGAATGTGACAGATAAAAGGAATAAGAGTAGGAGAGATGGCATTAAGAAGGTGGGTGGGAATGGGATCAGAGGAACAGGTGGTACATTTTGAGGAAGAAAGGAGAAGTGTAGTTTCCTCAATAGTAACTTCAGGAAAGGAGGGAAGGGAATGAGGGGAAGGAGAGAGAGGGGAACGGACTAGTGGAGGGAGAGGTGGTGAGGTAGAGAAAGCAAGGTTTATCTTTTGAACCTTGTTGTGAAAGAATTCAGCAAGGGTCTGAGGAGATAATGAAGGGGGAGTTGGGGGAGGGGGCACCTTGAGGAGAGAGTTCAATGTGGTGAAGAGAAGTCGAGGATTAGAGCCAAGAGAGTTGGTCAGTTGGATATAATAATCTTGTTTGGCACGTAAAAGAGCAGATTGGAAGGAGGTCAGCATGAACTTAAAGTGTAAGAAATCAGCAAGGGCCCGAGATTTCCGCCAGAGGCGTTCGGCGGAGCGGGTACAGGAACGTAGGTAGCGGATATTAGAAGTCAGCCAAGGTTGGGGTTTTGTACGCCTTACAGGGCGGGTCATCAAAGGTGCAAGAGTGTCTAAGGCAGAGGATAGAGTATTGTTGTAAGAAGAAACAGCCTCGTTGACAGACGTGGATGGTGCCACAGTAGAGAGGAGGTTTGAAACATGGGAGGATAGAGATGAAGGGTCAATATCGTGAAGATTCCTAGATAAATTAGATAGGATAGGACGGGACTGGGAGGGAGGAGATTTAAGTGTGAAAGTTATAAGATGGTGATCAGAGGAGGGATGATCAGAGGCAAGGAAACTAGAAGGTGAACAGTTGGAGGAGAAGATGAGATCAAGACAGTGACCATTTTGATGAGTGGGGGAAGTGGAGCATAGTTGGAGATTAAAGGACGACGTTAAAGCGAGTAACTTGGAAATATAAGAGTTGGAAGGATCATTAGCATTCTACTTTGCATTCTACATGCAGAGTCTCAACACTACAGAGCAATAAAAAAGTGTCCTACATATACTAGTAAACAGAGCGCTAAGAATCTGCAACTAAGAATCTTTAGAAAGAAGAGAACATCCTCAAAAAGGACATATTCATAGTCAATAGCTACTGTAGAAGAGCCACCTCTCAAGCCCTAAAACTTCTGGGCAACTCAACTTGTGAAAAACAGCAATAGCCAATATGCAATACATGACAACCCTGCGACAGAACAAAAACTCAAGAGTGCTCCTCAACATCCAAAGAGTAATGGATCACATAGGTAAATTGCTATAAAAAAAAAAAAAAAAAAAAAGAATCAAAACAGCGTACATGTGAAAGACTAGTTACCTCTGCGCCATACATTTGGGGTTTATGAAATACCATGCAGTTTTGGCCAATTGTACATTGGCAACAAAATGGACACACTGTACAAGAAAGGCTACAAGAGCATGAGAGACACCACAAACTCAGTAACACAAAATTTAGCTGCACCCCAGCATGCTAAAACAACTGGTCATATAATTAGATTTCGGGACACAAAATTTGGAGAAAGATCACTGGTTGCTGAGAAGACTCAAAAGAGGCAGTGAAACGGCAAGAGACACTCATGCAAGAATGGCTCATTTTTAAGAAAGTACGGCAGCTATTCATTCCAAAAGTTTAGTGCAAAAAACTAGCACAGAGAATAAACATTTTTCCTTCCCTCCCAGAGTTTCAGAACATGACCCACAGAAATTCTCCCCGCCAGTCAAACTGTTCCAATGAATTTCCTACCTTAATTTTCCTGCCAAAATTTTAATTTCTAGACAAAAGATTTTCCCACCAAAGTCTCCTGCCTTCCTGAGGAAACTGCCACCTCAGACCCCAACAAATAAGATACGAGAACCATTATATAATGACAAACTGCAGACCTCACAGCACACCCTGACAGGGCAAGATCTGGACAACTGCAACCACCAATAATTCTGCTTGCAGTCACCAATGTTCAGATCTCTGGATACCCCTCTTATGCATGAATCATGGAGATGAAGCAGAAGTGGTTGGGAAGTACTGGGACCTTTTACAGATTCAAGGTCATGTCTTAAGACAAACCTGCAAATGAGAACATGAGTGCATCTGGGATCTTGCTAGGCACTTGTGACCTAGCTTGGCCACGTTGGAAACAGGATACTGGGCTTGATGGACCTTCAGTCTGTCACAGTATGGCAACGCTTATTAAGATTGAAAAAAAAAATAAAATCAAACAAGGCAGTCCAATAAATTTGAGAAAATGCTTTCCATGCGACAAAAAACAAATAAAACTGATACATCAAGAAGCTTATGAGGGAGTCAACTAGAGCACTAAACCTCCAGTAGGCAAAAATGATGTTCAAGGTAGAAAAAGTCATTCTAGATTTTTTATTAATATACTGAAGAGGAAGTTGGGATGATTCGATATACTAGAGCGATTCTGACTGTAACAGTCAAAAAGAACTAAAGCAAGTTACTATACAACCGTTATAGAACAAACTGGCAAGGTAAATATTAGCGAAATTGTCAGGACCCAAATGGTATTGTCCCTGGGGTTCCAAAGAAAAAAAAAGTACAAATTTTATACCAGATATTGATAACCTAATATATTATTAAAATCTGTCAGTGTACTCAAGGCATGGCATATAGTCAATGTATCATTTTTAAAGGCTTAGGGAGGGGGAATAATCTGAAATATTACAGGTCAGTGAGGCTGATGATTTTGCCAGGTACAATTGCAGTAGCTAAACCAGAATTATTGGGCATTCCAGACATGGCAGAATGGGAAAGATCCAACATTATTTTAGCAAAGGGAAGTCACACCATACCAATCTATCAGACTTATGAAAGAGTAACACATAAATAATGGCATGATGGTTGATACAGTGCATCTAGATTTTCAGAACATTTAAAACAGTCATAGAATAGGAGAGGGCATCCTATTATACATTTTAACCAGTTACTAGATTCAAATGGTTAGTTTTCCCCAGTGTAAAAAAGTTAATAGTGGAGCACTCCAGGAATCTGTGCTGGGGCCAGTGCTTAAACCTATTAAATGATTGGGAAATGGCAACTATAAACAAGGTGATCACACTGATAGATAATTATTCAAAGTTGTTAAATCACAAGCAGATCATTAGGAGTTGTATGCAAACATTGTGCATATCCAAGGTAGACATCCTTAAAACCTTGCCAGTTGGGTGTCTCAAGATCACATATCGAATGCCAATAAATCCAATAGTGCTTTGGCACAATGTTTAAGCTTCTAAACATGGTATTTGTCTTATGTCTACGTCATTAAATCCATTAATTGGTTGCCTGGGCAGCCAAGGTTTAAAATATAATGTTATCTACCAGAAGCCTTCCCTCCCCCTTTACATGTGTCTGCATAAAACTGCTCTTTGTTATGCAACATGCCTCCAAATAGTACAAACTTATCAGTGGAAACTTAAGTACATGAAAGTTAGCAAACAAAGATTGACTGAGCACACCCCTGTATAATTCACCTTGAGCTACTAGGGAAAAGGCACAAGTTAAATCCAAATAAGAGACAAAACAGCAGAAGTACAGAATGGAACTAGAACCACCACAATACATGTTATATGATACTAGCCGTTAAGCCCGTAAAAACGGGCGAGATTTCCAGCTACCCTCCTTGCTGCCGCTCCCTCCCCCCTCCGTGCCAGGCCCCCTGCACTGACCTGACAGCGCCTCTCACCTCCGTGTGAAAGCGCTGCAGGCAGCAGCAGATCGCTCTGCTGCTGCCTGCAGCGCTTCCACACGGAGGTGAGAGGCGCTGTCAGGTCAGTGCAGGGGGCCCGATGTGGAGGAGGGCGGGAGCAGCGGCGGGGATGGGGGGGGAGGAGGGTGGAGGTTGGTGTACGCGATGTTCGTTTCCAGGCGGCAGTGTCCGACAGTGACTCCGACTCAGTTTCCCTCTCTGTTCCGCCCTCTGTCGTCATCACGTCTTGATGCGAGGGTGGAACAGAGGGAAGTCTCTACTGCGCATTTGCAGGCGAGTCGGTCACTTGCCGTTTATATGTTTGATAGACAACAATGCTGAGAACAGATTTCAAGACTCTCCACCACTGTTCCCTCTAAGCTGGGCAGGAGTCCTTCAACTATATTGCTGCCAATGGGGGTATGCTGCTTCAATATTGTGTTTTCAAGGGCAAGGGACAGGCAGGTTTCCCTGAAGTCCAGCAAAGCTAGCCTATTCCTCACTATTAAAAATGTGATAGTGATACAGCATCCTCCACTGGCTGGGCTGTAGGTGCAGAACTCCTACTCAGAGGCATACAAGGAAGAACTACATTTAATAGGACATTAACATTACTTATTAACATGCCCAGGACCAAGACCTAGAGTTCTATATATATACCTAATAGACATGCAACTAGTGTGACAAAATTCTAGGGGCAGCAAGTTGTGTCCCTCGATTGCTTCTTCCTGCTGCCACTTCCCACCCCATATACCTCAAGGCTCTAAACCAAGAGTAAACATGGGCACCAAGTTACCCCAATGCTCACATGCACCTCAAAACACAGCTGTTTTGCAAGAATGGTCAAAACACATGCCATCTGGCATACTTAAATATGCCTGGTGTAAAAGACAAAACTTGAAAAACTGAAGAGTTCGCTAAAAATACCACCAGGACAAAGTTACAAGAATGTTCAAGAATATCCTTATTTTTTTTTGGGGGGGGGGGGGTGGGGGGGAAGAGAGAGAAAATAGACTACCAGAATTTTTAAACCTAATTTTTTTTTTTTTTTTTTAAGGATAAATCATCAGAAAGTGGCTCCATGCAGGAATGCTTAGAATAGGAGATGCTTTGTTCAACTGAGATTCGACCATTAAAAATCTGACAGCGTGTACTTGGATATTATTCCATCTGCCAACAGCAAGGTACACAATACTTCTGTAGCTGGTTTGTCTTAAAATCTCAATCCACAGCAGATGAAACTGTTGATTAAAAGGCACAGCAACTAGAGTTAGGAGTAACACGCTGCCAGGCACACTTTAAGAAGGTATCCGATGGCAAATGGCACAGGAGGATTAAGGCGATTTTTTTTTTTTAACTGTACTTTAGAGGGGGAATTTTATTTCATAGGGAAGTCCAAGATGAGCTTTCGTAGTAAAAATACATCTAAATCAAAGAACATTAGTAAAAAGATCCCTAAAAATGGCCAGCTTCCGTGAAGGGTACTATGCAGGTGCTAAAGCAGTACAGGTGGGTAAAGTAATGGGTAGGCAACATGCCACCAATCCATTTTCTCATATTACAGCCTTCCAGAAACAATTAACAATGAGCTCTGTACTTGTGAAAACGCTTAAAGCGGCACTTCCCAACTCTGCTTGAGGCACATTTTAATTGATCAAGGTTCAGGATACCTACAATGAATATGCACAGTATGTATGTATTTATTGAGATTTTATTAACCACCTTTATTTTTATTTTATTTTTTTTGTTACATTTGTACCCCGCGCTTTCCCACTCATAGCAGGTTCAATGCGGCTTACATATTATATACAGGTACTTATTTGTACCTGGGGCAATGGAGGGTTAAGTGACTTGCCCAGGGTCACAAGGAGCTGCCTGTGCCTGAAGTGGGAATCAAACCCAGTTCCCCAGGACCAAAGTCCACCACGCTAACCACTAGGCCATTCCTCCACTCCATGAAGTGATTAACCCAAGGCCATGAATTTGCATACATTGGAAATCCAGTGGAAGCAAATCAGACTTCTGCTTATTCATTGTAGTACATCTACCTGCAGGACAAGGTTAGGAAACATTGACTTCAAGAATTACAGTACTAGGCTAAGAGTATTTTATCTACAGGATGGTCGTGACACTAGACTATTTTGACCTGTCTTATATTAAAACCTTCAAAGAGGTGTGAGGAACTAGTTATCAAGGTATTTCAAACCAGTAAGCAAGTTTGTAGATATTGTTCAAATGGGAATCCAACATTTGGAAATCCCAGAGTAAAAAGATTCCAGCAGCCAGTGGAAACAGGAATATTTTGTTACTGGACTATTTCAACAATAGAGGTAAAAGATATCAGCAGTCATAGTGGAGCAGAAAGATCTGCATGTAATTACGAGAAACAGTGTATTATGATACATTGGAAATTTAGTTGGCCTGCAAGAGAACACACACCATGGCTACATGGAGTACACACAAAATCATCACCAATGTTCACCAGCCCACATTATTGCAGCAAACATCTATACATTTTACCCATTGACAATAGGAACACTTCATTGAGACTCAAGATTTATAAGGATGGAGACAGATTTTCAGGATGTATTATTTCCCATAGTTCCTACTGGAGGACTGTCGGATACAACTGTCTTGGACAGATCCCACAATAGTTGCAAGGAAACATAGAAACATGACAGTAAATAAGGGCCTATCCAGTCTGCCCATCCTCAGTAACCACTAACTCTTTCTTTCCTAAGGGATGTCCCACACCTTCTTAAACTCCGACAGTCCCCATCTCTACTGGGAGGCCATTCCATGGATCCACCACCCTTTCTGTGGAAGAGTATTTTTCTTAGATTCCTCCTAAGCCTTTTTCCTCTTAAACTTTATCGTATGCCCCCTCAATTCAGAATTTTTCTTCATTTGAAAAAGGCTCACCTCCTGTACATTAATGCCACTGAGGTGTTTAAACATCTCTATCATATCCCCTCTCTCCCAGTGTATACATGTTAAGGTCCCTAAGCCTTTCCCTATATGTTTTATGATAGAGACTGATTACCAATTTCATAGCCGTCCTCTGGACAGACTCCAACCTGTTTATATCCTTCTATAGGTGCGGTCTCCAGAACTGCATACAGTACTCTAAATGGGGCTTCACCAGAGACTTACACAAAGGCACAATCACCTCTTTTTTCCCTACTGGTCATCCTTCTGCTTATGCAGCCAATCATCCTTCTGGCTTTGACCGTCAGTTTTTCTACCCAAAGCACCTTATGGAATTACACATCTTTCATTTCTCCAATTACACTCTACATCCTTTAGTGGTTTTATCCACCTAAGCACACGTTTATGCTGATAAAAGTTTAATCCATATATACATCACTGCTCTAGTTTCTTAATGTACTCAGACACATGTTTGCTACTTATTACTCTATTTACAAGGATTTAATCCAAGGCAAGATCTTTTGAATTCTTACTTAAGGGATGTGGCATTTCCTCCTTCTAGATATAGTAATTTGTGGCATGCACAGATTGTGGCACATTCAAAATATCACACTGTTTTGTTAGTTTGTCCTAAAACAGCTGAGGAATTTCACTGTTATCCAATTCTTAATCACAGATATACAATAAGGGAAGTTCTAACATATCCACTTATTTCCCAGGAACTTTTCAAGTGTAATCCATCCTTGTACAATTTTACATACGACACATTGAGATCACCACTTATGGTATTTGACATGCCACCATTTACTTTTGCAGAAACTTATAATGTATTTGTTACTAACGCAAAGTATTAGGTTCATTATTTAGAAAAATTGTTCATTTATTATTCAATCCCCAGTACCAATGATTATTACCTGGGATAATACCACCCCTGTAGAATGTGACTCCCAGTGCACTTTGCATATTAATGGTACTTTTGAAACTGGAGACAAAAGTTATTCTTGTCCAATCTATTATTCTGTCTGGACACTTACGCTAAGTCCAGAAGTCCCAGATGTACATATTTTACTGACTACATTTACGTCTAATCTGACAAAAGTAGTGGCCAAAGCTTTAAGGAGGAGTGGCCTAGTGGTTAGGGTGGTGGACTTTGGTCCTGGGGAACTGAGTTTGATTCCCACTTCAGGCACAGGCAGCTCCTTGTGACTCTGGGCAAGTCACTTAACCCTCCATTGCCCCAGGTACAAATATGTAAGCCACATTGAGCCTGCCGAAAGTGGGAAAGTGCGGGGTACAAATGTAACAAAAATAAAATAAGATCTACTCAGCTTGCAGGGATCCATTTTAATGCTACTTTGTACATTGTAAAAACCGTTGCATAAAGTAGAAGATATGAAAGAAGTTGTGGCCTTCAGCTGGTGAGAATCACCTTTTGCATATTCCCCATCTTCTAGAGAACACCTAAATGCTATGAGGCATCCAGCCACCTTGCTCTATCCTCTAGATTCCTCTAGCTTGTAGTTTTTGTAAGCATTAGTTTACATGACAGTGAACAGAGGGGATGGGGGTAAAATACAATAGGGCAACATCTACCCAAATTCACTCTCACCCCCCACCCAGATCTGCCCTCTAGTCATTCAACCCACTTGGCACCTACTTCTAAAATGTCTGTGTGCACCTGAATCGTACAAAGAGATGTCTTTGCGTTATGCGCCAACAGTTTGAATTTCTGTCCACTGATATCACTGCCTGAACCTCTGGGTCTCCTAAAATTGATAACTGCAGCCTTTTTGCTTGAACAGATTCTTCTGCTTTGGAAAAAAACTCAGAGCGAGACTTAAGGAAAGTCAAATGCACAAGCAGAATAAATTCTGGGGAAAATCCTTCTACATACAAGTACAACAAGACTACAGCTTCTGCATCCCAATTCTCCTTCTGCGAAGGCTGAACCTGATGAGAAGGATCATGTGAAGTCTGAGAAATAGTAGTAGGACCTAGCAACAACCATTATAAGCCATGATCTTATACAAGGTAAAATGGCTGCTTCTCCCACCATTTTCTGGGAATCAGCTCAGCTCTTCTTAGCTAAGAAAACAGGAGAATGGTGTTTAGAGCCACTCATCTTCAGTTTTTTTTTTTTTTTTTTTTTTAAAGAACTGGAAAAACTGAGGTGGGACCAGGAAGTGCCGTGCAAGTATCACAAAGCCTATAGAAATTGCTGCAACCACCACCATAAAGAATCATCACCGATGCAATGACTAAATGCTGCAAAAAGAAGTCTGGCACTTTGGGGCCTTGCAGTTGCACCTGGAAAGCAGCTCAGGCCAGGCTATTTGATACAGCTGCTTAAACACTGCTCATTGCAAAAGGCAATTACTTATCCCTTAATGAGAGATGCACCAATCTGGCATGAAGGCAGTCACAAGGTGGTAAGATCGGGAGCTTTGTGTTGATGCTAACACCAGCAGCCTGTAAACTCTGCTTCAAAAGCCATATATTCTTTTCTTTTTTGTTGGTTAGGCAAACAAAAATTCCTCAACTATAAGAAGTTAAGAAGAAAAGAGAGGGAGAGGGAAGGGGAAGGGGAAGAGCAAGGGACCTGAACTCAAAATTTCTGCTGCTGTCCTTTGAATACCTTCTCTTGTCAGTTCAGCTCAACTGGGTGACCTACAGTTAATATGTAAATCACTTTGGTTGCATCACAGAAATGTGGTATATCAAGAATATAGCAACCACCCAAGCATTCTGGCTTGGTCTCATAGATCAAAAAGGAAATGCTTATTTTTCTAAAAGCAAAAAAATCAGTAGTTTTGCTGGCATACCCCATAAAATCCCTTTTAAAGCAATTACTTGCCCACAAAGCATTTTACCAAAACATTGAGGCAGGAGAGAAAAAAAAAAAGGTGATACAAGAGGAAGGGACTTCATATTTGAAAAGGCTAATCAGTTCATGCTAATTGGTCTTCAATGACAACAGAACCAATGAAATAAAGATACATTGAAGATAGCTGTACACTGGTAGGAAGTGGTCAAGGTTTTCATAGATCTGTGAACTCTGGCTGCAGGTAACAGCAGTGTAGGTCTAGCAGACATAATAGCTAGGTTCACAGTATTTGATGGACAGGGTGTTGACCTTCTTACAAAGCTATTTTTTTCTACATTTGGCAAGATATGGCTTAAATCAAACTAAAATATGAAACTTCCTTACTAATCTTAATTTGCTTTTACTGAATTATAAACAAAATTTCAGTTTTCTTTTTTTTTGTTAACACAGAAGTGCAAATGTTGAGATCAATTTGTTGAGACTCGTGTTAAGATGGATCTAGTTTAAAAAGACCATTTCTAAAGTCCAAAAGCACATATTACGCAGTATACAAACCATCTTATTTTTGAAAGAGAAAGACGCCCATATTTCGACCCAAATTGGGAGATGGCCGTCCGTTTCCCATGGGCGCCCAAATCGGTATAATCGAAACCCGATTGTTGGTGTCCTCAACTGCAGTCCGTCACGGAGATGAACAAAGATCACAGGGGCGTGTCGGAGGCGGGACTGGGGCTTGGTTATCGGCCGAGAGATGGGTGTCTTCAGCTGATAATTGAAACAAGGGCGTTTTTGACGAGAATTTGGTCCGTTTAATTTGGACCCTTTTTTTTCAGGTCCAAGTCCCAAAAAAGTGCCCCAACTGACCAGATGACCACCAGAGGGAATCAGGGATCACTTCCCCTGACTCCCCCAGTGGTCACTAACCCCCTCCCACCAAAAAAACCCCACTTTACATACTTTTTTTCCAACCTGTATGCCAGCCTCAAATGCCGTAACCACCTCCATGACAGCAGAATGTGTTCTATCCTCTGACAGCCTTTCCCTGGTTCTGATGTGGGTCTCGGGTGAGTGTGACATCAGTAATGCATTGTGGTGGGTGTAGGGTATTGGGCTCCGTGATTCCACTAGCTTGTGGCAAATGCTCACGATGTTGGTAGTTGGTAGGCTCTACTCCCATGGTGCTTTTCCCTCTGCTTACTGGGTCAGAGTGTGCCCTGTTTTGTTTCCGGTAGTCCATGAGGTAGTGGCCATTTGTGTTAGACACTTTTAGATCCCTTTCATGTGTTAGCCACATTACAGCACTTATTCTTACCTTGAATGTTGCTGAAAGACGGCATTGTACACCATTCTGCCAGCTCGGACCTACTGCTAATCTCAGTACCAGTGAGACTCGTTGCCAGTGGGGCACACAACCTCTGATCTGCAGTTAACTGTGAGTAAAGGTGCTTATTCAAATAAAGGACGTTTTCAGCGAGATTAGTCTTCAGGTGTGAACTGCTGTGCCAAGGTTATACACCAGCAACAAGTCCTGTCCCTGGAGCACTTTTAGTGGGTACTGCAGTGCACTTCAGGCAGGCAAACACAGGCCCATCCCCCACCACCCGTAACACTTGTGGTGGTAAATGGGAGGCCTCTAAAACCCACTGTACCCACATGTAGTTGCCCCCTTCACCCCTAAGAGCTATGGTAGTTTTGTACATTTGTCCCTCCCACGACCAAATGACTTGGATTGGGACGTTTCTGAGCTGGGCGTTTTTAGTTTCCATTATCGCTTAAAAAAAAAAACCGCCCATCTCAGAAGGGACCAAATCCATGGCATTTGGTCTGTCCAAACCGTATTTTTGAAACGAAAGATGGACGCCCATCTTTTTCTATAATACGGTCTGTCCCGCCTCTTCACATACCCGTCCATGGAGATGGGTGTTCATGTTCAATTATGCCCCTCAAAGTCTTCAAATAATCTTAAAACTAGTTAAAAAAAAATAGGTACACACACAAACCTCTTGTACTTCTACCAAGGATGCAATACAAATCAAACCCGAGTCAAATGATTCCACCAATTGTTATTTCCTCTGATTTGATTGCTTCCCATAGCCATTTAACACTAATCGCAATGCTAACTTATGGATTAGGAGACTACAAAACTGATGATGGTCCAACTTTTAGTAAGGACTAGACAGAGTTTCAATGAACCTTCAGCATAAAGCAAAAGGCAAGGGGAAAATAACTGTATTGT
The DNA here is from genome assembly GCF_901765095.1 of Microcaecilia unicolor. Taxonomy (NCBI): domain Eukaryota; kingdom Metazoa; phylum Chordata; class Amphibia; order Gymnophiona; family Siphonopidae; genus Microcaecilia; species Microcaecilia unicolor. The sequence goes on along the minus strand of NC_044035.1, from coordinate 295,866,318 downwards.
CAAATTTAACGTACTCGCCTTTCCCAATTCTGAGCTCAAGTCGTGTTATATTCAGGTACACAAGTTATTTCCCTGTCCAGACTCTCATTCTCAGCTGGATCTGAGGCAATGGAAGTGAAATGACTTGTTTCACTGCTTGTGGCCTTAGGCAAGTGGGATTTGAACCCTGGCTTCCCTGCTGCTCCAACCATTAGGCTGCTCCTCCACCCCACTCATCCTCATATAGAAATAGGTGTCAACATTAAAAAAAAAAATGGCTTCTCAAAATCAGCTTAAGAGCTATCATCCCTAGTTTAAAAAAAGGCAGACTAACATATTGGACTAGAGATGTATAATACAGTGATTTTTGTAATTAATGTGTTAGTCATTTATTAAGTACTATGGCGTGGCAACAGAGCATTTGGACCTTCTGTCAGGGAAAGTCCTTGTACAGACTGCTAAAAGCCAACAGTAGTACTCTGAAAAGCTAAAAGGTTTGTAAAATATTTGAAGATGACATTTGTATTCTAATAATGACAGTAAAGGAAAGAATACCTAATTATACAAGCCACTGGAACAATTTATATTTGCTCAGCTATTTCTTAAAAACACAAAATATCCAGGAGTGAACATTTTTCTATTTATCTTTCTGGAGGACATACCAATATTTTTCTTGCCACTTTTTAAGATACTTGTTTTAGAGCCACGACGTCTTGACTAAATCAGCTGGCATAGTTTAGAGAATCTACAGTTCAGTTTAAGACTTCCATCTCCCCTTCCCATTAAGAATCCTGATTAGTTTTTGCATGTAACACGAAGCCAGATTTCACATTGTGCCATAAGCAAATCTGGAGATACTGATTTTAAAGACTAAAGGCCCTGTTTACTGAGGCGAGCGTTGTAGGTGCACTAACTTTTTAGTGCATGCTACAAATTAGCATGTGCCAACGATAGAGATACCTATTATATTCCTATGGGTGTTTCTAAAATGGGTGTGCTAAAAATGTTTGCGCGCCTACAGCGCAGCTTAGTAAACAGGGCCCTAAATTCATCAGTGTATCCATTTTGGGGGTTTTAGAATTTCTTTGATTTTTTTTTTTTTGGGGGGGGGGGGGGGGATATTCATTTCACTTACTGGTTTTTAAAGCATGCATTCTACATCTTGTGTATGTGTAAATTGATTGTCTGCACATTAATTTATAGGTATATGCACACAATAAAATATTATGTTCCTAAATTGAATATGCACTAACAAATGCGCATCCCTAACCTTCTGTTTAAAGATGGTCACCAGTGATCATTGAACTGAAGTCACTTGATGCAAATCAGTTTTGTTTTAGTACAGTTTCCTTTTCTTCCTTTGAACCTTTCAGCTCTCTGAGATACCACAGATGAGTACACAATTTGCATTTTATAAATACCTCCCTTCCCTCAATCTGGTTTAACCATCACAAATGTCCTTTGCCTAGAGTCACAGACGGTGGTACGTGTCACCATGGCAGCAACAGCAGCATTTCCAGCTCTGGCTGGTCTAAAGAAAAAACGGGCTTTTGTTTCAAATTCAAGTCTTAAAGCTTGATAGTGCTGTGTGCTGCCACAGTACCACTTAGCCACAAATCTTGTAAGCTGCAGTTAACATATTTGAAGGATCCTGTAACATGAAAACTGGTCTCCAGAGATAAACCATGGCCATGCTCCTTACATGGAGGCGTTGTTATTTGAAAGCTCTGATCTGTGCAATTTACTGTTTTGCTTCACACAGTAAGAACAGATGAAGTTAGAGATGCTTGTGGTAGGGGATTCCAAACCCAGTCCGCTAATACCTGCTATAGATGTGGCTCTGATGGTAACCATAATATGCAAATTCTGTAGGCATTTAAGCAAAGAAGCAGTGTATCACATGCTGTGCACATCTTGAAAACTAGACATCTTTGGGGGTACTTAGACTTCCACATCATCAAGCCCCATCTCCTTACTATAATACTTGCATGTTCACTGATATTTTTAGAAAGTGAACAAAAGTGACACCAGTATATGGTCTCAGTAACCACCATATTAAGTGTTAAAGATATGCATTTTATTTTGTTTGGTTTCATTCTGTGTTGGCAACTGCTAAAACAAAATAGCAAGCACTAAAATTACACCTCAGGATACCTACTTAGCCAAACCTGAGCTGAACTTTGCTGAGGCACTGTACCATTCTTGCCAGTAGGTATTCTTTCTTCTCAAGAGACCATTTCTCTGGCTCAGATTTCTATGTAGGACTACTTTAAAGTCTTAGAAGAGTAATCACTTAGATGCACTATTGCCTTTAACAGAATTAATGGTGATTTTGGCCAAGTTTGCCAGCTTTCAAAAAAAGGAAAAGCAAACAGAACTCTTTTCCTGGCCAATCTCGCTAAATTCTGAGGCTGCCATAATCCTTTCCATACCTGCCTAGTGTATATCTAGTATCAGACTTCTCAGCTACTTTGTTTAGCTAAACTCATTCCATACAGCAGGAGAATAAGTAATTCTGTGTAGCAGAAGTCACATTTAAACTGTATCTTCAAAGCTGTTCTCAAAACAATTTTACTTCTGAAGCAGAGTAATGACGCACAAAAGACTGGATTACTCAGCCAGGACTGCAATATCATTGTTTAATTTTGGGCAAAATTTGCATTTGGTGTTATTTTTAAGTAAAATAGTCCTATCTTTGAAAATATATTACAAAAGTGCCGTGTTGAATTTTGCTGTACTTAAATAAGCTTCCCTGTAAAGTCTAAACCTTTTCTTCATACTCTTCACAATACTCTCGGGTCATGTAGACCATATGATTCAAGAGCACTGCTTAGACTCCAAGATGTGGCGCAGTGTTCTGTCTAAGTCAGGTACAAATATTTTCTTGCTTTATAGCCAGTGGGTCTTTTTAATTGTTCCTGCTTGCACTTGGGATCAAGGGAGTGCAGTGTCCCACCTCAGAACATCAACCGAGATCACAAGAGGGATCAAACCAGCAGGCAAAAAGCCACCATCGCAGCACCCTACTCTTCCTGAGCTGAAACCTGCTCCTCAATGACAACATGGTCTTAGCCTGGTATGACAAAGTTACCAAAATAAAAATAAAGCAAAAGGGAAAGACTTCTGTAAAGCAGCAAAAATGGTCAGAAAGCTTAATTCCCCTTTAAATTTTCATATCAAGCCATCCCAGTATCTGCACCTATGCTTAAATGCCCAGGATATAAAAATCCTTAAGCCCCTTCCCTAGCTCCCTTACAGCCTAGAAGTGAACTGGGATTAATTAGCTGAGGAAGGATGATGCTGAAGTGTCCTCTTCACTCCATCAATTTTAGTTTCCACATTCCCACAGTAAAATGTGTTAAATCTGCAGCAGGCATTAGTGGGTGCAGGGGATGAGGCACAGATGCACTGCTAACCAGGGAGCACTGGATTGTCCCAAGCTGAAAGCCCATATAGGTAGAGAAGCACCTTCACTGTCCTTCCTCTCCCTAAGGCCACTTTCAAAATTACCCAGAAACTTGCCAAATAATCATGTTGTAGGTGGTTTCCACCTCAGAGGTGGGGATAATGTCTCCATGCTGGCAAAGTGACAGCTGCAAAGGTAGGAGCTGTGATAAAACTAATTTGGTTTGTTAGCATGCCTTTACTTTGGTGTGTGCTAAACTGATGTAAAAGGTGTTTTATGCATGTTAATTCATAGGTTAAGACTAATAGAGTGTAAAAGTATGAAAATAACCCCCCAAACGTTTGCAAATTATGTACCAAAAACGATGCCCTGTGCACTTCCTAATAGATGTAATGCAAGGCTTGTCCTTTCAAAGATATAAAAGCAACTTACACCTATGCAAAGGAGCAATGTTAAAAAATAGGGAGGTGCTTCTCTTCCTGTCCATGGAATCAGCAGGATAGCAGCAGAGAGGCAGTGGGGGCAAAAGATAATGCATGGACCTAATAAGATGCTGTGGGGCAAACCAAAGAGGTGAGAAATAATGCACTCCTGACCAGTATCAAAAGATGTGGCGTGCCTGACTCAGTGCATCTGTGGGAGCAAAACAGCAGTAATGACTGCCATTACACATCACCGCTGGAAGTTACTTTTAAAACAAATAGGAGAAAATACGTTTTCACTTAACTAACAGTTAAGCTCTGGAACTCTATATGCTGGAGGATCTGGTAACAGCAGTTAGTGTATCTGGGTTTAAAAAAAAAATAATAATGTTTGGACAAGTTCCTGGAGGAAAAATACATAGTCTGGTATTGAGACACACAAGGGGAAGCAACTGCTTGCCCTGGGATTTGTAGCATGGAATGTTGCAAGGATTTGGGTTGAATATGCACCAAATAGATTTGCATAAGATGGGCAGTGCACGCAAATTTCTCTCATGCATATTCATTGTGGATATCTGAAACCAGACTGGCTTGGTGTATCCTAATGACTGGGTTGAGAACCACTGGTCTAAGATCAGAGGTCAATTTCTCTTTCTTGACTACCAAATTATGTACATGGCATAGAAATATAGGTACAGGTGATTATATAATAAATGCTTCAATTGTTCTCTGGTTTAGCCATCATGCAGAGGTTCCAATAAGGTCCAATAAAGAAGAAATTTAAGCAACTGTAAACTCGCAAGAAAATAAGACACTCCAGTACAATAAAAAGTCTTGAAGTAATATCTAGCATCTAATTCACACCTAATATTGAAATAAAAACACCCCCTGCCGCTCCCCACTGAGTAGACTGATTTACCAGTGTGGCAAATAAATACATTTCAGCCTTGATTTGGGGATTATCCATACTAGATAAGCTGAGTGGTAGACTACTAACCTGATATCCTTGGAAGAAACTGAGAATCTCTTTCATTCCAGTGTTGTACGGCAAGCCTTGCATACGGACTAACGCACCAGGCTGAGGCACTACTGGAGTGTGTGATGCAGATGCGGCGGCAGCAGCTAGAGATGCTGGGGGAGCAGCAATGTACCCTACTGTGGTTGGAGAAACTGGAGGGCTGGTGAAAAAGGAAAGAAAAACAAATGACTTTTTGTTTGTTTTTTAAAGTAACCAAAACCAGCACATTTGCCCAATGTCATTAATGCAATCAGCCTGGTATTATCAAGCAAGTCACCAAGACTAGATAGCATATTATCTGAGATTTTCAGAAGCATATTTGACTTTTACAGAACTTTTCTAGTGTATTTAAGAACAGGTCATTAAAATCCTGGAGCAAATGTGAGAATAGCCAGCACCACAAGTTCATCAACTGTATTTTACCCTCTGTCAAGCATGATCTTAGATAAAATTAGCTAATAAGAGCTGATGAGAAACTGAGGCAAGAAAGTCTCCATGGTTGAATATAGGAATTAGACCATGACAAGATAGTTTTCAAATCATTCAGTAGCAACCAAAAATACTCAGTCTCACCGACATTACAATCTAACCTCCCTGAGATTTCTGCTGAACTGGACTATATCCATATAGAAAATGTCCCTAAACACTTACATGGTCTTTAAGAGCACAGGAAATGCGTGAGCTAGGAATCCTTAAGTACTAGAGATGTGCATGAAAAAACAATGCATTGTGTGCTGCTAAACATCTCACCATGTTTGTCATTTATCATTGTCTACTACCCAAACATTCAATTTTGCTGTAAAGTACATATGAATCTGGACCTCCAAAACAGCCCCTCCATAACACCCACAATACTCAATGCCAAGCCAACAGCAGGACTCGACTTCCCTTTTACCTGCTAATGGGTTCAGCCTCCAATGTTGATTCAATGCTACAGAATTAGCTACAGAGCAGCAATACACTATTACACTGCTTCACTATAGATGACCAACTACTACGAAAACATCATAACATTACACTAACTAGGCTTCTGTTTTACTTTAAATCAGTAGAACTAGTAGCAAAGAGATGGTGCACCACAGGCTAAGCTCATAGCAGATAAGGGGGGGGGGGGGGGGGCTTGCTGCCAACTTGGTGTGAGGAGCTCTTGGGGTGCAGCAGCAAAAATCAGAGGGCTGATCAGGAGATTTGGTTGGAAAGCCATCTTTCCCAGTCTTTCCTTTATCTAGATTTGGGGGGGAGGGGAGAGAAAGAGGAAGGAAAAGAAGCCCTGACCAGAAAAAAAAAAAAAAAAAAAAAAAAAAGACATCCAGAATATCTCATAACAAGTTTCAGAAGCAAAAGGATAAATATTGCTGATAGTTTGTTTACTATCAGCAACATGAAAGCACATCCCTACTATACACTATTTTTGGTATAAACATGATTTATTAGATTGAGTAAACTATTTATGGTGCAGTAAAAGAGGTAGATAAGAGATTATTAGGTCCGGTTCAATACAGGAAAGCATGCATAGCACCATAACCATTAGAAATTTCACAACAGATCTACATAAATAAAGGAGAAAAGTGGGAATGGATCGTGAGCAAAGCAATGTAGTGAGAAATGCCCTAGCAGCATATGAGCTAAAGATAGCTGCCTGAGCAGTTCTGAATTTTCAGATGAAGGCTGAATTTCTCACTACATTGCTTTGCTCACGATCCAGTTGTTATTTTATGTCAACGATCTTTTTCAAGACCATCATAAACTAATTGCCGTTAATCTTGGACTCTTAGTCTTTGGAAACAAGCATACAGACTCCTGATGCAGGCCATCTGGCTGAAACACAACGTTGTGTTGAGTCATTTTGATTTTCAATAAATACTGCTTCACTTCAGAACCTTCTTGTTCCTGGTTTTTTTGGATAGCCTGGTTTCCATTCCCACTTTTCTCCTTTATTTGAGTTTCTCCGTGGGATCTTTTGGAGTTCTCCACGTCAGTGGATTCTCTTTGGACAACAGAAGTACATAGCATAGTAGACGACAGCAGATGAAGAGAAAATTAGTATGTTGCATTTTGTTTTTACCACTATACTCACATAAGAACTGTGTGGGCACAAATGAACTTTCTATGTTAGTTCATAGTTATGCTTGCGAACAACCGGAATGCAAATTTAAATTTTTTAGGTGGCTACCCCAAAAAAAAAAAAAAAAAGAAAGAAAGAAATCCATGCTCACCATTGACATCCCTCTTCCATCCATGCCCTACCCCCTCCAGCCCAGTTTCCACCATTCTTTCTCCAGATCCTTCCCATATGCTCAGGACCAAGCACATTCAGAGTACTTTACTAGGGCCTGACCTGTTTTGGCTGAATTATAGATCAGAATAGAAAATATTTAAGGAAATGTCTGCATGTTCTTAAGTATTACAAGTTATGAGATTTTTCTGGATCCCATCTAAAACAGAAGCACCAGCATTTTGAACAGTGGGTTGTTAACCAGTACAAACCCCTTCTGAAGAACAGGGACAACAAATTCTAGAACTAAAGTTGGAATGAAAGACGTCTTAACTGATAATTTTCTTTCCTTTAGTTGCAGCAGATGAATCCAGAGACTTGTAGGTTTTGACCATCTACCAGCAGGTGGGGATAGTTCAGACACTCTGCCTTATAAAATGGAATGCTCTTTGGTCAGTCAGTATTTCTTATAACAAAGCAAAATGAACCAAAATTATACAACATTTCTCCTTCCTCACAGGGAAAAGTGACCAACCAAGAACTGCAAATGTAAACTGATTACAACAGTCCATCTAAAGTGTAAAAATGCAGCAACACAGTACAACATAGAGAACTAGAAGGAACTGCTAGAAAGATTCATCTGCTGCAACTAAAGGAAAGAAAATTATCAGGTAAGACATTTTTTTTCCTTGGCATCAGCAGCAGATGAACCCAGAGACTTGTGGTATGTAGCAAAGCAGTCCTTAAGTAGGGTAGGAACCTGAAGCTTGCAGATAGCGCTGACACGCCAAAAGATGCATCTGACCAAGCACAGATATCCAAATGGTAGCGTATGGAGAAGGTATGCAAGGAAGACCATGTTGCCACCCTACCTAATTCCTCCAAGGAGAACAGACAGGCTTCCACCGAGGAAGTCATGACAGCTCAGATAGAATGCACCCGGAATCCAGCTGGAAGTAGTTTACCCACTAGTAAATATGCAGATGCAATAGTTTCCCTGACCCAGCGAGTAACCATGGCTTTGGAAGTCGCATTACCTTTTTGAGGTCCAGAGCAAAGCACAAACAAATAAATCTGATCGATGGAACTCTGTCAATTCCAAATAGTGCAGGAATACACAGTAAATGTCAAGCAAGCAGGAAGAAACAAAAGTTAACTGGAGATGAAAGACAGAAACCATCTTAGGAAGAAAGGATGGGACTGTGTGCACAGTCACCCCTTCAGGAGAAATCTGGAGAATCAAGACAGGACAAAGCCTGGAGTTCCGAAACCCTGCTTGAGCCGATACCTGGATCCGATTAAAACTAGGCCGCCCCGGATGATAGCATCTGGTATCTAAGACAAGGGTGAGCCTGACCCAACTGGAAAGAGTGTTTAGACTTTATTTAGGATGACGCCAAGTCTGAGTCACTCAGATCTTTCACCCACCTTGCTAAGTCCTCACCAAACGCTTAACCAACCGCTGTTTGAAGCTGCATCTGCCGACCAGGGGCACATCCACAGCAAGTTTCAAGATTATTAGAGGCTTATACCCCACCCATCAAATAATGTCCAGGCGGCTTTCAATATACCGGGGGGGGGGGGGGGTGGTAAGGACAGAGAGGAAAAAGGGAAACTCCAGCACAGCAAGGGGAAGGAAGGGATGAAATACAATATAAACAGAAAAGCAAAGAGAGAAGCACAAGGGGGGGGGGGGGGGTATCATGTTCTCCAGGTCACCACCACTCATGGGAAGTGGGAAAGGTAAAACTTAATTATAGGCACCTACAAATAAAAGTCTTCAGGTCAGTCTTAAAAGACTACAGTGAAGACGACAATGTAAACTGATCTGTAGCCCATTTCAAAGAGCGGGGGCTTGAACGGAGAATATGGATTGCAATATGGTGATGTGCCCAATTACACGAAAAATTGGAATGGTGAGTTTATTCTGTGAGGGACATTAGGGATTGAGGTGGTGTGACAAAAACTGGTTCACTAGCCATATGAATCTTATAGACAAGCATCAGCAAGTTGTAAGTTATACAATGGGATATTGGGAACCAATGTGCTGTTTTCATAACTGGGGTAATATGATCAAATTTACGGTGATCTATGATTAGTTTGATAGCTGTATTTTGAACTAATTGCAAGCGGCGTAGATCCTTAACATGAGGGTCTTTATACAGAGCATTTCAGTAATCAAGCTGATTACTAGGGAATGGATGAGGATGTTAACAGATAGATGAAGTAGAGTTTTAATGGAACGGATCAGACAAAGCTTGAAAAAATGAGCGTTGAACCATGCGGCAGAGATTTCTGGGAGGAATGAAAGTGAAGAGTCCAGAAGGGGCCCTAATATATTCATAGTTTGGGCTAAACGGACCGAGGTAGAACAAAGTTGAATGGGAGCTGCTAATGTTGGGCGATTGGTGAAAAAAATAATTTTTGACTTGTTGGGGTTTAATGTTTGTTTACAATAAGCCACTCTAACTTTGAGCAGCCTGATGTTAATGGAATGTACCTGTGCGGGGTCAGAAGGATCTAGTATAAAGAATTTGGATATCATTGGAATAGATATAAGGGGTGAAGTCCACAGAGTGTCAAAAGGGGTGCAAGGAAAAGATTAATGATGGTCTGTGATCGCCAAAGACATCTGCTTGGCCGAAGCCTCCAGTCATGCAAGGACTCCACCAAATATGTGATACTCATCTCCACATCTGTCAATTCAGTAGAAGGCTGTCAGACTCCTGGAAGGAATTCCAAATCTGGTGCACCCAGTTAAGGAATGCCCTAGCAGCATATCAGCTAAAGATAGCTGCCTGCAGGGAGTGAGCACTTCTGAATTGTCAGAGGAAGGCTGCACTGAATCCACTAGTTGAGGCTGAGTTTAGCTTGGAGGGTCCAAGAGAGATGGAGAAAAACAGCTGAGAAGACACTGCTGAAGTGATCCGATGTGGAATCTGGCCAATGGAAGAATGTCCATGATAGAGGCCATTGTGCCAAGAACTTGAACATATTCCCAGACCCCAGGACATGATATGGAAAGTAGAACCTAACAGGAGAAAATTTTTTTATTGATGAGCAACAGGAAGAAATGTGTTCCTAAGCCTATGTCGAATATCACTCCCAGATACTCCAAGATTTGGAGTATCTTGGATGAATCTTGTAGACTGTCTTGATAGAGTCACAAATCAGCCAATCGTCGAGGTATGGATGAACCTGCAAACCATCCTTACGAAGGAAGGCTGCCAATACCATCATGACCTTGAAAAATGTCCTTGATGTGGAAAGGGTAACTGGCATAGTCATAAATTGGTAGTGTTCTCCAAGGATTGCAAATCACAGAAATCTTCTGTGGGGAAGTGAAATGGGAATATGAAAGTACGCTTCCTTGAAATCCAGTAAGGTTTGAAATTCTTCCTGTTGGACAAACTATTACAGACTAATGTTCCCATTGTGAAATGTTGAACCTTTAACACTGTGTTGACTCTTTTAAAGTCCAAACCCAGGTGGAAAGACTCCTCCTCCTTTGGAGCTACAAAGTAAATGGAATAACTTCCCATTCTCCAATCATTACTGGGGACAGTCTCTACTGTGCCTAAATGAAGAAGTGTTTTCAAGGTGGCTTAAACTGCTTGATATTTGAGCTGGAGCTTGCATGGAGATTCCAAGAAAAAGAATCTGCAGTGGAATGTAAGAACTCCAGTTAGTAACCCTGCTTCAATATTTCAAAGACACTGGTCTAAGGTAATTTTGGTCCACTCCTCATGGAACCCAGGGGTGTCCCGCTATTATGAAACCCAAGGAGTGAATCAAGACCCAATCTGGAGAAACTCCCAGCATGGCAACACTGAGGTTCCTACTCTTCCACCAAGAGACACATGGGAACAGAGCACTAGCCTCAGGGGGGAAAAGAAAAACTCAAGATGTAAAACTTCTCACAGAAACATGAAGACAATAGCACTAAGCTTGACTCAATGCTAAACTTCTTTGTATAGATGCTGAAAAAAAAAAAAAAAAAAAAAAAAGAATACCTGTAGTGCCAATATAAATAGCATTCTGGTAACAAAAAAAAAAAAGTTCCATAAATGAAGTCAGGGAAACTTTCAGGGTGTTTTTTTTTTTTTTTTAAGTAACTGCCCACTGTCAAAAAAACTGAGACGACTCAAAACTCTTTAAATGATATAAGAATATGAAAGCACTAAATAGGCCTTTTCAGAGGAATTAACACACCTGGTGCACTGCCCTGATGCTGTTCACTGGCTCCCTGCCTACAAGCAGCATCTAGCCAACTATGGAACTATAACTAAAATCATAACTCACCACACACAGCTTCTCCCAAAGGCTAGCGACCGGGGTTACCCATTGAGCAGTGATGGTTTCCTGCATAGTATCTCAATCACTGGAAAAGACTCAGGCGGTCTACTTGTGCTCACCATTTTAGGATTAGCAGGTGCAAGTGTAGCAAGATCAGAAGAAGAAATATTAAGAACCTTGAGATCCTTAGAAGGAAGGCAACTCTTCCTTATGAAACACTGGCAACACGGTGGGACCATCCGATTCTTCTGTAAACAGCTCCCCCTCCTCCAATTCCTCCTGCATCTATGCAGAAAGAGACTGCCCCGACATGACACCCTCAGATTGAGAGAGAGAGGCAGGGGAGCATTAGACCCTGCTTTTGAGCTGGAGTGCAAAAGTATCCTCTTCAGGGAAGGGTCCATCAGGGGAGACCGAGGCAGGAAGCAAGCCAGAAATCTCCAAAGGCTGAGCTAAAAAGAACTGTCAACCTCCTCTACTAGACCAACATATAAGTGTTAAGTATGGTGTTACTGAGAGGATAGAGCCCTAGTAGGTCACTGGGCAGAGTATCCTGGAGGTCCCTGGCTGAGGAGTAAATCCAGCCTTAGGGGAAGGGTTAGAAAATAAAATGCAGCAAGATGGTGCAGCAAAGGGGATGAGTGACATGTTGGGAGGAGTTAGAGGGGGATTAAAGTATTACTATGTGCTTGCACATGGTCTTTTGGTGGTCCAAGATTCCCCTGCAATTAGATCAGTGGCAAGAGAAAGGGGAGTCCCTGGTAACTGCCTTCAGCTCTGAAGAGGAGAGAACAGTATGTTCTGATGGTGACTGTGTATAAAATCTATACCAAATGTCAGTAAGACAACCACAATTCAACTAACATTATTACTACTACTTATTTTTAAAGGGCTACTAGAAGAGAGTCCCTGCTCGACAGAGCTTACAATCTAATTAATGTGGATTAACAGCTGAATAGAACCTTTAATTGAACAAGGGAGGTAATGCAGGCAGATGCTGCCCTAACCTACCTTGCTCCTAAGATCATGGCAACTAAAAGGTGATCACAGTACCCTAAGAAAACCATAACTATACAAAACTGCAGTATTCAAGGTAGGAGTGTACTATGGCCTGCATTACTTTCCTGAAATTAACATTAGAAAAAGGTAAATTTAACACAAAGTGTGAAGAAAAATCTTCCTAACACAAATCAATTATCTCACCATAGTTAAAAAAATATTTTACATATCTATATCTATATGATATGATATCTATATGATAGATATCTGGTGAACCCCTCCCCAACCAAGCTAAAAACAGTAGTATTTCAAGGCCAACATATTACCACTGAATTCTTCTGGGAAGTTATATTTTACAGGAAAACTCTCTTCAAAAGAACTAAGCATGTAACTGTTCGAGAGATTCTCTCTACTTCCCACAATCTGTTCCTGGTACTTTTTTAAAAAGTTACACATTGTGAAGCCTAAGAAATAAATTGGCCAGAACATGAACCTGTTTTTAGCACTCTCAATGTTATCAATGCAGACCTCATTACCCACAGAAGTGAAGTCTTATGTAAAAAAAAAAAAATCTTTTTTTTTTTTTTTCCTTTATTGATTCACCCAGACTTGACTTAGATGTTTTTTGGCAGGATGAAGGCAGCATTTCATGAATAAGGTAGCCTCTTACATTTAAATATACCTTACAGGCCTAGTATATCTTGGGAAAAGCAAATAGTCTTTTTAGGAATGTTTCTCAACCAGCTTCTACTCAGATCTGTGCAATATATTATCAGATTCTTTATATAGTGAGTCCAAAGATCCCTTTCCCAACACAGTCTCTTGACATTACCTATCACAAAACACCTAGCCACCCGCCTCGAGTTACCCCATAGCCACATAGAGGGTCTATCCCCAGCACAGCTCAGGTCCGCCTGCATCTGCTGCTTGCGCTGTACACTAGCACCCTCCTCCCACCGACTGGGACACAACCGCCTCTGGGCGAGTCTCCCGCTACCATATTATCCCCAGTGATTTCTAGGTTACTGAAAGCTATACTACCAGTGGTCCCACAGTTCCCAGAAAGCACTCACAGAACCAACACACAAACATACCAGGATTCTTTATTAGTCCAGACAGGCAGAACGAACAAACAAATGTGTTTATTCTCAGAACTTGGAACAGTGGCCAAAATTGTGCAATTAGCAAATAATAACAGACAACTGAAATAAGGATCAATTATAACTAACTAAACATCTACATACTGTCTAAACAGTACCTGGGAAGGTCAGCATATATAACTGTTCAAAGAGAGATTTGTCTCTCTTTCCTCCCGGGCTAAGACTGAAGCAGCTAGCACTACTGGGTTATTTTTCAACCTCCAGGCCAAATAAGAGCCCAGTCAACAAGATTTCCAACATATACTGCTTCTTGCTTCCTGTTGTGTCAAACTAAAGAAAAGAATACTCTGTTCTCTGTAACAGATTTACAGCAAAGAAACACCACGTGCTGGCCAAATAAGAGAAATACACTTCAGAACATAACGCAGGAAAATATCCAATACATTTTACAGGCTTAAAACACACTGTTTCTTCACATTACCAATGTCTGTATTGGAGTGCAGGAAGCCCATAAGCATGCTCCATTATCTCAGCTTCCTCCTAAGGCCACAAACCAAACACCTGCATCATAGGGTGGATTGATTCAAGTCAGTAGTCAAGAAGATTCTATTGTCTAATAAAAGTACCTTCTTATTGTTTGGTATGACCGCGACACATTTTCATCAGTACTCTGATGTAGGTATTTAGTTTGGAATTTATAACCTGCTCCATTCCCCAATCCTGGGGATAAGCAGACAACGTATGAAGAGTCATATAGGCAGATTCAAAGTAACTGAAGGGACAAAGAGCAATGAAACTAGATTTAGCAAGCGTGGCCATCTGACAGCCCAAGGACAGTTACTGATCCACATGGAGTAAGTACAAGGGGATAACTGTACACATGATGCCAAAAATTAGGTGCTACTTCCACACATTTTCAGTGTGAAAAAAAGCATTCTAATGGATGCAAGACACCAAAAGGGGCAGAAATGTCAGATCCAGGTGAACACACATACTCCCATTTATAGAACAGCACCTAAGTGTTTCTGTGTGGATCTGCAAATGGGGTTATGGCCATGGGCATTCCCTTAAATGTGTACAATATTATAGAATTCTGAAATCCACACCCAACTTGCACACTGGAATTTACATCTGGTTTCAGTTGGAGTACTTCTTCATGCCCAAAAGTTGAGCACAAACTCCAGCACCACTCACTCATTCTATAAAGGACACTGAGCCCAGAACACCCATTACGGAATACCATTCATTGCCCATTTTTGCACCACTGAATTTTTAGCATCATTTACAGATTTTTTTCCCCCCCTAAATATGTTTACCAAGGAAATTAGAGAACCCCAAATGTTGGGAGCAATTATGGAGTGGAAAGGATAGCCATGACACACTGGTCTTGGCAAAGAATAAGGTTGCACTCAGAAAGCCAATCAGCAACAGAATTTAGACCAGGGGCGTAGCCAGACTTTGGCAGGAGGGGGGTCCAGAGCCCGAGGTGAGGGGGCACATTTTAGCCCCCCCCCCCCCGCCACTTTTGACCCTCCCCCAGCGCCCTTCCCCGCCGCAGTCAGGTACGTGTGCTGGCGGGGGTCCCCAACCCCCGCCAGCCAAAGTCCTCTTCAGCGCCGGTCTCTGGGCCGGCGCGTTACTGCAGCTGATCTGGATGGAAGGATTCTGTTTCTATGCGAGTCGTCCTGACGTCCCTACGTGCATGTATGAACGTGCAGGACGGCAGGGCAACTCACACAGAAACAGAATCCTTCCATCCAGATCAGCTGCAGCAACGCGCCAGCCCGGAGACCGGCGCTGAAGAGAACTTCGGCTGGTGGGGGTTGGGGACCCCTGCCAGCACAGGTACCTGGCAGTGGGTTGATGGCGGCGGGAAGGAGGGGGGTCGCAAGGCCAAATCTGGTAGCTAAGCCCCTGATTTAGACAGTGCTGGACTGAGGTAAACCTGGGATTTTTGTGATTCTAAGAGATTAAAAGGATATCTATATAGTAATAGGCAGTAGCCAGATTTTGTATAATGGGTACAAGAGGACTTAAAAAAATATTGAAAACAATAACCAAAACAGAATCCTGAACTATGCCAAAGGGAAGTAAATGTGGAGAGAAAAACTGGAGGTGGCAGAGAAACAAGGCAAGACCAGTTAGAAAAAAACCAGCATAACCACTGATAAGCCGTCCCAAACAAACCTGAGCCTGATATTTGTGATAGCAGCAGGCCATGGTCAACAAGGTTGAACGCTGAGGTGTGATTTACAGAAACTGCTAAAGCCATTATTCCATTGTCGAATGCACTCTGGGGAATGAAACCAAACTAAGGTGGCTGGCAGAATTAAGTGGAGAAACTCCCGGCAATTTGCAAACGTAACTAGTGTTACTAGTGGTGGACCAAGGCAAAGGGTATTTCCAGTCCCTGATGTTGTCTGTAGCGTCATTTATGGTATGGTAAATAAAGGAAGGGAGGAGTCTTATCTTGCATATCAATATAAAGGTATCAGCCAGAGTCCATAAGTAGCTCAGAATTATAACGGTTTAGATCAGAAAAGGTAACAAAAGGTTTCATAAGGCCAAAGAACTCAAATAAGGGATTCAGACTCTGGATGCCATATGAGAGGCCAAAGTTCATTATGTGAAAACAGATGTATGCCATACCGTGATCTACATTTTCCTGATTGAAGAGCATCTGAATGCCTGCAGAATTTTCCTGTTACTTCTCGCGATAGGGACTTCCTTACTGGTTGTTGTACGCATGGAAACCAGGTGAAAGTGATTTTTTTTTTTTTTTTTGGGGGGGGGGGGGGGGGAAGACTAGCCACAAGCAAATAGTTATAAAAAAATGGTGTCATGGTTACACTGCAGAATAAACACCCTAGTTGCTGAACAGTTATAAGCAATAAAATAAATGCATGACACTATTTCAATGAATTCTATTTTATGGTTTTGTTCACATCGGTTTTCAATTTTACTCTTAAAAAAAAAAAAGTTTAATACATTTGGAATAAGACTGTCAAGTACATTAATAACAATGGACTAATCAGTGAAAGGTATGTGATACCAGACAACAGCCTCTGAGAACATGGAGTGATAATTATCAAACCTATTTTCATGGGTAAAATAGTATTTTCTGGTAAATATGGGCTTTTATGAAATTGCTCAAACATTACCATGGCAAAAACATCAAGCCTACTGTCATCTCGTGTGTACTTTTATCTGCAATAGAAGTGGTTCCTGGCACGGGATTTGTGTGGCCTTTTCAACTACAAATGTGCTTCTCAGAATAACACTTGCAAATGTGTGGATATTTTTTCCCCGACTACTAATTTAGGAAGATTCTTTCTGATATAATAAAGCAACAGTTGGATGGAAGAAAGGCTGCACTGGCTATTTCTTTGGACCTGGCCTTGGCATTTAAACATCTTGGACCATCACTTGTTGATAGGTAGATTGAGGGAGTTGAGTTTTAGATGCCAGGTGTTAGCATGGTTTGGTTCATTTTCGGAAGGGCATACATATTTTGTTCAGGGTTGTGATGTTTGCTCCTCAGTGTTTGACATTACTTGTGGGATTCCGCATGGATTGGCCTTATCACCATTATTATTTAATTTGTTTTTTTGCACCCTTAACAGCATTTTTCAGTGGGTGTTTATGTGTATGTAATGCACCTTTTCCTGGGAGGCTTCTGGGTCCAGGGTCTGAGTGAGCTGCAGCTCCCGCGAAGGGCAGACTCCACTGGACCCTCACTCACATGGCACACGGTGCCTCCAACTGGGGAAAGACATGTCAGCAGGTGGGATTACCCTCTTCTCTCCCAGGAAACCAAGTCCTGGTTCAAGATCTGTGGGAAACCAGGCTGGCAGTTAAGATAGGCTGTCTATGGGGAGGCAGTTGTGCACCTTTCAATCCAAATGACCACTCCGCAGTTAGCAGCTTAAAACTCAGTTTAGTCTTCAACTACACAGGAATATCCAACTGTATGAACTCTTCATCAAACAGTACAATTCTTAAATAAATCATCCTCATCATCCTCTGGTATTCCCCCAGAACTCCTGCATTCTCCTACCTTTGGGTATATTTTACAAGGCACTCAGAATCGGGGTTATTTACAATTTGTACAGCTCCAATCCGTGACTATCCCCAAAGATAGTGCTCCAAAGGCTGTGTTTCTCTCTATGTTTCAGGTTTAGACTCTGCTGGTCTAACATCTACCCAGGGCCAGTGAGAGGGGGACAGGGGGTGCAAAATTCCCCAGGCCCAGCACCTGGGTCTCTCTCTCCCGTCAATACCCGGGTGATTGTGTTAACGAGATAACCTGGTCCCGGCACACAGGAGCAGGAGAGAGCAGACCCAGGCAACGGGTTCCCCTTGGAGGCTGGGGAAAAGCAGACACACTGACACAGGAAGGTAGGGCACTGTGGCTGCTTCCCAAATGGGGGGAGGGGGGAGGAAGTGGCTGCAGCAGCCCTGCTTCCACCCAGGATGACCTTCAAGTGGCTGATAGGATGGGCACTCCTTGGCTTCTATCCTGCACTAGGTCTTGTCCACTGCCCATCCAGAGCTCTCCTTCACAGTTACTGGTTTTTCTTAGCAGCAACTCTCCTAGCAGCTAAATAGATTCACTTCTTTTAAATGGGATCCCCTTCTTCTTCGGGTCACTTAGCAGGGGCTTGCAGGCAACCAAAGACTCAACAGCTACAAACATCACTTCTGTCGGAATTCTGTACAGCACAGAATTTGCTCAGAATTCCTCAGGGGCACATGATTCTGCATTTTTAAGCAGAATCCTGGTGATCTGGTCATTTGAGCCAATTGGGAGTCAGGATACACGTCGTGGGACAAAGGGGGAGGTCCGCTGCAGCACGGAATGCAAAGCTGAATGTCGGTTAACACGGTAATTGTTTTTTTAACCTGTCCCTCTAGCAGCTCTTTAACCCTCACCACCCCACCCTTCTTCTATCCTTGCTGGCCCTCCCCAGATCTATATTCACCTGCCCTGGTAGTCTAGTGGCCTCACCCGAAGCGGACCGTTCTGAAGAGGACTGATGTAGTTCAGATGAGGGTGGGTGGTGATGTGTGGATGCAGGGGGGCACATCCACACACTTATCAGGGTACTACTACTACTACTATTTAGCATTTCTATAGCGCTACAAGGCATACGCAGCGCTGTACAAACATAGAAGAAAGACAGTCCCTGCTCAAAGAGCTTACAATCTAATAGACAAAAAATAAATAAAGTAAGCAAATCAAATCAATTAATGTGAACGGGAAGGAAGAGAGGAGGGTAGGTGGAGGCGAGTGGTTACGAGTCAAAAGCAATGTTAAAGAGGTGGGTTTTCAGTCTAGATTTAAAGGTGGCCAAGGATGGGGCAAGACGTAGGGGCTCAGGAAGTTTATTCCAGGTGTAGGGTGCAGCGAGACAGAAGGCGCGAAGTCTGGAGTTGGCAGTAGTGGAGAAGGGAACAGATAAGAAGGATTTATCCATGGAGCGGAGTGCACGGGAAGGGGTGTAGGGAAGGACGAGTGTGGAGAGATACTGGGGAGCAGCAGAGTGAGTACATTTATAGGTTAGTAGAAGAAGTTTGAACAGGATGCGAAAACGGATAGGGAGCCAGTGAAGGGTCTTGATGAGAGGGGTAGTATGAGTAAAGCGACCCTGGCGGAAGGTGAGACGGGCAGCAGAGTTTTGAACTGACTGGAGAGGGGAGAGGTGACTAAGTGGGAGGCCAGCAAGAAGCAGATTGCAGTAGTCTAAACGAGAGGTGACAAGGGTGTGGATGAGGGTTTTGGTAGAGTGCTCGGAAAGAAAGGGGCGGATTTTACGGATGTTGTAAAGAAAGAAACGACAGGTCTTGGCGGTCTGCTGGATATGAGCAGAGAAGGAGAGAGAAGAGTCAAAGATGACCCCAAGGTTTCGAGCTGAGGAGACAGGGAGAATGAGAGAGCCATCAACAGAAATAGAAAACGGGGGGAGCGGGGAGGTGGGTTTGGGGGGGAAAATGAGAAGCTCGGTTTTGGTCATATTTAATTTCAGGTGGCGTTGAGACATCCAGGCAGCAATGTCAGACAAGCACGCTGAAACTTTGGTTTGGATGCAAGGTGAGATATCAGGGGTAGAAAGGTAGATTTGGGAGTGAAATATGCATCTAGAATTTAGGTGTGAGCAGTAATGCCAGCCATAGAGCTGATGTGTTCGTGCCTAGATGTTGGAGATATGTATAACTATAAGTTACGCATGTATAAATTATACAAGCATTTGGAGTCCTGTTCATGTATACACTCCCTTGCAAATACAATTTAATGAAAATACTGGATTGTACAGAAATTCTAGATAATAATAGCACTAATGTAATGAAAATATGGGATTGCACTGAAATTCTGGATAATTAGCAAAAATGTTGTTTAAATTGTGACAAACCTGCAGAATTTGTCGATTTTGTGTGCAGAATATTGATTTTTTGGTGCAGAATTCTGGCAAGAGTGAAACATGAAAAACCAAACTAAGGAAAAAGAAAAGACCCCCCCCCCCCCCAAAAAAAAAAAAAAAAAAAACCCTACAGGGCAAACACTTAAATTGTCTCTCTTGCCACTCTTCCTCTCTCTCTCTCTCTCTGCATTTTATTTCTGAACTACATTTGTTTTTGCATTCACTGCTGATGTCCAAATTGGATTATGGAAACATGGTGTATTTAGATATTCCCCATGTTCGAGTAAAAGGTTAAGAACCTTACAAAATGCAGGAATTTTGCTTATGGTGGGGGTTGGGGGAACCATGTGATCCGTCTATCTTCATTTTCATTAGTTACCGATTAAGTATCGCTCTTTGCATAAAGTTTTTACTTTGGTGCATAGGGTGTTATATGGGGGTGTTCCTCCTTGTTTGAAGGTTATGCTTTCTTCCTATGTGCCTGTTAGAGCCTTAAGATCAGTAGATTCTTTTTCTTTGATTCTTTCTGCTTCTTCTTATGCTCATTTGACATCTACTAGAGACTGTGCCTTTTTTTGGTGTGCTCCAGTTCTTTGGAACTGGATCCTTTTAGATTTGCGAGTTTAAGAGTGTTTTCAGAAAATTTAAGGTAAAATTTGTCTTTTTTTTTTTTTTTTTTTGTAAACAAGCTTTTGAGCAGGTGGGCTAACCATGGGGGATGGTATGGGGAAGTCTGCAGAGATGGTAAGGTGATTTGAGTTTTAAAAATTGAATGTTTTTTTTAATGCTGTGATTGATGTTTGCATGTGTCTATCCTAGTACAATAGAGTTCTTTTCTGTATTTCATAGTTTTGTGTGTAAATTTCTGTAAGAAGGGTGGAATATCAAGTGTTACTATTAAGCTATTGTAAATTTGTTTGCACTTTATTTTGTTGTGCACCACCTAGATCCCTTTTTGGAGACTGTAATGCAGTTTATAAAGTTGGATTTAAGGTCAGCGACCAAGATGGCATCCCAGTCCGACATACCTCTCAGAGCTCCAGACTAAATGCAAATTTTACTTCTAACCACTTGCTTTGGTGACCTTTTCCTTTGGAAAGATGGTGAAGAGAAAAGGCAAGACAAGTACTTACCTCTCCAGGTCCCTGCTTGTGGCTGTTCGTTCAAAAATTGATTTATGTGGTTTTGTAAGTTGGGCGGAACAAATTTCTACCAGAACTGGCACTGGCAACAGAGCTGCTTTGCCAGACCTCAAAGTAATGCTGAGCCTGAAGAATAACTTGCACCCCCTGGTCCAAGAGTGCAGACGAATGCCAAGTCATCGGCAACACACTCAATGCCGCAGTTGCGTCGGAGTTGGGAACTGGAATGAGCAGTTTAAAGTTTTGAACTGCTGCATATGGGGCTCCAAATATTGAAGAGCAGTCCCCGAAAATATGGAGTGTATATCATGAGTTCCAGTATGTGTTAGCCCTGCAAATGTACTCCAGGCTCTGTTGATAACCCCTCTAGTGAAGCCTGCCATTGTAACCTCAGATTCCATAAAGGGATGCCATTACTCGCTTGGAGAAAACATTCTTGCTGAATAAACAGATGTTGCTTTTTTTGAATGTAAGTCTCGGCTGTCTACCCAAGTGGCAAAAATTAATGAGTTGGATGGGAAAAATTGGTAATATTCATTTTAAAGTGACAACTTCCACAATAGTGACTTAGTGAGTTGTCATATTTACAGTTTAACCAATAAGATGGAAAATGTTTGAACTTACACTAGGAGGTTGAATTTACATTTTAATGTCAGCGTTCCCAAGTCTATGAATGTATCTCTGTTGATTGTTGAGAAAATCCTGGGAATATCTAAAGAAGCAGCTCCACCCACTTCATGGGTTTATTGTTTACCAGAAAAAAAAACAAAGCATCTTGACATTGGACAGGGAGAGCAAGCCGAAGATAAACTGTCACAAAAATATTAGAACCTTCTTGAAGAAAAACAGAAATCTACTTTATTAGTGACATTTGTTCTTGAAGTGGACAAAGACTGGGTCAAGAGACAATTAGAAATTATGTAGAAAGGTTTGGATATTTCCTGATGTCTGTGTGGAAACACAGGAAAAATGAAAACAGTTGTTGTCATTGTGCTATGAAGTGTTGAACTTAGGAGTGTATTTCTTCTTACATTTTCTTTATAAATGTTTAATTTTATTGGATTCTAACAGATACCTATTCTATGATACCAGCAACTTAGGACATTTCTTGAAAATAGACGTGCAATTCCTATTTCTATAAGCTAAGGGTTGTAGTTAGAGGTCATGACAAGGTCTCTTTTTAAGTGTTAATACAACTGCTCATATTACTTAATATCTCCCCTCCTCCTTCATTTAGTGGATTTATAAGGAGTCCAAGTATTGCCTTTGAATTATTTCATTTTATGTTTGTATAGTACAGGCTTTATTCCTCATACATGTTATATGCTTGCTCATGTATAAATGTATATACATTTTTAAAAAATTAACATTGGATTTAAATTCACTACCATTCTATAATACAAGACATGAGAAAAATGAAGAGGTCAGATGCAACAAATGTTGAGTATGAACTTGTATTTACCCAGAAGATTGAGAACCAAAGATCACAAAAACTTGACTGCTATGGTGCAATATTTTAGAAGTGGTCAAGTTTTTACAGCTGGCAAATATCCTTAGAAATGTGGACCAGAACTACTTAACAGACTGGATGACTAAGTTAGAATGATTCAGGGTGTGTAGAAGGAAGCTGTGTTTATTCCCAGTGATGACCGGTTATTTTTCCTTTCTTCAGTCTCTACCAAATATTTGATTTTACAACAGGAGGCTGTTTGAGTTTCTTCTAATATTAGCCATCCAAAGCCATCACAAATTTGTGAGAAGAGAGCCCAATGTCATTTGTAAAAATCCATCAAAGTTGGCTACTTCTATAAATAGGGCTGGGGCAGGGTTATTCAGTTCCCCAAGCAAATCTTCAGTTTTGCTCCCACAACCAACTCTGCCTCTAGACTCCCCTGAAATTCTGACAAAAAATTATCTCCCCTAATATCATCTGTTCAAGAGTGTGTTTGTTATGTTGTTGGGTTTTTTTTGTTTTTTGGTTTCTTTAACAGAACCTATCAGCATCATATTTCAAATATTAAAAGCCAACACTCAACACACACAT
Source organism: Microcaecilia unicolor (assembly GCF_901765095.1). Lineage (NCBI taxonomy): Eukaryota > Metazoa > Chordata > Amphibia > Gymnophiona > Siphonopidae > Microcaecilia > Microcaecilia unicolor. The sequence goes on along the minus strand of NC_044035.1, from coordinate 295,843,278 downwards.
AGAGAGAGAGCAGTAAATAACTATGTGCAAATTGTCCATTCTCCCTGCAAGCAAAAAGTGGTGCTTTAAATTTATGAAGCTACCAGGAACTATTGTGCTTTGACTGCAGCTGTGCTCTGCCAACCCAACTCTCCATTCCCCTACACTTCCTGGACCCTGTCACCCTGGCCTTTAAGGGAGGTACTTAAATAGCACAGTAGTAGCCAGCTTTTCTCAAATCTTGGCCTGGTTCTACACCTTTCATGCTATGTTAACAGACACCATAAAATTATTTAAAGGTAGCCTCTCCTAGGCCCTGTACTATGATGTGAACAGTAAGTTTAGTAAAAAAAAGCAGAATTAAGAATTGATGAACAGAATTAAAAGGTCCTTTTACTAAGCTGCGTTAGGTGCCACCGTGCCCCTAACCACGGCAAAAATATAAAACCACTGCGGGATGCTCTACAGAATCACATGGTAGTTTTTGAATGTGCATGCACTAATTTTATGCTAAATAACTTTTGTATTTTTTTTTTTTTAGGTGGCATCAGTGGCAGAGAACGGGCATTCCTGTGCTAACCAGTTAGCATACCTACATAGCCATGCATTAACCAGTTAGTCTGCAGTAAAGGCAGAAGCTCTTAACACCTCCTTAACAGGCATTACGTGCTCCTGTGATAAATTTTTGAAATGGTCACATGCTAATGGCAAAATTAGGAATTCTCTCTCAAAAACCTACCCCAGAAAACAGCAAACACAATATTGGAAATTAATGGCAAACTTAGTGTATGGCCATTAGATAGAGAAAACAGAAAAATTGGGGTTTAACAGTTGCAGTAAAAATGGCCTCAGCCCACAGGAAAGACCCACGTAAGGGCGTGCTAAGGCCAATTTTTACTGTAGCTTAGTAAAAGTACGTCTTGCCCCATCCTTGGCCACCTTTAAATCTAGACTGAAAGCCTACCTCTTTAACATTGCTTTTGTTTCGTAACCACTCGCCTCCACCTACCCTCCTCTCTTCCTTCCCGTTCATATTAATTGATTTGATTGCTTACTTTATTTATTTTTGTCTATTAGATTGTAAGCTCTTTGAGCAGGGACTGTCTTTCTTCTATGTTTGTGCAGCGCTGCGTATGCTTTGTAGCGCTATAGAAATGCTAAATAGTAGTAGTAGTAGTAAGTACCCTTAAGAAAGCTGAGTTTTGTGGCATACACTGTAAATATAAAATGTTTCTTTAGAAAAAAGTTTTAGCATAAAGGAATGTTAGGAGTACCCAAGAATGAAACTAATTGTCAATGTTTTCCTAAGTGTTACCAAGCTAACACATATGGACTTAATAGGGACACCAACTCTCGCCCATGATCAAAGGTAGACCCTGAAAACTAAAGATTTAGACTAATCACCTCTATCAACAGCCCCTCCTCTCAGGTGTACTGGGCTGCAGTGACTTATGCAGGCAGCCTAAGACCTAAATTACTCTGTACCAGTGGCGTAGCCAGACCTGACATTTTGGGTGGGCCCAGGGATAATATGGGTGGGCACTGTGTATATAGGTATAAGTAGTGTTTCTTGGGATACTACAAAATAATGCCTTAGAAATTCATCATCAAGTGTATTCTAAGTAATCTGCCCAACAGCTGCCCTGCATCAATATAAACCATATACATTCTTAATGGAAAAATAAATATTTTTAAATATAGCTACATTAAGTCTACTATAATGGCAAACATCTCAACGCACATGACAGGATTCTGCAATATAATTACAGCAATGATATATATATACTTCAAACTTTGCAAACGTTAACACCAATTCCAATAACAATACCTTTACAAAGGCAGAAGGAATATACACAACAGCACTAAGCATACCATTGGAAAAGTCAGACTCGTAGATCCCTACACAAACCACATACCAGCATACTCAGTCAAATGCAGAACACAGACCAACCCTCATCAATTACAGAATAAAGGCCCAAAAATTAGAAATTGTCCTGTAACCTGACATCAGCCCTTCCCTTCCCTAACCTCCCCCCATCCATCCCTATAGCCCGTCATCAGCTTTTCCCTTCCCTACCCCCCCCAACCGTTCTTGTAGCCCGGCATCAGCTTTTCTCTTCCCTACCCCCCCCCCCCCCAATCCATTCCCGTAGTCTGCCAACAGCCCTTCCTTTCCTTCCCAACACCCCCATCCATCCTCATAGCCCAGTATCAGCCCTTCCCTTCTCCACCATCCATCCCATAGCTAGGCATAAGCCGTACCCCACACTTCCTTGTAGCCTAGCATCAACCCTGTCCTACCCCCACCCATCCCCCCATGGTCTGGCATCTCCTCTCCCTGTCCCCCCACCCTTAAGGACACCAGCATTAAATATAAGACCTTTTTTTGTTTGTTTGTTTTTTAAATGTTCTGGGCACTGCTGACCCACCTCCACCCAGAAACCCATCTACATTAAATTGAAAACATTTTTTTTTATTATTATTATTTTAACCTTTGTGCTGCAGAAACCATCCCTACCCAAAAACCCACCAAGGCACCATGACAAATATAGTACAACCTTTTTAAAATTTTAACCTGGGTATAATAAAATTTATTGGTGGTGGATTTCTGGGTGGAGGTCGGCTCTTCACTACTTTGGGAAAAAAAGTATACTGAATGATTAAATATACCTTTTTTTGCCCTAGGCAGTGAAGAGTCCACCCCCTCCCAGAAGCCCACCGGCACCACCAGCCAGCATTACACTGACTTCACTACACGTTAAAAAAAAAAAAAAATTTAAACCTCTCTTTTTTTTTTTTTTTTTACCTGTGCAGCTGGGCTTCAGTGGTTGCAGGTGGTGAACAGCTCAGCACTCACTGTGCTGTGTGCTCCGCTCCATGCCGTGTGGAGCCGCAGGGGAGTGCTGACTAGACCTGGGGGGGGGGGGGGGGGGGGGGAAGGCTGCCGCTGCACTGCAGCACAGAAATGGCAACAGCAACACTGACAGCAGCCGGCACAGCACTCAGCTGAACTGCGGCGCTGTGATGCGCACTGGGGGCAGGGAAGAAAGAGCAAGGCAAAGCAGCACACATATGGGGAGCGAGCGAGGAAGGCACTGAACAATGGACTGCAGTAGTGGCGCCAACATGCAGCTGCAGCGCAACCGCTACAATGACCTGCCTACACTTCCGGATCAGGAGGAGGAGGATCAGAGAGCTGCCGGCTGTCTGGGTGGGCCTGAGCCCACCCAGGCCCACCCGTAGCTACGCCCCTGCTCTGTACCGGCATCATTTTTACACTGCCCTATAGAAGGGTTAACTCTTGAAAGCTCATCTCAGATATATTGAATTAGTGCAGTATAAAAGGTAGAACTGAATTTGCATACAAGTATGCTAAAACCAGTGTTTCTCAAACCAGTCCAGGGGGAGCACCAGCCAGCTGGGTTTTCAAGATATCCATAATGAATATGCATGAAAGATTTGATATAATGGAGGCAACAGGACTGGTTTGAGAACTGCCATGTTGAAAATCACATAGTGCTTATACTACCAACTTCATTTATGAAGATCAGCATCTTGTGGTTAAACAGTGGTCTTCTAGAAGGATCATTTGAACAGGATTCACCACCATATATTATACATATATAAATACGTCAAACATTAAGACTAGGAATTTAAGATAAACACATACCTAGGATAGTAGGCTGTGTAGTTCATATAAAGCTGAGTAGCTTGAGCTGGGTAGTAGGCAACTGCTGGAGGCGCTGTGGCTGAGGCATGGTGGTTCCTTGCTGTGGATAACAAGGCTGGTGACTGGTAAAGTGTGGCAGCTGCTTCTGCTGGGATGACTGCTGTTGCTGCTTGAAAGGCAGCATAAGCTGGAGGAGACAGACCTAAAGATAAATCAAAACAGAAATCAAGTTCAGTGCTTGATGGAACAGAGGGAGAGTCATGGATATCCACTTGGAGTGCAGAAACAGTTTTTCAGATTGAACAGATACCAGACAAACACTAACTGTTTTTCTTTCCATGCTTCCTTTATGCCCTGCATCTTCAATCCCACCTCCCCAGACAAGATGCCTCTGCAGTTCTGGGATCTTCAGTGGCCCAGGGATGGAAAAGGCTCATCCCAAGGCATTACTTATTGGAAACCAGCAACACTCATCTCTCCTTAGGAAAGATCACACTACCACTCAAGCACAAACAATCTAGCCCCAATGAGTGGGCCATCCAAAAAATAATCCTTATTCACATTGCTTGAGCCACAGGGCAGCAGATCATGAAGATTTTCTCCTTTCTATCTTTGGAAGATGGAAAATGGTAGAGAAGGACAGGAAGTTCTGCTAGAGTATGGCTATACTCTATTTGCTTGCAAAGGCAGGCAAAGTTTGGAAACTGTGCCTAATCCATCACCAAAGCAGTAAATCTTTCAAAAGCTGTAAGCATGTGATGAGAAAGCCCTCAGTGATTATACGCTAAAATCACTGCATGCACTTCCCATTCACAACTCCTCAACCAAGTCAACATGCTTGCTTCTTTAAAGCATTCTTTGGTGTTTTCATATCTTTCTATAAAACATCCACTCAAATTTCAGCAATAGGCAAATCCACAGCAGAGCTCAGGGGTAGGTTGAGCGGAGAAAACCACAATTCACCCAAAAAAGCTGAAAGTTCTGAATATGCACTGCATGGCCATAAAGGTGCACCACAAGAAGCTTAAATCATTCCCCATTATGGTCCCACAGAACAGCTTCCAGAGATGGGCGATTACAGATTATGGCAAAAACCCAGTATGAAAGGTCACAGAAGCTGCAGCACCTACCACATTTTAGCCTTCAGCAGCAGAGCGCAGAAGAATTGCAGACTTACATGGTAACTTACATGGCGGTGGGGATAAACCACTACGATTTAAAGTGCCACCCATTAAAACAAAGTTCATTTCCTCTCCTGAGCACTGAAACACCTCCACGTAACGGTCCTTCATCATTTTCTTGTGGCATTTCTGGGCCACTAAATAAGCTTTGTCTGAAGACTTCATTTGAATAAAAGCATCACCTGAGGGTCGTCCCTAGAGCAGAGTGGAAACAAAAAACTGGGCTAAGGGAAATTAGGTCAACATGAAGAAATAAACAGGACTTGGTGGTATTCCTATCACGGTGCTAGTCCCTCACACTTACCTAAATTGCAATGCCAGGGGTTCCAAAAATCTTCCAGAAAGAATATATATTTTTTATACCTACAAACACACTGTGAATATACTCTCCATGTGTAACAAAGACCTAAAATTAGAATGTGTTATTACCCTGTACCACACTATAAATTGTCTAATTCATAAAATGTAATTTGAAAAAAAGTTCACCTGTTGATTGAGGACCATATGAACACCATGTGGCTTGATATCTACAGTAGATTCACCCATGAATTCAAGGATGTCGTCTATAGCAGCTGTGTAAGGCAGACCTCTGAGTCGGACACAGTCTCTTACTGTGCTCGTTACCATGGGGTAAGGTGAAGGAATGACTGGAATAATAGGGCCCGGAAGAGTGGGAATCAGAGGTGTTGATAAATATCTGTTAAGTACCTGTAGGGTAAAAAGGTAAAGCACATCAATTTCTAATTACAACTGTTCTGTTTAACAGAAATAAGCAGATAAACGTGTTCGCTTATTCTCATTAAACACTTTAGATCAGGGGGTGTCCAGCCTCAGGCCTCGCCAGGTGGAGTTTTCAGGATTTCCCTCAATGAATATGTATGAGTTCTATTTGCATACAATGAAGGCAGTGCATGCAAATAGATCTCATGCATATTCATTGGGGAAATCCTTAAAACCCAACTGGATTGCAGCCCTTGAGGACAGAGTTTGAACAACCCTGATTTAGATACTTCAGATCACGCACTTTCAGTCAGTTTTAAGCAGCGTAAGTGTCCCAATTATTGTTGAACTCCTATTTAGATATTATATTTTGGGCACCGATTCCTTTGTGCTGGACAAAGATGGATTTCATTCTGAAAAATTATCAGAATTCCTTGCAGTCTTGAGATTAACCCAAGCCTGCAATATAATAAAAAATGTACCACAAAAGAATGTATCATCTAAGGGAGCATTTTAATTTGTCATAAGCACAGTAGAATATACAGGTATTTGCTACACAAACTCCATGACCTCTATAAGCTATGCTACCTCGACCAGTGGTGTAACCACCGGGGGGGAGGGGGGCACCTTGGAGGCCTGGGTACCCAAAATTTGCTGGTTTGACTGGTGGGGTCCCCAAGCCCAACCAGCAGAAGCTTTCCTGTGGTGATGTTCCCCACCACGCTGCCCGCCTTGCTTCTCCCTTCCTCGCAAACATGCTCAGTTTTAATAAAATTGAGCATGCACAAGCTTCGCACATGCTCAATTTCACTAAAACTGAGCGCATGTGCCAGGGCGGGAAAGCAGGGCAGGAAGCAGAGCATTGTTACAGGAAGGCTTCTGCTGGCTGGACTGGGGGACCTTCACATCTCAGTGGCTATTCATACATTGTAGATTGTACTTGACTTTTGTGCTCATTTACCTACTTTAACCTCCACTTTGAACAGTCTCTGACAAGGAAAGTGGATTATCAAACATATAAATGGCAAGTGACTGACTCACCTGCAAATGCATAGTAGAGACTTCCCTCTCTATCCCCGCCCTCACGTCAAGACGTGATGACGTCAGAGGGCGGAACAGAGAGGGAAATGGAGTCGGACTGTCAGACGCTGACGCTGCTGCCTGGAAACGAACATCACGCGCACCAACCTCCACCCTCCCCCCCCCATCCCCGCTGCCGCTCCCGCCCGCTTCTGTTATCGGACCCCCTGCAGTGACCTGACAGCGCCTCTCACCTCTGTGTGGAAGCGCTGAAGGCAGCAGCAGAGTGATCTGCTGCTGCCTGCAGCGCTTTCACACGGAGGTGAGAGGCGTTGTCAGGTCAGTGCAGGGGACCCGGCACGGAGGGGGGAGGGAGCGGCGGCGAGGAGGGTAGCTGGACATGGGGGGAGGGCAGGTGGGAGAGGGCATGGTTGCTAGACATGGGGTGAGAGGAGGGCTGGTGGACATGGGGGGAGGCCAAGGGAAAGAGGAGGGTTGCTGGATATGGGGGGGGGGGGGGGGAGGATCGGTGGACAGGGTGAGGCCAGGGGAGAGAGTAGGGCTGCTGGACATGGGTGGAGAGCAGGGGAGAGAGGACGGTTGCTGGACGGGGGGGGGGGGGGGGGTGACGCCAGGGGATACAGGACAGCTGCTGGACAGAGCAGGGTTGCTGGACATGGATCGGGGGAGGTGAGGGGAGGGCAGGGGAGACAGGTTTGCTGCACATGGATGGATGGAGGTGAGAATTATTACATTTTGCAAAACACAAATCTCGCCCGTTTTAACGGGCTTAACTGCTAGTAAAAAAGATATATTGAATTGTTCACTATTCATCTATACAACTAAAGCTGGCATGTGAAAAAACTTTTGTGTTCAAAAGGGAATGGAATTGTAACCTGCTGAACTTCTGCAGCTGTGCTCCGGAAAAGTTCAATGTAACGCTTTCCTAGGATCTCCTTGTGCTTTTTAAGTGCTTGCTGTGCATATTCCTCACATGAAAACAACACAAATGCATCTCCTGTTGGCCTGCCATCTGGATACTTGACAAAGAGAAGTCCTTCCTTCCCGCCTGTGACGGGACATTCAGTCCCCAAGAACCCCAACACATCCTCTGGAGTGGCAGTGAATGGCAGGCCCCTCATTCGAATGATGACCTGATTCTCCATGGACAAAAACTGGGCTACTTCGTTAGAGGTGCCTGAGAACACAACACAGATCATAATCAGAAGAGTTAAGGTGTGACCTGGAAGTCATCAATTTTACAGTACTAAAAACTATTTGTCCTAGTGGTCAGAGCAGGTATTGTCTCTATATGCACATGTACAACACTGGGTATATCTAGTAGCACTGGAGAATTATCAGTAGTAGTAGTATTAGATTCTGTAAATAAAAACTTGCATGCCACACTAGGTTAATACCATAGGCTCTGGTTTCCCCCAGTTTTACAACAAGAGCTGCAAAATTTACTCCCTTGCAGCATGAACTTCCTTCACAGATGAGACAGAGCCTCTCTTCCCCTTCCCCCACTCATTAGCTGGACAGAGGTGACAGCAGCTGCAGTAGCAACACAGTTCATGTCACATGAGGCCCAAACTGGGAGGTTTCAGCTCTGCAGTATTAGCATACATGCTGCAATGCACCCAAACCCAAAGTCCAGTCCTGAGCAGACCAGAGGGTGAAAGGACTGCAGATGGGTTGGAGGACAGGCTGATACTGAAACGTTAGGGGTTGAGAAGACAAGAAAATTTAATGAAGGAGGGTGATGAACAGAATAGAGGGGGGGAATAGGGGGGGAAGAATGCCTGTTTTTGGATTGTTCCTTTGTGCATTGTCTATCTTATGTTTGTGATATGTTATCACTTGGTGTTGGGGTTTTTTTTGTTTGTTTTTTTTGCCTTTTTTAGAACTGAAACACCATCTACCATAAAATAAATTGTATGTTTTTTATTTGGTTTGCATATCACCCTAGTGTGAGAAGTAAAAGGTTGTCAATCAAACCTAAACAAGGTGTGGAGAAAGACATTTTTTACTCTTATACTTTTATAAAGGGAGTAGAAAGGCTGTAGCAAGGATATAAGTACCAAAGCATGAGGAAAAATGTATAAAATAAAATACAGACAAGTTGAAGTGACGAAGGAAATGTCCGATCTGTAAAGTGTGCTGTCCCAAAGTGGCTCGAATATAATCTTTCACATCAAGTTTAATGGAGACTCAGAGTTATTGTTTTATACAGGTCCAATTTAAGGGTTTCTTTTCCATGCATACAGGAAAAAAAAAAACTGTGGAATTTAATCAGGCCTTAAGGTACTTTAACTTTGTAAGTCTATGCGCTTTGAAAATAAGCGCCCTGGTTTCTTATGGCCAGCTGGTAAACGTCTAGATAGATTTTATGAGTTTTGTGGCAACATATTTGCTGGCTACATACGACAAACTGGCTAAAATCATCAATGTAAAGAATTCTTTTGATTTAGCCCATCCTTCCAAGTACTACAAAAACAAAACAAAAAGAATCAATCATGTAAGAGAATCAATGAACACAAAAATAATTAAGAGGCTATTTAATATCTGAAAGTTACATACACATCGTTGTGTATTTCATTGATTTGGAGCCAGATAAGAAAAGTAGCAGTTCCTGGTCAAAGCTATGTTAAAAACTTTTTTGGTGGTGGAAAATAGGTAATTGCTCTCTTGTAAAAATGCAATGAATAAGTTGGAAAAGAAGGAATCAACTGCTAACCCAAATTTGAGAGGGCACGTTACACTGGGCCTTAAATGCTACAGTGAAAGGTTTACCATAGACAGTGAATAGCTATCACAAGTGAGAGACATTCTCTAAATCGCTCCTGGAGAAGCAATTTAGCCACAGCAAGTCTGAATTAGCTGCAAACATACTTTCTGCTAATAAACCCAAGTGCAGAGTACTACACAAGGCATAGGTATTTGTGCAAAGCCTGCCTGAGGAAAAGGGAAATGGGACTTGATATACCACCTTTCTGAGGTTTTTGCAACCACATTCAAAGTGGTTTACATATATTCAGGTACTTATTTTTTGTACCAGGGGCAATGGAGGGTTAAGTAACTTGCCCAGAGTCACAAGGAGCTGCAGTGGGAATCAAACTCAGTCCCCCAGGATCAAAGTCCACTGCACTAACCACTAGGCTACTCCTCCACTGAGAAGAAAGAAGGGTCAAAAAAAGTTCTCACAGCTGAGATTTGTGGACTCAAGGTTACAGATGCATCAGTTTGGATGCCCAGACTGTCTTTGATCTTTGCTTGAGTTATGATCTTGTCCTGAGGGGCTCTACATTTTTCCTTCCTCACCCATAGAACCTCTGTCTGGATGATTTATTTTCAGTTTGTTCACATCCATTCAAAGCTTAATATCCCATATCCAATCTAGTGTCTCATCACTGTCCATCCTCAGTGTGGGGGTGGGGGGTAGCCAGGAAACATTAAAGCTGAAAGTAGACTATTCCAGGGCCCCATTACCCCCTTTTTGTAGCCACCTGATGTGGATTGGAATGTCCCATCAGTAGAATCAGAAAAGTAGAGAGATTGTGGATGCCAAAGTTCCATGCTAGACAACTGGTGACGGAACCCATGAGGGAAGGGTCAACATTGGATCTCGTGCTCACAAATGGCGTAAGTGTTTCTAATATCCACGTGGGTGCCCACCTGGGTAATAGTGATCACCACATGATATGGTTTGATGTAAGAGCAAAAGCAAAGTGTGGACGCAGAAACCTCACAGTACTAAATTTCAAATGTACTGATTTTGGTAAAATGGGGGAATACTTTAAGAAGGAACCAACATCATGGGTAGGAAATGGAGAAGTGGAAGCGTAGTGGTCCAAGCTGAAAACTGCTATAAATATGGCAACTGATCGTTACGCAAGGAAAGTAAATACAAACAAGAGAAATAGGAAGCCTATATGGTTCTCCAAACAAGTGGCTGAAAAAAATAAGAGCAAAAGAGGCTTCATTCAAGAAATATAGAAGAATTCAATGAGAGGATCACCGTAAAGATTAGCAGGTTAAACTCAGAGAAATAAAAGGGAAATACCGATAGTGAAAACGTGGGTGGAAGAAAAAAATGGCTAAAGATGTTAAAGAGGTGACAAAACGTTTTTAGATATATTGGGGAAAGAAGAAAAAAATAGGAATGGAATTGCAAGATAAAGATAATGAAAATAGCTATGTGGAGAGTGATGAGGATAAAGCGAATGTGCTAAATATTTCACTTTGGTGTCCAAGGAAGAAAATCCTGGAGAAGGACCTCAGTTGGATGTCGAGGATATATCTGTGAATGGAGTGGCTATAGCGCCGCTCACAGAAGAAAGCATTTATAAATGGCTTGAAAATATGAAAGTGGATAAAGCTATGGGGCCGGATGGGATATCCCAGGATACTGAAGGAGCTCAGAGAAGTCCTGGTGGGGCCTCTTAAAGGAGGTTCCATGGGATTGGAGAAGAGCTGATGTGGTCCCTTTTCTTCACAGAAGCAGACACACGGAAGAAGTGGGAAACTATAGGACAGTAAGCCTCATGTCGGTGGTAGAAAAAATAATGGTATCGCTGCTGAAGGAAAATATAGTAGATTTGCTAGAAGCCAACAGGTTACAGGATCCGAGGCAACATGGCTTTACCAAAGGAAAATCCTACCAAACAAATACAACTGACTTCTTTGACTGGGTGAAGGACATGTGATAGATGTGATCTACTTGGATTTCAGCAAAGCCTTTGATAAAGTCCCTCACAGAAGGCTCGTGAATAAGCTGAGAGGGCTGAACTTAGGATCCAAAGTAGTGAACTAGATTGGAAACTGGTTGACCGACAGGTGGCAGAGGGTGGTGGTAAATGAAATCTGATCAGAATAAGGTGAGTAGTGGAGTGCCTTAGGGGTCGGTGCTGGGGCCAATTCTCTTTAATATGTTTGTGAAAAACATTGCTGAAGGGTTAGAAGGAAAAGTTTGCTTTTTTGCGGATGACACGAAGATAGCCAATAGAGTGGATACCCTGGAGGGAGTAGAAACCATGCAAAGGGATTTCCAGACATTAGCAGAATGGTCAAGGATCTGGCAGTTAAAATTTAATCTCAAAATAAATCTTAGGGTTCTAATTATTCTATCTGGTATCACTATGACTTAATTATTACTCTAATTTTTATACCTTAACTCTTGTGCAAATTCATTTTTTTTAAATAGTGCTCAGTGTATTTGAAGTGCCAAACCACCGTTCATCAGAGTACCAGCATCTAGCACGTCAACCTTAAACCGGATCCCTCTCTCCCTGGATTGGCCACTGTTGGAAACCGGATGCTGGGCTTGACGGACCTTCGGTCTGTCCCAGTATGGCAATATTTATGTACTTATGTAGCATGGGTTTAGCCCATAGAAAGATGTTACCCAACCTAGATTATACCAGTTCAGCTCTTTCTTATTATGCATCTAGGTTAATAATACTATGTCATAGCAATTAGTACATAATCAATAAACAAACCTAACTTGTTTTTCTGCAATTTCTTGCCAGTACATTGGCTTACTGGAAACTAGGGGAGAGGTGAATTTAAAGAACACAGTTGGTCTTCCCCTCAAGTTCCCACTTCCCTGAAAGGATAGAAGGTGGGTGATGTTGCGATGAATTTGTGTATTCCTCCCAGCTTCTTTCATGGAGACTTGTGAATCCACCATGGCTCACTTGAGCTCATTACTGGCACATCTGCTCCTTCCAGCTGCTTGCTAGGTATGCACCTCATGGCATGCACTTTACCATTTTTGGGTCAGTATTTTTCTCTTCTTTCTATTTCCTATACATCTGCTTTCAGATGGCTCAGAAAATCAGAAGCAGATTTGGAATTGACAAACAGCAGTAGGTCAATAGTGAGGGACTGAAAGTGATAAACCAATTCATAAGTTTGACCATGCTCGATTAAAATAATTTTATATAAAGTAATTACATACTCAAAAAACGCTCTTATTATTGAGAAAATGAGTTAATTCGCTTACCTCCAGCAATTTTTAAAAACTCCTCTCCTGTAGCTTTGTAAACCTATCAGAGCAGAAAACATGCATCTCAAAATTCAACACCTTAAAAGCACAGAGCCATTACTGAGGGAGGAATTCTACACAACCGCAGAATTGTGCAGAACTTTCTTCCATGCAGTTTTATGTATATGGCACAGAATTCAGCATACCACCACCCAGAAGCGGACTAACACTGATTTCACCATGAAGACCAGAAGAGGAGGAAGATGTAAGTATAAGCAGCTGTTGCTGCAGTGTCTTGCATGGGATAGGGTGGCAGAGTGGGGGGGGGGGGGGGGGTTATTTAAGCCTGGATAGAAGAGGAAGCGTGAGAGAGAAGCTGGAGCACTAAACCTGCAGAGAGAGGGAGTCAATTTAAGGATGTGGAGTGGCCAGGGATTATGAGGCACCCTTACAGTACTTCTGAAGGGAATTCTGTACACACAAAAAATAAACATTCTGCAACTGAATAGTAGCTTGTTTTCTATACTGTATTTTAAATTAAATTCCTTTTCTATTTAAAAAAAAAGTGATTTTAAGTCGATGTTCCTTTGACAAATAAAGCAAGCATAACTAAGGTATTGAGGGTAATTTTTTTTTAAGAGGGTGCCTAGTTTGAGGGCAATTAAGCACCTAATTGGGTAATACTGTAAAGACACACAGGCGCCTATAATGTAGGCAGGAATTATACTGCTTATTTATTGCATTTGTATCCCACATTTTAGAAATCCTGCCTACATTGCAGGCACAGACATTTTACACCTGCTCTTGGGTGGTTTTAAAATGTCTACACCTAGATTATTTCATCTAAGGCCCATGCTTCAAACCATTCTGTGATCTGATTGGCTAGTGGAGGTCAGCTGGTGACTCAGTCACAGTCTACCTTAGCAACAGCTTGCATGGGAGTGGGGAGGCTGAAGACAGTGAAGAATGACGACGTGTGAGAACTCAATGTGTGATTTTTTTTTTTTTTGGGGGGGGAGGGTTATATTATAAAATACACTAATTTCACAATGCTTAGTTTACATATATACTTGTGAACTCAGTCTCGTACGTGCCTACCAGCAAAGTACATGCCATGACAATGCACGTATTTTTATACCAGCTGGAACTATAACAGGCTACATAGGCAACAGAATGACATTATACAAGTTACCCCATTGTGTGCAGAATTATTCTGTTTGCACAGAATTCCTATAAGTGCATAAGCAAACAATCTCAAAGTCAATAAATATAATGCTTTCTTCACTAGGCATGCTGCAAATAATCACTTGCCCACATTCAGATTGTTAAAATAATTTTAGTACCCATCTGCCAGACTGCATAAGTAATACTTAAGATGGAAATGTACCTTCATATGTAAATTTAGGTAATTTGAACATAACAGACAACAGCAATATTTAACCTTACCTCAATGTACCTGCTGCCCATATGGTGTTTATGCCTTTCCAATGCCAGGTTTCTCTGCTCAGAATCGACAAATCGCACTAAAGCTTCTCCATTTCTCCTTCCCTGAGCATTCAAACACAATGCCACACCACCTCTTAAAAGTAAAAAGAGGAACAAGTTAAACCATTGATCTTTTCCCCTATAACAGGAGCACCTAAACATACGCACCATTTGCACACTCAGATTACAAACACTAGCAATAGTGTGTGTGAATGTTAGATGTGTGTGTAAGTGCTAGTCGGACACTAAGCGGCATTCTATAATCTTAGCATGCACACAAATGCAGAGGCGTACCAAGGGTTGGACAGTGGGGGCAGTCCACCCTGGGTGCATGATGCAGGTGAGGGAGTGAAGGGAGCAGCTGTGCAGCTGTCGGCTCCACCAGTTCCCTGCTCCTTCTGATGTTACTTCCTGTTCCAGGGCAGGAGAAAGGAACTGGCGGAGCCGACAGCCGTGCAGCTGTTCCCAGCACCCCAGGAGGTAATAGGCAATGCACCGGGGGGGGGGGGGGGGGGGGGGGGGGGTGCAAATGCCAGCCAAAGGAACACCACTGCACAAATGCAAAGGGCATTCACACAAGTTGGGCATGGCCATCTTCCACAATTTTGCACACATTCTAGAATGCTGTCATTTATACCTGCCATAGAAATGTTATGACTGTGGTATATAAAATCCCCCCTTACACAAATTGCCCCCTAGGTGTTTTTCATATCTTCCCATTTACTATGGGCCTAAAGCTAGCAATGATCAATGGCTAAAAGTCAAGGTGTGCAACAAAGTAGACGGTATAAATATCTGTATCCTACTGGTTGATGTGTACAGATATCCTGGCGAGAGGTAAAGGTCTCATAAATCACAGGGATCTGATGCTGAATAGCGATTTAGAAGTATATCAATCCCTTTCTTGTGATTGTGAATAATCATAAACCTCCTCCTTCCTAAATGTGTTTTATAGTGCATAACAAACTATAATGTGAAAACAAATATTTTTATTTTTTCTTCTTTTTTTTTTTAATTTATTTTATTTCTAAGCAATTATAGCCTCTACTTCCCAAACAACTAACAGTTCAGCAAGCACATATGTTGTTCTACTTATCTTTTAAGCTCAGCCGGTCCCAAGTGTCAGATCCCTGTGATTTAAGAGACCTATTCCTCCCACCAGAATATCTGTACACATCAGCCAGCAGGAAACAGATATTTTTATAGTCTACTTTGTTTGTTGCATATTCTGGATCTAGCAGTAGACAATTGTAAGCCAATATAGTTCATTTAAATGACAGGGTGAACATTTTTCCAGTTAACTAAATTTGAAAGCACAAGCACAGGTAAGCTAGAGTTGAAAGCCATTCATGGCATTAGCTTTCCTGTGGCTCATAATCACTGTTCCCTCTAAGCTAAGCAGGAGTCTTCCACCTACAGTCCTGCCAGCAGGGGGTGCTGTTTCATTATCACATTTTCAATAGTGAAGAACAGGCAAGCTTTGCAGAACTCCAGGGAACCTGCCTGTTCCTAGCCATTGAAGACAATATTGAAACAGCAACCCCCACTGGCAGCAATGCACTGGGAGGACTCCTGCTCAGCTTAGAGGGAACAGTGCTCGTAATACACTGCAAAGAGTGTCTGCTGGATCCAGCTAACCTGTACATGCTATACATTACATTTGATAATAGGGAGGGAGGGAAGACTTCAGCTAATGATTCCCCTCTTCTGAGCAAAAGAACCATGCTGAACTTAAGTCTCTTCTAAAACTTCTCCATCTCATGTGCTGGCATGGGCAAATGTCTATACACACTGTCCTGGGGGAAGAGGATGCAAAGTAGAGGTGTTTAATATCAGGGAAAATGTGAACTAAGATACAAATCCCCTGCCCCTATGAATGGCATACCTGTTAGATTACACCCATATGGAATGTGGCTCATCTGTGTGAAATGTGTTTATCAAGATTACTGGCCTTGAGATTCAGCAATGTCTTACAAATATGCAAAATTTTAGCCTTTTAATCTAAACCTGTGGTTCTCAAATCTGGTTCTCACAGCACAACCTGCTAGTCAGGGCCGCCGAGAGACTGGGTCGGACCCAGGGCAAGGCTGTCCCTGGGGCCCCGCCCCCCCCCCCCCCCCACTGCTGCCGCAGTCCCCAGTCTCCACCCGCCCACCCCTGGGCCCGTTGACAGCACCCCTCCGTCCAGCACTGGGCTGGGCCCCCTGCATTCAAATCACAGCGCCTCACCGTGTGAAAGCGCAGCAGCAGATCGCCTCCCTTCGGGCCTTCCAGCCCTCGCAGATGTTACATCAGATGAGGGCGGGACACAGGGAGGGAAGGCCCGAAGGAAGGTGATCTGCCTCTGCTGCGCTTTCACACGGAAGTGAGGCGCTGCGATTTGAATGCAGGGTGCCCGGCCTGGTAGTGGACGGTCAACGGAGCCGAGGGCGGGTGGGTGAGACCGGGGACTGCGGCGCCGGGGCCCCCTTGGAGGGCCGGGCCTGAGAAATTTTGTCCCCCCTGCCCCCCCCCCTCAACGGCCCTGCTGCTACTTGGCTTTTCAGAATATCTGCAATACAAATGAGGCTATTTGTGTAAAATGGAAACAAAGCACATTTATTGGAAATATAAAAAAAAGTTATCCACCTAAATTGTCATTTTGATCTTTAGCAGTTCACAGCATGGGAAGTCTGTACCAGAGAATTTTCCCTGGTGTCACAACGCTAAAAATCTTTTGAAAGTGGTAAGCTGCAGGCAAATATCCACTACAAACAGTAAGTCTCTCCTGGTAAACAAACTCCCTAATTCTATAAAAGTTGCTAAAAATTGCATGCGTGCATCCAATATGCATGTGCAATTTAATTGAACAAGCTAGTTAGCACTAATTGGCTTGACAAGCTATTGGCACAAATTAAATTTAATTGGAATATACACACCTAAATTTTACAAATATGTTCAAAAACAAGGCATGAAAATGGGAGGGTCACAGGTGGAACAGGAGCGCTCCTAAAATTAACGTACATAAGGAAGAGGTGGGGGGGGGGGGACATGAACCTAATTTAGACCCGAAAATTTGAACCACATTTCAGTTGCTGCAAACGGCCGTGCCTCAAGTTAGGTGCAGTTCCTGGGCATAGTGGCATACCTTGGGTATTAGACACCCGGGACTGATCATTTTTCAACACCCCCACCTCCAAAATCCAGTACTAGGCATACTGAGAATACAAAACACTCAGGACCTACAGAGCAATTCTTCCATACCACAAGCAGTAATTTCTACGAGTCGCACAAGGTTGTACCTAGGAAAAGGAAGCATCTTAAACAGTGCTGTGAGCACTAGAAGATCAATTCACCTACTGTAAAGCTAAACCAGCCAGAATAGTACAGATCGTCGATCCTATACAGTAAATGCATAGGCGTATAAGAGGCTTGGGGAGGCTAAGTCTCCCCAGCCCCAACCACTACCTTCTCCTCCCTGTGGCCGCTTGCTCTCCTTGAAAGGCAACAATAAATCACAGCCTTCCGCTCCATATGTTCCACCCACTCACTCGGCCTGCCAGCCGCGGACTCTGCAAACAATGTGAAACCGCGGGACCATAGCTCTCAAGCGCCAGTCGCAGCAGCTCTTGATCCCACCCTCCAATACAGGAAGTTACATCATGAAGGGGGGTGCGTGCAACCTACTGAGCCGCTAGTGGCGCACGGAGAGCTATGGTCCCACGGTTTCTCATTATTTGGAACTACGAAGTTTGAGAGTCAGCAGCCGGCAGGCAGAGTGAGCAAGTGAGGAAACGGCTGGGATGCATGGAGGGGAAGGTACTTCTTGTTGAGTAGTCCGGCAGAGCTGCCGGTGAAGGACTGAATATTGGAGGGGGGGGGGGGGGGTAATAGTGCTGGTTGATATTGGGAGGGACGGGGGACACAGAGAAAGATGAGGTTTTGCTGGATGGTAGGGTAAGGGGAAATGAAATGAGGTAGTACTTGATAGAGGGTTGGAGGAAAGAGACTGGACGATGGTGAGAGGGGAAAGAGGCAGGGGTGATGCTGGATTTTGAAGGGAGGAGAGAGATGAGGCAATATTTTTGGGGCAGATAATTCTCTTGACTGTATTTAGCTTGCATGTTACAATTATTAACAGAGATATGGGGGGGGGGGAGGGACATAGTGAAGGGGTCCTTCCTTGCTATGTTCAGAACTGCTGACACAGGTGTTGCCACCCCAAGGATTGAAACTTGCCATGCCACATTCTATCCCATTCCCAACCTGCCATAGCCCCTCCCATTCTGCTGTTGCCCCACCCCACATCTGAGTCACCGACCGCCTATGAGTAAATGCCAACAGAAAGCCGTATCTTTTTCACAGACAGATACACCCTATAGAATAAGCAACCACAAACTAATTTTTGTCTAAATTGTTTCTATTTTTAAACTGAACCCCCAAGAAGCCTGATTCTGCATGCAATGCACCACCACAGAAACAGTGATAATAATGTATGTCCCCTAGTACTGTGCAAAATATAAAGATAGCAGATGTAAATTTGAAAAAGCTAAAAAAAAAAATACCAATAACCACTTTACAAATTAAATAGAAATAAAACAAATATAAAAAAATAAGATACCATTTATTGGACTAATATATTTAGCTTTCAGAGGCAAAAACCTCCTTCCTCAGGTCAATGCAGTATACTGCTGTTACAGTGTCCTATCCTGACCTGAGGAAGGGGGTTTTGGTCTCTGAAAGTTAGTCAAAATGTATCAAAATTGTTCCAATAATAAAAAAAATAATAATAATAATAATAATAAAAAGATTACTGTCTCCAAAAGTTAGTCAAAAATGTATTAAAATTAGTCCAATAAAAAGATTAACTTATTTACATTTTCTATTTATAAACATTTATTAACACAGCTACAATACTACTTTATCCTAAAGCAAAGAAACAAATTATTTACATTTGTCGTCTCTGGTTTCTGCTTTCCTCATCTTCTCTTCACTCTCTCTCCCTGCCATCCAGTGTCTGCCTTCTGTCTCTCTCTCTACCCCCTCCATCCAGTGTCTGCCCTCTCTCTCCCTGCCCCCTCATCCACCATATGACCTCTCTCCCTCTGCCCCTTCCAACTACTACCTTCTCTTTCCATTCCATCCACCATCTGCCCTCTCTCTCTCTCCCCCTTCCAACAACTGTCTGCTCTCCCTTCCATCCAGGGTCTGCCCTCCCTCTCTGCTCCTATCCACCATCTGCCCTCCCTCTCAGGATCTGTTCTCTCTCTGCCCTCTCTTAGCCCCCATTTCCAGACCCATTTATCCCACCTGCCCCTAGTTCCACCACAGCCCACTTCTCCCACCTGTTCCCCTTTTCAGCCCCAAGTTCCAGCCCCATTATTCCACCAGTCTCCAGCATCAGCTCCTAGTTTCAGCCCCAGCCACCTTTTTAGCCCCCAGCTCCAGTCCTAGCCTCTTACCCCACCTACCCTCCTTTTCAGACTCCAGTTCCAGTCCCCTTCATTCACCTGCCCTGCATTACAGCCCCCTTTTTCAGCCCCATTCTCACTCCCTAGTTCCAGCCCCCCCCCCCCCCGAGTTCCAGCCCTAGCCCGGAGGTGCTGTGCCAGCATGCAGCTTCTGTGAAAGAAGCAGGTCACCTCGAACCTTCCCTCATTGTGTCCCGCCCTCCTCTGATGTAACTTCCTATTTCTGCGAGAGCGTGACACAGTAAAGGAAGGCCCGAGGCGATCTGCTTCTTTTAAAGATGCTGCACGCTGGTGCAGTGCTGCCGATTCAAAGATTTGATTTTAAAAATGCAGGGCACCGGGCGGCAGAAATGAAGAGGGGGCTGTCAAAGGAGCAGAGGATGGGCATGTGGAGACTGGGGACTGCAGAGGAGACAACAGTGGTGGCCTAAACAGAGGGACTAGAGCACCCCCTTTTTATTTGCATCTGGAGTGGACCGCCCCCACCACCCCACCCTTGGCACACCACTGCCTTTTTGAGCTCCATATATAAAATTCATCCCAAAGCCACAAAATGAGTCAAATAACTTGGTCATACAATTCAATAAGAATGAATACATCCCCTTCTCATTCAAACTGCAGTCATGGGTGTGCATTCTGACCACATTGATATCCAAAAGCTCCATATAGTGCAGATATGGTAAAACAGAACTAGAGAAAATAAGCTAAAATGTAGGACTTCCTATTGTAGTAAAATCTGTTATCGTGGTCTTACTTGGCAATATTGAGCCCCTTAAAAAATCTTGCAATGTCCTGGTCAGAAGACTGCCATGGTAAACCTCTGGCTCGTATTACAGTTTCATTGTCCACTGTTTCAGACCTACTACTGCAGAAAACAAAAATTTTAATTACGTAGTCACCCTACTAGCATAAAACATTTAATTACTTTTATTAAGCTTGTTCTGTCACTAACACCAAAAATGATTAGGTCAGGACTGAAAATCACTACCTCTTGGACTGAAGAATTTGGGCATTGTGTTTTCTGACATTTTCTATTTGTTCCTTTCCAGAAGTCTGCATTAAGAACCTACAGACCTAATTAAAACTCATAACATCTCATAGGCGCATGTGCGCGCCAATATTATGTCCCAGTATCACAGATCTTTTCACCAACATCATCAAAATATTAATGTGATATTAAGCCATTAATGCAATATTCCCTCCAGAAAGGTTTTCCTCACCATTAGGTGAGTGTGTGTGGGTGTGGGTGTGTGTGTGAGGGGAGGGGTGTTAAGTTAACCTGAGGGGGGACAGCAAAGGGTAGGTGGCAGATTCCAGTAAAAGTAGAGAAACTGAATGCTGGAGTTAAGAGGATTTAGGGGGTAGCAAGATGTTAAGAACAAGAAAGGAAACATGGGAAACAAGATATAGACCTGTTTCTAATTTATCACTGACTAAAATTCTGGAATATTTTTGCAAGTATTCAAGTGATTAGTCTGTCTGCCATCATAATATCCTTTAATTTATCAGCCTTTTTTTGTTTAAAGAAATGTTAATAGCCGTTGTCACAGGGATACTGTACATACTTACCAGGGACCAGTTTCATATTTGTATTTTACAGTTTCAGGAACAATAAATCTATGATCTGCAAAAAGAAACAAAGCTGACAATTTGATAGCACTTCTTAATCTGGGCATTCATCTAAAAATGGCATATGTGTCCGTTTTTCTAGTTCCCTTCAAGTTTATTATAATTCTGCATTTTTAACCAATCTGAAAATTATTTCTGAAATTCTCAAATGTTCCTCTAATCATCCACCAGGGACTGTTGCTGAAAACAATATAGCGCACCCTGAATTCAAACACTTGTGTTTCAGTACACACAGATGCATGCTCACTGTATCACAACAGCCAGTCTACCATTTTATATGTCGGGCAATGGTTCCTGGAAGTTAACTGTAGCTAAATTTTAAGAGCAGGATTTCCGATAACAAAAGTTTGAGATGAGGAGAAAATGCCCAAGATCTGCAACCCTGCTTACTTACTGTATGGTTCATCAAGGAGACTTAGAACAATGGTTACCATAGTGCTCACTTCACACACCCCAAAGTCGTTATCAGAGTCATCCATTGGAATGGATAAATCTAAACAAACAGTAAAGGAATTTTTAGAGAGACTTAGGGCTAGATTCTATATATGGCGCCTTAAAAAAAAATTAAAAATAAATAAATTGGCATTAAAAAAACACACACTTAGTGCTACTCTTTAACCTTGCCTAATATTAAGCATGTTTTATAGAATAGGGGTAGTGGCCGTCCCGTGACTAAGATTTAGGCATAGGCATTTAAGCCTACTAAAACTTGGTGCACAAGCCCACATCTTATTTAGCAGTTCAATCAGCATATTCTGCAACAGTGCGCATAAATTTTCAGAATGCCCATAACCCGTTCATGCCCCTCCCATGACACACCTCCTTGAGATCTGTGTGGTCCAATTTACGTGCACCGCTTTATAGAATACACTTAGTGAGTTATGCGCATAATTCCTGATTAGTTCCAATTAGTACCGATAATTGCTTAACATCCAATTATAATCAGCACTGATTGGTCTATTAATCAAATAAGTTCCATGTGCAAATCAGCTACACATGCTGATGGAACTAGTCACTGTTTAAAGAATCTGGGGGTTAATGGCTTATCAAATGACAATACATAGAGGAGCTTGACCTCTTTGCACATGTTTACCAGTTTAATTATTTAATGCATCAGGAACAGTATGTAAGTCCTAAGTGCTTTGAAAATGAGCCCCAAAGTTCCATAGGTTACTATGAGGCATATTTTCAATGCACTTAGACTAACAAAGTTACCTAGGAACCTGTGGAACTTTGTAAGTCTAAGTGCTTTGAAAATCAGCCCCAAGTAACTTTGTGATCTTTCAATTTTTTTAAATTAGAAAATAGAAGCCAATGCTAAAATGGATAAAATGAAAATTTAATTTAAAAAGTACAAGAAATAAAGCTAAATGTGAGACACATTGCAAAGTTTTAGCAGGCTTACAATACAGGAGTATGAGTAATTTAACCAAATATAAATGGTGTGAATGTTTAGGCAGATTCTGAATTTCTAACATAGCAAAAGGAAACTATGGTACCCTGTGGAACTAAGGATAGTAACATATTTTTCTCCAATGGAAAATTCAAGTTCCTGATAATAGAGAAATGAATGCCACCAAAAATGGACATTAAGAAATCTCAATTTCCATTGACATAGAATAGGTTATTGTCTATTGCTCAAAAACATAGCAAACAATTTGAGTTGTATATCCAGTAGACAAATTTGTGGAAAACAGGATAAGGGCTATGTAGTGGTGTACAGTTGTGGGTTTTGTGGGGGGTGGGGGTTGGAAGGCTCAGCACCCAAGGTAAGGGAGCTATGCACCTGGGACCTTTTTCTGAAGTCCACTGCAGTGCCCCCTAGGGTGCCCGGTTGGTGTCCTGGCATTTCAGGGGGACCAGTGCATTACAAATGCTGGCTCCTCCCACAACCAAAGGGCTTGGATTTGGTTGTTTGAGATGGACATCCTCTGTTTCCATTATCACCGAAAACCGGGGACAACCATCTCTAAGGTCGACCTACATTTCATGATTTAGTCATACCCGACCGTATTATCGAAACGAAAGATGGACGGCCATCTTGTTTCAATAATATGGGTTGCCCCTGTGAGGACGCCCTCATGAAAACTTGGGCGGGATGTTCAATTATGCCCCTCAATGTCAACCAGCTTGCCTTTATCCACATGTTTGTTCACCCCTTCAAAGAAATGTAATAGATTGGTGAGGCAAGGGCTGTGTCATTAAGCCAATTAAGTTTTACAATATGAGGATGAAGATGAGGAGCTAGAGATTATATGGCATGGCTTAAAAGGTTGTAAAAGGAGTTCTTCCAACTTTTAACTAGAGTGGAATGTATTGAGAATTAAAAAAAACAAACCAAAAACCAAGTACAACCCTGTTAAAGGATAAAAGCCCCCTAAAGTACATACACACTTCAGTTTCTTTAAGCTCAATTCTGGGTTGTTTAGATTTCCATATAGTGTTAACAAGGAGCTTATCAAATTGTGCATAAAAATGTAGAGGTAAAAAGGACAGGGATCATACTTAGGATAAAGTTAACTTTGGGCGCTACTATCATTTTTAAAGGTTTTTAACCTACCCCAACAGGATAAATGAGGGGATGCCAAGTATGCAGTAATGATTTAACAAAGTTTCAAATGGAATCACTATTGTGTTTAATTGTTTCTTCAAGATCCATGAAAAGATCGATGCCTAAATACCTAATTTTTTCATTAGCCCAGACTAAATTAAATGATTCGGCAACTTCAGGATTAGTAAAATGATAAGAGGTGGAATTTCTGGGTTTTGCTGATTAACTTTACATCCTGAAAACATAGAAAAGGTTTCTATTAACTGAAACATTGTAAGTATAGAGGTTTGAGGATTAGATAAGAAGAGAACAATCGCATATGAGGAGCATATAACTCGGATGTCTTGGATTAGAACCCCTGAAATTTGTGATGGTATCTAAGGGCAATAAGGAGAGGTTCCAGTGCGATAGTCAATAAAATATGGTGATAGAGGGCAACCCTGTCTGGTACTATATTTAAGAAAAATAGGATCAGAAAGTTTATTATTAGAGAGAACTTTGCTGTTGGATTAGCATATAAAAATTTGACTTTTGGGTAAAAAAGAGTGAGGGGCATCAAACCAACTTAATAAATAATTGAGAAATTTAGGCCAGTTCCACGCCGTCAAAAGCATTTCCTGTATCAAGGGCCATGATCATGACAGGGTGAAAACTAGAGTGTGCTATGTTTAAAATCAATGACCATCTATCCTTCAGGAAAATGCTGAAGACCCATCTCTTCAAGACAGCTTACCCACCTGACCCTACTTAACTTCAAACTCTTCCTCCTAATTTCGGTCCTGATGATCATTACACCTCAGACTATATTTCCTAATCTCCTTATCCCCTTATCTTTTCCTCTCCATCCCTATCCCTTTTCCTTATCCTACCTTTGTTTTGCCCCGACATGCTCAACTCACTTATTCCTCAAAACCCCACTCTCACTACGTTTACTACAGCTTATAATATTCTCCTTAAAGACTTTGTGATTGTAATGGTACAAATGTAACAAAAATAAAAATAAAATAAAATTGTATTTACTATGTAAGCCGCATTGAGCCTGCAATGTGTGGGAAAGTGCAGGGTACAAATGTAATAATAATAATAAAATATGAAAAAATAAATGAGAATTATCTGTAATTAAGCGACCTGGCATGAACTCAACTTGGTATGGATGTATGATTTTCTTGGTAATTTTTTCGAGTCTACTAAACAAAATGTTGGCAAAGATTTTGTAATCAACATTTAACAATGAGATAGGCTAATAGTTTTGAACCAAAAGGGGATCTTTATTCGGTTTGAGAATAACATTTATTATCCCATCTGAGAAGTGTGCTTTAATAAAGTTATCAGGAGTAATAAAATTAAATAAATATATTAAGTAAAATTTCAGATAAAATTCTGTAGGAATGCCATCTGGGCCAGGAGCTTGTCCTGATTTCATGTCTTTGATTGCAGCAAAATGTCTCTTAGTATAAGACCTTGTTAAAGGATGTTAGAGTCTGACAGAAACCACATAGGCCTCTCAAGTTGGAATAGAAAGTTTTCAAGAGTATTATAGGATTGAGAGACTTCTGATTAATATAAAGTCAAATAAAAAGCATTAAAAGATTAATATCTGCTAAGGAGTGGATATCTTATTATTGGGCATTCTAATAGCTGGTACTTGTACCTTATGCCTTTTCCTCTTCTAATTAGCCAGCAATTTACTGTTTGTCTTTCTCTGCGTAATATTTAGATTGAGATTGAAAAATCTCCAGTGTTTAATATAGATGACTCAGTGTTGAGTTATTTTCAGCACCTTTTGTTGTTTTAACTAAGCTATGGCAGCATTATTTTGTTTTGAAATGTATTAATTGAAATCAATTTGCCCCTTAATGCAACATTAAAGGCTTCCCATATAGTCATTATAGGTCAGCCAGAGGTGGAGTTAAACTGAAATAATTCATTAATAAAGGTTTGTATACAAGTTTTATTCTGTTCATTACCTAGGATGAAGTTGCCATAAGGGAGATTTATTTGGAGCTGGTGATTTCCAGTTTAGAGTGAGAGATTTGTGCATGATCCAAAATGAGTATGGGAGAGATATTAGATGAAGAGACAGATTCTAGTAATGACTGTAAAATAAAATAACTAAATTTAAAAAAAAACTATAACTAGCATGAGGGAAGAAAGAAAATGTGTATTCTCTGGAGGTAGGATGTAATAAATCTCCAGGGATCTAATAAAAATGACTGAGACAATAATGAAGATAAGGTAATAGAGTATTTGGTGGTTATTGCTTTTGTGTCTGTCTGTCCATCTAGCCAGATAAAGAGGGACGATAATGTCTCCTGTAATAACGGGGATTGAATCAAAAGAGTGACTGAAAAAAAAAATTCTAGTGAAATCAGAATTTGGGGGCATAAATATTAACTAGTAAAGACAGGGGTACTGTGAATAAAGAATTTGACAATTACCCATCAACCTGAAGGGTCTATGTCTTGGTGCATTGTTTGTATGCTTAGATTTTTGTGGAATAAAATATAAACGCCTTTTTTTCTGCCATCTGAAGGACTATCTACAGATGATGAAATCCAATTGGTTGCTTTAATAAAGAAAGATAAATCTGATTAATGGGTCTCTAGAAGAAAAATAAATTTCAGTTTACATATACTAATATTTTTTTCCTCTTAATAGGATGATGTAAACCATTTACAAGCCATGAAATTATAGTCAACAAACTGATAGAAGAGATAGCCAGGAGGGTGCAAAAAATCTTAATTCAACGGAACGCTATAGATAAGCAAGATGGAAAAATGGTATCATGCATTAAGAAACTAACAGCATGTGAAACTATTGTAAGTTCAACCAATTAAGAACATCTGTGCTGCCAAGTGAAGGCAGTAGGAGCTGTAAAGATTAACACTCTAAAAAGATTTTATAATCATGAGTTCCCATGAGATATCATTAATACAGCAACATGTTGTGACATAACCAGTTGGAAATGAGTAAAAACCAAGAAGTAAAATATTCAAGTTAATAGAAGACTATCTGATAATAGTATACAAGGTCATTTGTATTACATGACTCTTTAAGCAATAGGGTAGATGTGGCAGAACAGTGTGTTTTAAACCTGTAAAATTGCCTTTAACTTTTGAAGTGTATTTCTCCAGTTTGGCCAGCAGGTGGTACATGTTTTATGTTAAAGCTATTATAGAAAAGTGCATGCCCTCTTAGTTTCATTTATTGAAGAAGTGAATCTACAGTACTATGAGCAGTATGCTTTTAAAACTTGTCAACTGAGCTCTCATTGGCCTGGAGTTTGAAATTACCCAGCAGTTGTTGCTGGTTGTTGCTTTAGTCTTAGCCCGGGAGAAGAGAGAGATGGATCTCTTTGCTGAGGCTCGGTGAATATGTCCTGATCTTCCCAGGTACTGTTTAAACAGTATGTAAATGTTTAGTGTTATATTTGACCCATATTTCAGCTACCTGTTATTGTTTACTGATTGCACTATTTTGTTCCACTGTTTGATTTTTAAAAGACAAAGAATATTTAGCTTATTGCCTGTCTGGACTGATGAAGAATCCTGGTGGTTTGTGCGTTGGGTCTGTGATTGCTTTCTGGGAACTATGGGACCACTGGGAGTGTGGCCCAGTAACCTAGAAATCATTGGGGATAATTTGAGAATGGGAGACTCACCCAGAGGCAGTTGTAACCCAACCCAGTCGGTCGGAGGAGGGTGCTAGTATAGAACACAAGCAACAGGTGCAGGCGGACCAGAGCTGTGTTGGGGATAGAACCTCCAAGTGGTCGCGGGGTAACCCCCAGGCAGCTGCCTAGGCATTTCCTGACAGTAGAGAAAAGTAAATCTTCATGAAGACACCACCACCAACCACCACCTAGAAAAAGGAAAAAACACAACCAAAACAGCAGCAGCAATGCAAGGAAGGACAAAACATATCAAGAGTTTATCCAAATGTTTTTTCTATGCAGATGCTGTTGGATGCATTACTTTTAACATTGGACTTCATTTTTCTTTCAAACACAGGTATTGCAGTACATGCTTTGAATCTGTGAAATGTATTGTGAAAACCTATATGATCCCTGATGAAGGTTTTTCCTAAACTTGGCCAGGCTGGGTCCTGTTTCCATTAAAACTGACATCTGGATAAACTCTTGCTGTGTTTGTCCTTCCTTGGATCCTTGCTGCTGTTGGCTTGTCTTTTCTACTTTTGCAGTAGACTGTCTCCTGTTTCTGCTAGAAAAAAGGTTATACAATAAGAGTGCTATAACAGCTGATATGGAGGGCATCTGAAATAATCAAGAAAGCATACTGAAATGATAGTTACAAAATTTACAAAAAAAAAAAATAAAAAGACATGCCCTGGGATTGCATCTGACTTAAAATACTGGGTAAGGGCTTCAGGCGAGTTAAAGGTCTGACAGGAGTTATTTAAAATGATCGTCATACAAGCTGGATACTGAAGGCCATAGTGTGTCCCTATAACTTTGAGTTGCGCTTGCATCTCCAAAAAGGATTCCCTTTTCCTTGCAGTCATCTTTGCTAGATCAGGTTCCAGAAGTACTTTATTTTAGCATTATATTTAAAACTAGTAAAAAAAGGCCCGTTTCTGACCCAAATGAAACTGGCGCTAGCAAGGTTTTCCTCATTGAGCAGTTGCCTGTGAGGTGCGATGCCCCCCCTCCCGGAACCATCCCACCCACGGCGATGCATCCGGCCGCAGCCATCCGACCCACCGTGCCCATCGCACCCACCTTCGCGTTGGTTTGGCGGCGGGGGACCCGGAACCCCGCCACCACAAGTCCTGTGTGCTGAGTACGGCGTCATCGTCGGTGTTGGTAGCTGTGCAGGGCGGAGTTCTGTGCGTCTGACGTCATGCACGTGCAGGACGTCAGACGCACAGAAGCCCTGCCTCCACAGGCTAGGAACGCCGAAGATGACACCGTAGTGAGCAGACAGGGCTTGTGCTGGCAGGGTTTCGGGTCCCCCGCCGGCAAAGCAACGCAAAGGTGGGTGTCTCAGGAGGGGGTTGTTGCGGGGGGGGGGGGGTGCTGGAGGTCCTTGTGTTGAGCTGCAGCTTTAGGGGGGGGGTCAACCGTTTGTTTAGGTGATTTTTTTTTCCTGCCCTCGACGTCTTGACGTTTGACGCGAGGGCGGGGCACGGGTCTGTGGGGTGGCTTCACCACCATGAATCCACGAACCGTTCTGGGAGACTGACTGACTTCAGTGACGTCAGTGTCCTCAGAACGTTGAGGTTGCTTTTTATTATAGTAGATAAATAAATAAAAATCACTGGAGCTGCGCACTGCAGTTAAGATCTATAATGTTTGTGGAAAAGACAGCAACTTAGCTATCACAGGTTTCGGGTGTTGCAGGCCCTGTTTCAGACGCGAGGGTGCCCTGTGGGCCCATTCAATCTGCAGAGGCGAAGTCATGTCCAATTTCAAGACAGCGGGAAGCCACGTGGAGGGGATCTTTATCATGTCTGTACCCTCAGCTCCCTCTCTCAGTCCAATTATTCTAATGTTATTTTGACAGCTGCAGTTAGAAAGGTTCTCAATCTCCTGTTCTAGTTTTTTAATTTGCTTCCGAATTTTGGTCTTGGTGCTCAGCTAGCAATAGCACAGTCTGGTCTGCATGTGTTTCTAGCAATTCCACTCAGAGCTGAAATGCCAACATAGATGCAGTAAGTGACTGCAATTCATTTTTTAAATTCGCAGGTTGTTTTTAAATGTTGCTATGCCTTCCCATGTCTTAAAACCCTGAGCTCATCCATCAAGACACGGGAAGGTATAGCAACCGATTTCACCGTTGAAGGCTTTTTGGGAGATGGAGGACCGTGATTGCTACGCTTCATGCCCATCTGTAGCGAGTTCTGGGCATCTATTAGATTTTTGCTTAGAAGTTTTATTAAGACCATGAACCAAGGTTTACCGACCGAACTGGAGAGATCTTGGGGTGATTTTCTGAAGTATAAGGAGGAGCAAGGTCTTTATGCATCCATCTTGTACCCGACCTCCTTAAATAGATAACCTTATCACACAGCTGGTAGATCAAGTGCTCCAAGACTTAGAAGGCTAAACTGAAATCTGAAGGGAAACGCAAATTTCTACCTGGATACAACAGCAGCTCTAGCTACAAACGGAAGTTGGCGGGAAATGTATTTTCTTGATAGAATCTGAGGGACAGCAATAGGGCAATAATTAAGTAAGGTTCAGGAGACATTTATGGAGAGACACCACTGCCATAAGAATTAAATTTTAACTGTAACCTTAATTCAGAGCAGAATATAGGGCAGCAAGCCCCAAACTCTTGAAAGATTAGCACCACCAACCAATCATGAAGGAGGAAGTTAACAGTGCAACATTTAAACAGAACTCTCAATTATACTGATCATACAAGTCAGTTGAATTTGATTTCTTTAAATATAAAATAAAACCCCTACCATAAAGTGAAAGAAAAAAAAATCACTGGCAATTTAGGTCTGCAGATTTCAAAAGAACACATATTTCCACAAAAAGGATACATTCTGCCATAGATTTGATAGTCAGATCCTTCACGGGGGCTGAATTTGAACAACATTCATGAAACTCCTTTTGTAGATTATAAAATGAGTAAAAGCAGTCAGGCAGCAGGAAATTCTATTTAAGAAGAACAACAAAGTGGCAAGTTAACCATTTATAAGAAACAGAATTTCATTTTCATTAGGAAAATGAGATATTTAACATGTGCTCAATGTCCTATAATTTTACAGTAACCACTAACCATGTTCTGTTTTCTGTTCTCCCTGGATCTTACACAATCTACTACCCCTGTAGTACCTTCATCTGCATACTAGAAGCTTTTAGTAAATCTCTCTCCTTTTCTATTTTTATGGGTAAAAATCGCTTAGTAAAAAAAAAAAAAAAAATCAACCCCCCCCAAGTTAGACATAAACCCTTTTGTTGTACCTTTTTGGATGCTTCTGGGTGCAAAACCTGCCGAATAAGCAGCTGCCCATCAGTGCAAAGTGTGTAAGTACTTTTTCCCAGTGCTTTCAGATCATTCAGAACCAGCTGAGTAAACTACAGAAGGGGGGGAAAAAAGTAAAAAAAAAAAAAAAAAAAAAGTAAGACAAAAACCTTTGAAACAATCTTTTCATTTTTGCATCCTGAGAGCTGAAAGACAGGGCAGGAGATACTGCTAAAGTAGTGCTCAAACCCAGTCATTACACACCAACCTCTACTTGTTGGCTAAGAATGCATATGCAATGGGTCTTAGGAATACTATGGTCCATGCGGCTCAGTCAAGAGACTGTTTTAATGGCCAGGCTAGATTAATAAGTTGAAACATCTAACTCTCTGAAGGCTCATTGCATAGCGTCCTGGCAGAGGCTGACTGTAAAAAATTGCAATCACTATAAAATATAGTGATTCATTTTCTTGCACAGGCTTATAGAAGCCATCATGTCTTGCCACTGTTATGTGATTTTCATTTCATGATCTACAGGGTGAAATTTAAGATCTTAATTCTAACGTTCAGGTCCTTTTTCAATACTTGACAAATGTAATAAATCCATATGATCCAACTCGTTTACTCAGATCTTTAAATGATCAGTTAGTGCTTCTCAACCCCTCAATGGCTAAAACTTGAATCTACACAACAGAGTTATTTTTCAACCCCTTCATTATGGAATGATCTTCCACTATTTATTTTTAAGAAATGTAAAGCTTTAAAGATTAATTATTTCAAGTTAGCATTTGGAATGGAGTACTAAATGGTAAATGAGAACCTAAGCCCTGCCTCTCAATTTACAGTAGCTGAATATTTTATTTTTGTTATGAATGGGTTGTGTGTGACCTAGCCTCTATCCTCTTAAATTACTGTAGTTCCTTTTGATGATTAAATTTAGTCGACCTGAATGACTAGACAAAGTGGTATAGAAAGTTTTAATAAACTATTTTAAGTGGAAACCTAAAAAGGGAAGAGAAAGCTTTTTAGATGAAGGGAGGAAGAGAATAAAATCTATGCCAATTATATGATGCGTATCCTGTACCACAATAGTGTTCTTTAGGGATGGAGAGACACCTGATAGTTTATTGTATATAGTCATGTAATGGTATCAGTTTATTACTGAAATATGTAGCATATTTGCTGGATTATATATACACCAATATATTTGTGTATCTTTTAAAAATATATATTTGACACGGCAGCAGAGAGAATAGTTTCATTTCAAGCCCCTCTCTCTCCATTCCTTTTTCTGGGAACTTCTGAGATAGTTAATCACAAACACTTAAACACAAAAGAGCTTCCTCTGCCCTCCCACCTAACAAAAGATGGACTAAGGTGGACACCTGAATACTCAGGAGAAGCATAAACAGGACATTTGCTTGTCAA
This sequence comes from Microcaecilia unicolor, assembly GCF_901765095.1. Taxonomy (NCBI): domain Eukaryota; kingdom Metazoa; phylum Chordata; class Amphibia; order Gymnophiona; family Siphonopidae; genus Microcaecilia; species Microcaecilia unicolor. The sequence goes on along the minus strand of NC_044035.1, from coordinate 295,811,244 downwards.
AGGTATACCTGCCCCTCCCATCAGCTTCCAGACATGTGCAGAAAGGAAGGACTTGTAATGTGTATCTGCCCCAGAGACTGAACAGGACATCAAAAGACATTTGCCAGCAAAGTCCAGACTAAGTCTCGTGATGTCATAAGACATGGGACCAACTCAGGGGTCGTGTGCAGACCAAGATACCACAATGCTTTGCAAATGCTCAGGGGTCGTGTGGAAACCAGGAAATCAGGACAAAGATCCACATGGCATATCCTCCTGCAGCTTGCAAAATATAAAAGGACAAGCTGTTTCCCAAGATTCAGATTCTCTTCAACTGCAAGCAAGACTCAGATTCTCTTCACTGCAGCAAGGCAGATTCTCTTCACTGCAAGCAAGTCAGATTCTCTTCAGCTGCAGAAGCCCTCCTGTCCTCAACATGTGCTCATCAATCAGCTGGACCACAGCATGCTTGTAACAAGGACTTGTAAGTTAACCTACCTGCTACTTTGTTCTATTTTAAGCACAGATTACCTGTAAAGATTTCTTAAAACCTACCTCTCGTGTGTAATTGTATATTAAATCAACCTTTTCGAAGCTAAAAATACGGTCTCTTTGTGTTCTGAGTATATTGAAGCTATATATATATATTTAATTTATTGCAATTATCACCTTTGGTGATTGGTGGAGAAATTAATATCCTAAAACTTATACATACAGCACCTGCTCTTAAATTACAAGCAGTGGCGAGTTGCTCTAGAGCTATTTTCCCCAAAATAAATCATTTCTACAGTCAAATATTTAAAGAATTTAGACACTGAATGGTTTCAGCTATAGTATGAAAATACACAAGCAGGATTAGAAACTGCAGGAGGAAAACTTGCCAGAATGGAGAAGTGGGGATCCAAATGGCAGATGACATTTTGTGTGGACAAGTGCAAAATGACACACATATGGAAAAACAGTATTATATAACTAAAGCTTAAGGGCCCTGTTTACTAAGCCGCGCAAACTTTTTAGCACGTGCTACAAATTAGCACACTAATGAAAGAGACACCCATAGGAATATAATAAGCACGTGCTAAAATGTTTGTGTGCCTACAGTGCAGCTCAGTAAATAGGGCCCTAAGTTCTGTATTATAGGTCTTGGTGGATAATATGTTAATTCCCAACATGGTTTGCTTTTTTTGACCACTGCTGCATACTGAGTTGGATTTCATTTGAAAAGGAATGGAAAATAGAACAGAATATAAATACTTCTCAACGTTCATGGTGCAACTGCAACATTCACAGTTCTGGCCACTCAAAATAAACACACGGAAAACTGGTAAAAGGTATAAAGTACAAGACTAAGGGGGAATATTATCAACGAGGGATACCATTGTCAAGTTATTTTACTTGAAGACCCATTTTATGCAACGAGACATAGTTACTAAAAATGCTGGTTAACAGTAAAATAACCATAGGTGCCAGTTTTGTGGGTACTTGAGCACTCCCAATATTCAGCAACTCCTTGACTGTATCCAGGGAGGTGTAATTTCTATTGTATTTAGCACCCCCAATCATTTTGAGAAGTTGGCTCCTAGGATCTTAACGATAGCCTAGTTTAATTACACCCCCCCCCCCCCCCCGAAGACCCTAAATAAACTTGGCAATAAGCATTTTTACAGACTGAAGCAGTTTTTTTTTAAATTGTTATCTATACTTTCTTCACAGATAAAAATCACAGCCACAGAACCAGTCTTAGATTACTACAATTCACTGCATATTACAATACCTACCACTTTTTTCCCAGAGCTTGTAGTTAGGTTATTAAGTATTTGACTGCCTTTCAAATTTTATAGCAAAGCAGATAACATATCTTTACATACAGAATTTATAATTTTTATATATTAAAATATCTCCAATCAGGACCTACAAACAGTTCCATCAAGCATCCTACCAGCTAATAAGAAGCTCCCTTCACCATGAAAAGCTTGAAAAACTCCAACCTGTTTCTAACATCCCCTTTCCTGGCAAGAAACTATAGAAGGAGAAAAGAGAGGGCCCAAAGTACACCAATCATAGAAAGGAGAACAAAAAAGCACCAATGGACCTTCAGGAACAGGACAATGGGAAATTGTTTATTGGAAGGACCCGACACAGGAAGTGTTTCGGTGTCTATGCGCCTGCATCAGGGGTCTAGCAAAATACAAAAAAGTCATAATAAATAAAAACATATATAATATAAAAAAGATGATTTAAAAAGACAAATAGTTGATACATATTGAAACACTCCTGACATACATAGTACATACAAAGCATTCTTTTATATACACACATCTCTCTATATATCTATATAGATATACACATATACATACATGACATACCCAGTGATACACAAGACAATAACAAAACTCAATCATGAATAGCAAACAATTAAAAAAAACATTAAGAAATAAATCAACTAAAACTTCATAACAGCAATAAGGAGAAACATAAAAAAAATAATATATGTGACATACCACCACGGAGTACTGCTGCCTGATTCCCCCCTCCCAAAAAATATATATAAAAATATAAATAAATAAATATATCTGAAACACAAATTTCTGTACAAAATAGTTTCACATCCAAGTTAAAAATGCAAAGCAATCAAAAAGTAATGCTGCCTAGCTTACCACAACAATTTTTAGAACTCTCTGAACAAATTTGCAAAACCACCACTAACAGGGCTAAATAAAAGACAGAACACACAGAAAGAATGATATCAATCAACAAAACAGATGAAAAGAACACTTATCAATGGAGTCTAAGAAAATACCATAAGTGCTATTTGAAGCTATGTTTATTCAATTTAACATGCTTAAGGTGCATAAGTGAAGTGACATAAAAGTTATAAAAAAAAAAAAAGCTGAGAGTGCACAAGTGTCAATCCACATTAGTGCTACAGTCTACCAAGAAACCACCCACATAATATCCTATATGTGCTTACTTAAATGAGACAATATGAACAAACGTTAAAAACATGTTCTTTAAGTGAATAAATTATGTGAACCTGTGCAACAGTGTCTCGCAAGGCAGTGGCGTAGCCAGACCTAACATTTTGGGTGGGCCCAGAGCTAATATGGATGGGCACTGTGTATATAGGTATGAGTAATGTTTCTTGCTACAAAATAATGCATTAGAATGCACTTGATGATGGATTAATAAGTAGTATGCCCAACATCTGCCCCGCATCAACATATGGAAAAACCAATATTTTTAAACATGGTTACATTATCCCACATCTTAAACTTGACCAGGCATAAGTCTACTATAACGGCAAACATCTCAACACACATGGCAGGATCCTAGAGTATAATTACAGCAATGATATAATCCTTCAAACTTTGCTTCTCTACCCCTACATCCAGCCCTGTAGCCCGGCATCAGCCCTTCTCTTTTCTACCCTACCCCCCCCACCCATAGCCCAGCATCAGCCCTTCCCTTCCTCATCATCCATCCCATTGCTATGCATCAGCCCCACCTAACCCCCACCCCTCCCTATAGTCTAGCGTCAGTCCTGTCCTATCCCCTACCCATCCCCCATAGTCTGGCACTCCCCCCAAACCCTGAAGCACACCAGCATTAAATATAAAACTTTTTGTCTTTTAATATCTCCCCCATCCAGGAACTTGCCTACATTAAATATAAAGGTTTTTTTTAATTTTAAACCTGGGCACTGCAGAGACCATCCCTACCCCAATACCCACCAACATAATTATTTTTAAAAAAGGTTTGTTTTTTTTTTTACCTGTGCAATGAGCAACATTATTGGTGGGTTACTGGGTGTGGGTGGGCTCTTCACTGGCTAGGGAAAAAAGATTAAACATACCATTTTTCCCCTAGGCAGTGAAGAGCCCATCCCCACCACCAACATTACACTCACAAAAAACATTCAGACAAAAACTGAAATGGAGACCCCCCCCCCCTTACCTCCACCCAAGAAAGCCAGTCTCTACAAGCAGGGCAATATGGGTAACAGAGGAGCATAAATTTTTTTTCTCCTGTACTCTGCAAAATACAAAACTAAAAAAAATAAACATTTAAAATTTTTTAAAAAGGTACATTTCACAAAGCAGGCACATCTCAATCTTTAAACAATATTAAATAAAAATATATTTTTTCTTTTCTACCTTTGTTGTCTGAGCACTTTATTTTTGTGATTGGGTTAGTCCCACTCTATTCCACTTTCCATGTGTCAATCTTGTAAATTTTTTTCCAGGTTGGCTTTTCCATTTCTTGACTCTCCTCGTCGTCATCCTTTCCCATTCAATCACCAAAGTCCCACTTATCTTCTGCTCTGTTCCCCTTCCCCCCACACCCCTAGTCACATCCATCTACTGCTCCTTCTCCCTCCCTCCACCCACACCCTCTAGTCTCATCCATCTTCTGCTCCCTCTCCCTCCCCCACCGTCCCACTCTTCTTCTTCTCTGTTCCCCTTCTTCCACACCCCTAGTTGCATCCATCTTCTGTTCCTACTGTCTCCCACACCCCCTAGTCCCATTCATCTTCTGCTCCCTCTCCCTCCCCCACCAAGTCCCACTCATCTTCTTCTCTGTTCCCCTTCGTCCACATCCCTTGTTGCATCCATCTTCTGTTCCTACTGTCTCCCACACCCCCTAGTCCCATTCATCTTCTGCTCCCTCTCCCTTCTCTCACACCCCCTAGTCCCAACCATCTTGTGCTGCTTTTCCATCTCTCTCTCTTACTCTATTCCCATTGCCAGCCAGTCTCGTCCCTGTCTCTCTCTCTTGCTTTCCTTCCGGCCCGCCCCTGCCAGCCACCACTGCACTGGAGTCAGTTCTTTCTCTCCTAGCCCCGGGCCTAGTTCCTAGCGCTGGGTATTGCACCCCCACCCCCACCAGTCTTCCAATCCCTGCCTCGAGTCGCCAGCAGTTTCAGCTTTAGAAATTGCAGCGCCCCGTATTGCTGCCCCCCCCCCCGAGTCCTCCAATCCCTGAGCCGCCGGCAGCCTCAATGAGAAAGCAGTACACGCTGCTTTAGACCTACCCCGGAAGCCTTTCTCTCTGCTACAGTTTCCCTCCTACGCGGGAACAGGAAGTTGAAGCAGAGAGAAAGGCTTCCGGGGTAGGTCTAAAGCAGCGTGTACTGCTTTCTCGTTGAGGCTGCCGGCGGCTCAGGGATTGGAGGACTTGGGAGGGTGGGGAGCAATGCGGGGCGCTGCGATGCTGGAAAGACGGGAGCAGTGAGCGCCTTGATTCGAGAGGAGGAGATATCAGGAGTTGACCGGGAAGGAGGAGGAGCTGCAGCTCCGAGCCATGCCGTGCAGGAGGAGGAGGAGGCTGGCGGTGCTCTGAAGTGATGGTGGCCGCAGCATCACTGCAGTCTGCAGCGGGAGCGGGGCTGACAGTGGCGGGCGGGGCGGGGGGGGGACGACATGCCGAGATCCTGAGATGGATGCTGCTGCAGTTCATTTGCGGGGGGGGGGGGGGCAATTGCCTTCCAAACTATGGCCATACATTCTGCTCTTTTTCCTGTCAGCTGTCATGGCAGAACTAAAAGGCTGTGCACTGATTGATTGGACGAGTAGGGAAACTGGGTGGGCCTGAGCTGTGATTGGGTGGGCCTGGGCCCACCCAGGCCCACCCGTAGCTACGCCCCTGTCGCAAGGGCACCCATATAGCGTTTAATGTCAGCTTTCTGCAACACTGTAATCCCAGAAACAAATTCCAGTACATACTCTAAAAGCGAAAATAAAAACCTCATATGAATAATTCTGATGGTCCACTCTGTCTAAAATGCAGAAAAGTACATATACCATGTCATAAAAATAAAATTACCTGATTCCTGTGGATATGAAAAAATCGAAGTCGTAAAAGACCCCCAAAGCAGTGAAAACAAGGCATGTGCACTGAGCCATTATTAGAACTAAAATGTCAGAAATGACACAGGGCTTTGTGCTGACAGCGATGAACCTTTGTTCAAAAAAGAAAACTAGAATGTCACAAATGACGAGGTGCTATATGCTACCTGCCTTTCTGATACATTAGAAAACTTGATATAACCACAAACACTGTCACAGTATAATATAAGTGATGTAACCAACTATCATCATTAGACATGAATAAACTAAAAAGTTTATCAGACAAGACATTTCCATATCTTCATAAACCCCATATTAAAATTTAAAGTGCCTTGTGCGCATATTTACCTTATGAACCAACTGAACGACTTAACAGGTTAGACATGTCAATTTTACTTCAACCATCCAAATCTAACAGGCCACCTCAACACAATCCTCCTATTCTACAGACCTCCAGGAAAATGGCAAGACTCCCAAACACAACTCATGGATTTCATCTCGAACTCCTGCGTATCTTCCTCAAACATCCTCATACTAGGAGACATCAACTTACACCTAGAAGATGACACCTCACCAAGCACACGAGAGTTCAAAGAATTCCTAAAACTTTGGGATCTGCAAGCACCCTACATGCAACCAACTCACGAAAAAGGACACACACTAGATATCATAATGAACAAATTTGAACCGGACTCCACTATCATACTCACTGACACAAGTTGGACACCTACACTATGGTCAGACCACCATAAAGCAAATGTCACTCTCTGCTGGCGAAAAACACACTTAAACACGACCAACAAACCCGAGCGAACAACATACACAACGAGAGGAAAAATAGACTCCACAACATTCTGGCAACAGATCTACCAGTACGAATGGACAACAAACGCCGACACCATCCAAATCCTCCAAGAATGGGATGAGCTATGTACAACAACATTAGACAAAATCGCCCCAATCCAAACCAGAACATCACACAGGAAAAAAGCAAACCCATGGTTCACCGAAGAGCTGAAAAAACTTAAAACACAAGTAAGGAACTAGAACGAGCTTGGAACAAAAAGAAAGACGAACAAACACTAAACGACTGGAAATTACTTCGGAGAAAATACAAATACACCATAAAACAGACAAAAAGACAACATTACAAAACAATAATAGGACCAAATTACAAAGACACACATAAACTCTTCAACCTCGTGAACAAACTGCTAGATACCACACCAGTTACAAACAACGGTAAAAACATACGAGACGTCGACGGCCTTGCGAAGTACTTCAAGGAGAAAATTATACTATTACGACACAAAATACGCCACTCTTCTAGACTGTTTAGACCCAGAAGAAGGAACACACCCAGCAGACAGAACCTGGACCGAGTTCGAACCACTATCAGAAGACCTCATCTCTAAAATTCTCAAAAGATATGCCAAATCCAACTGCAAACTAGACGCATGCCCAAACAGCCTCATGAAATCAGCCCCTCAACAATTCATAATTGACCTAACGAACCATGTAAATTACATGCTAAAAAATGGACTCTTCCCAAAAGAAAAAGGAAAAATCTTACTCACCCCAATTCCTAAAGACACAAAGAAAAACTTGAGCGAAATTACTAACTACAGGCCAGTAGCATCCATACCACTAATAACCAAGATAACCGAAGGAATGGTAACCAAACAACTCACAAACTATCTAAACAAACACTCAATACTGCATGATGCCCAATCCGGATTCCGGTCAAACCATAGCACAGAAACAGTACTAGTCACCCTTATGACCAAATTTAAACAAATAATAGCAACCGGGAACAATATACTCCTCCTACAATTTGACATGTCAAGCGCCTTCGACATGGTCGACCACGAAATCCTACTACACATACTTGAATACTTCGGCATTGGAGGAAATGTCCTGAACTGGTTCAAGGGGTTCCTAACCCTGCGCTCGTATCAAGTTACATCACACTCAACCACGTCCAAGGCATGGACACCTGAATGTGGAGTTCCACAAGGATCACCTCTCTCACCAACTATTTTCAACCTAATGATGATCTCTTTAGTAAAACTCCTATCAAACCATAACCTCAATCCATATATATACGCCGATGATGTGACAATATACATCCCTTTCAAACAAGACATCAAAGAAATCTTCAACGAAATCAAAGTCTACACATCATGAACACATGGGCAGACACATTCCGTCTGAAATTAAACGCAGAAAAAACTCAATGCCTGGTACTCACCTCCCAATACAACACTAACGAATTCAACGCGATAAATACACCAAACCTAAACCTTCCAATCTCAAAAACGCTAAAAATCCTTGGAGTCACTATCAACCGCCACATAACACTTGAAACTCACGCAAACAACACAACTAAGAAGATGCTCTACTGCATGTGGAAACTGAAAAGGATAAGGCCATTCTTCCCAAGATTCGCCTTTCGTAACCTAGTGCAATCCCTCGTCCTCAGCCATCTGGATTATTGCAACTCATTATGCGCAGGCTGCAAAGAGCAAACACTGAGGAAACTTCAAACAGCCCAGAACACAGCAGCCAGACTCATCTTCAGAAAACCAAAGTATGAAAGGGCAACACCACTACGAGAAAAACTACACTGGCTTCCACTTAAGGAACGCATCACTTTTAAGGTATGCACACTAGTCCACAAGATCATTCACGGCGAAGCCCCAGCCTACATGTCCGAGTTGATTGACTTACCACCCAGAAATGCTAGGAGATCTTCCCGAACATACCTCAACCTCCATTTCCCTATTTGCAAGGGCGTGAAATACAAGACGCTACATGCGTCAACCTTTTCTCACACGAGCACGCAGCTTTGGAACACACTGCCGCGCAACTTAAGAGCGATCCACGAACAAGCATCCTTCCGCAGATTACTGAAGACCCATCTATTTGAAACAATTTACGGAAAGAACCAAAACACAGAGTCCACACTCACTGTTCATCAATGCATTATACATCCACTTATGATCACCCATCCCCCATAATTCCACATTACTCATACATTTACTCACAGAAATATGTACACCATATGCCTTTGTGTCTTAACACTGCCCTTAAGCTTCCCATTGTCTCCTCCCAATGTCTCAATGTTGATGTCCCATTGTGATGTTCCTAAAGATAATTCGATTATCTCGCATAACTTGTACAATATAACCCATAACCAAGTTGTAACAAATGTATTTTCATTATTCTTATCTTATTGTACGCCACACTGAGCCCGCAAAAAGGTGGGAAAATGTGGGATACAAATGCAAACAATAAATAAATAAATAAATTTTACTTCAAATCCAACGATCTCCACATAAAGCAGACAGGGGATCTGCCTTGATACTAGTACTGCTGAATTTCTCTGCAGCATTCAGCACCGAGAATCGTTATATGCTTACAAGGCTGGCAAAAACAGGTATTGGTGGCACAGGATTTACATGGTTCAAATCCTATTTGTCAGACAACAATCAGTTCTATTCAGCAACAGCACATCACCTTGAGCACTGAACTGCAGAGAACCACAGGGATCCATACTGTCAGCTATTGTATTTAATATTTACCTCAAGCCTTTAGCTGAGCTTCTTCAGTTGATGGACACAAAATTCTATAACTACTCCGATGATGTGCATCGACTCCTACCCATGGAACCAGATATACCCATAACTAAAAAAAATTGGTTACCTTACAGCAACTCAAAAATGGGCAAACAATTCTGCCTATACCCAAGCAAAACAAGATTCTATGGATTTTAACTCAAGTAGACAGATACCCATCTTCAAAATACTATTTGGGAAGTATGAACTCGCCCTAAATTTTAGGATAGTGCTAAACTCGCTTACTTTGATCTTGCAACGTGTTTTAAAAACAATGTACTCTCTCTCTCCATATACAGAAAAAGTCTGACCATACTTAGTCTGTGGCACAACTTCAAGACTGGACTACTGCTCTGTATATTGATAAAACAGATAATAGTGCTCTCAAGGAGCAGTATTATCTGTAACCTCATCAAATGACAAGTCACATATGACACTTTCCAGTAAGCCTCCTCAGGACTAACCACCACATTCTGGAACTCGCTCCCAGAAGGGCTAAACCTAACTCAAGAGGAGTGGCCTAGTGGTTAGGGTGGTGGACTTTGGTCCTGAGGAACTGAGTTCAATTCCCACTTCAGGCACAGGCAGCTCCTTGTGACTCTGGGCAAGTCACTTAACCCTCCATTGCCCCATGTAAGCCGTATTGAGCCTGCCATGAGTGGGAAAGCACGGGGTACAAATGTAACAAACAAACAAACAAAAAAAAGACACCCAACAACAACATCTACTTCAGGAAGTAGGTGTAAGTTTGGCTCTTCTCCCCAGACCTTATTAAATGTGATGGTTGACTAGCCACTCGCTCCTCACTCTGCATCTGGACTAGCTTGGCATGTTTGTTGTAACAGTTCCTCATATCTTATTCAATTGTACAAATAATTTGCCTTCAATTTAGTCTCCTATGTATTTATCTATCCCCAATGACTTTGTCCTACCCAGCTTGTCTATGTCTCAGCTGCCTATTAGAATGTTTCATTGTATTATGATGACATATTATATCTATTTCTGATTGTTCTAAGGCATGCCTTTTCAGTTGCATCATTTGTATTGTGTAGACATTGTGTTTATCATATCTATGTTATATGAATGTTTATTTTCTATGCTATTATGATGTATCATTTCTACCCAACTGACATTTATCATATTTCAATTATATGAGCATTCCACTGTGATGTTTGATGTTCTACTTTTGATACTATCATGTTTCTCCTATTTCTAGGATTCATTCTACCATCCCCAAGTTTATTTCATTGATTGCATTTACGTTTGTTTGATCATTTCACTATTGTTATGCTAACAAAATTTAAGTTTCACGTTAAGATGTACATGGCCTTAGCTAAATCTCTTCATAAAAGAAGGTTATTAATCCCAATAATTTTACACACACACCAGAAACAAGAGTAAACAGGATGACAAAAATTAGATCCTAGGGGACAATGAAGGGCAGAGAGAGTGTACTCTCCCACAGCCTTGTCCATGGCCCAGCCATCAGCCCATGCCTTTATCAGAGAGCAGCTTAAGCACCCAACTGAGACAGTTCCTGCCATGGTAGTAGGAGCTGATCCACAGGTTTGACTCAAACATTAAGCCCCAAGTCTCGCGTCATGCACTAACCTCTACAATTGGAAATTTCTCCCAGAAGTGTAATGGAGCAGTAGTCACCAAAAGGGCCGGTGCTAGACATGATGGGGCCAACAGCAAACACTAGGGAGGGGGCTCCAAAGCTTGTTTGCAGATTGCTCCTTTCAACCTCAAGCAGGGTTGGGACCCCCAGTGACATGCCCACCCCTAACGCCTGCCTCGTCACCAAGTAGTGTGACTACCAGAATACTTGTTGGAGACAACTAGAGGTGCTCTGATATGGATGGTTCCTGATTAATTGGAAGATGGGATAAAAATCTTCCCCTTCAAACCTAATTCCAGAGTCATTTAGTGTGGAGGACCAATCAGGCTGGACATACAGACTATCTAGTGACAGAAGCAGGAGTACAGTTCAAGATCATTGCTTTTGAGGCCAGAGGAGGTGACATTAGAAACTATTTAGACAGCAACCACCACTTTGGAGAAGTGCAGTTACTGGCAGGCTAACTGATCTGATAAACTGTATGACACTCAGGTTAGAGTCCATTATAAAAGAGGCTCTAAAATCATGCCGCCCATTTGGAGGAATTAAATTTAAAAGATTTTTTTTTATGTTTAAAAAAAAAAAAAAAAAAAAAAAAGATACAGAAGAGTTCAAGGCAGTTAAGAATATTGTTTAAGGATTATTTAGCTATTGCTTCCTGCCACAAAGTCACTGAAAAATAAACGCAAGTGGCTGAATTTGAGCATTCTGAAGATTCCATATATGTCACTTATCACTGCTGGAAATGTGGAAGTAGCACTGCTTAGATCAGGGGTGTTCAACCTCGGCAGGTCAGGTTTTCAGAATTTCCATAATGAATATTCATGAGATCTATTTGCATACAATAGAGGCAGTGGAAGCAAACAGATCTTATGCATACTCAGTGGGGAAATCCTGACTGCAGCCTTTGAGGAGCATGGCTGGACACCCCTGGTTTAGATATTCTGAAATTTCCTTCTAAAGCGATTTCCCCTATCATCTGGATATAGCACCTTGCTTCTTCCCGAGTAGATAGGGTGGAAATGATTTGAATATGGATAGGTTGAGTTTACCTCAATACCTGGAATGATCTACAGGAGAAAAAATGGGGAGCAGGATGCTTCTAGTTTATGTCTTGGTGCTTTTGCAAAGTTGGACTCAAGACAGACAGAGACAGACAAACATAACCAGCAGAAGAAACAACCTACAGCATTTTGAAGCTGCAGTGCCATGAGAACTTCACTCATCCCTCAAAGGAGAAGAATGGCTACCACAGGAACTCAGACAAGTAGCTTGCCACTGACCCAGGCATAGCTGGACAGAATTACTGTGCCCCAGTTTGTCCACCCACCCGCACAAGCCACTTCTGCTCAGGAAGCAAGGCATGACTAGAACCACTTTTTTTTTTAATTATTATTATTATTTAAGTTGGGTTAACCCTATTTGGGGCCCTAACTTTGTACCTTTTTTTTTCCATGAGACAACCACAGAGAGGTGGGACTTACCCCTGCCACTGGGCCACACTGACTCCACTGAGCTTAGCCCTAGGACTGAGGGTCCAAGGATAAAGCTCGGGACTGCCCAGAGGAGAGACCTCCACTAAGTCTCACTGCAGCGGAGGGAGTCCCTCAGCTAGCCGTCCACATCAAGCCAAGAGCAGGGGCTTAAAGTCCAGACAGGGGCCCACCCAAAAATTCTGACACCCTTATGGCTGGCAGGAATCCCGAAGTCCCACCAGCTGAAGATGTCCTTCAGTAGCCAGAACAAGTGATTTTCCTACCTGCTTCTTCTGGCAGTGCTTTCCATCCCTTGAAGCAGTACCAACCCCCTCCCCCCACCTCATGCGCATGTTTGTTTTTTGAGCATGCCTGAAAACCAAGCATGTGCAGGAAGGGAAAGGACAGCACAGCGGCAATGGATGGAAAGTGCCCCTAGCTGTAGTAGGTAGGAAAATCACTTGTCTTGGCCGCTGAAAGACATCTTCAGCTTGCAGGGCTTGGGGATCCCCCGTCAGCTCAGGTATTTATTTTATTCTTTGGGGTCAGTGGTGCAGGGCAGAAACAGAAAGCATTCATGCGAGAGGGGGGACACACAACTGTATATGGTGCAGGGACAGAAAACCCATGGGGGGGCGGGGTGATTCTATGCCCACCCAGTTTGGGTTCAGACCCACCCAGAATACTATGTCTGGCTACACTACTGGGTCCAGGTAGTCTAGTCCAAGAGAAAGATACGGAAAAATAAAGATCCTGCTACAGACAAAGAAATACCAGGAGGTTCCCAACTATACCTTTTGTTACATGGATGAGGATCATTGGAGTCTTCAAGTTCTCTGCACTGGTCTAGCAGGATAAGGAAATATGGATGTTTGTTTGTGGTTAACTTTTCATATGCTGCTCTTACTGCAGCCTACAACTGAAATCAAAACTACCATAATTTTACTTTTTGAACATTCACCAACTCATAGATCAAGGTGTTGAATGCAGTGTGAAAATACTCACAGATTGGGAGCTTATCTCTATACAGGTTACACCTCAGCTGGTGCTACACCTTCAGGTTTTTCTTCAAATCTAAAATATCTTATTCTACTGCAGTTGAAAGAATATTCTACATCTCTCAAGCTCCTAACCTGATCCACTATAACTCTTCAGCCACACTTGGTATTCTCCCTTTCCTTTTTACCTTGTTCATTTTTGCATATCACTTGTGGTTCAATGCGTAATATGATGACTTCTATGCTAACCATAATCAATTGGGTCAAGGAAAGGTGAAGTTTATTTGAATTTTACTGGGTAAATTTATTTTTGTTCTCTGCTACACTAGCAGGTAGGGTTGCTGTGGCATAGGGGTTGTTTTAGAGATATTGCAGCACACTATTAAAAAAATGAAGTAATAGAATATATGTGAAGCAAAGTGATCTTGCAAGACAGTCATCTTTTCTAGTTAAGATAAAAAAATAAAAAAACTACACACACCATAGAAAAATGAAAAACAGGATAGGACCTAGCACACACTTTGCTGGCTGATGAGATTAGTGCTAGCGTTTCCCTGCCGAGGATGTGTGGTGGCAACAACATCAGAAGGTGCCCCCCCAATCATCTATAAAAGTGCCTTTGTAGTTCGTGGTAACAGGGCATTCCCAAAGGGGCACATCCTATCCCTTGGGAACCCCTTGGAACCTCCAAGGAGCCTACGAGGTAAAGCCAAGTGTCTGAATTTGGGTGAAGTGCTTAGGATGTGGCAAATTCCTTTTCCTGTATTATGACGACAAACGGAAGTAAAATGAACAAAAAAAACCAAGCTAGTGAATACTTCCATGCCTAAGGTAACAGGCCTGATGGCTAAGCATTGATGGTAGAGTATCTGCTAGAGGTGGGGAAAGTATGGCATCGTCATCCTCCGAGGGTGCATATTTGAGCCCTCAAAAAAAAATAAAAAAATTATATATATATATAAAACATATACAGTGCACTCCATTTAAGTGCACGTTGGACAACCACATGCTCTAACTGCATGCCATACTTCGGTCCCATTTTTGGTGCCATCAATTTATATGGGGACAAACTTCGGTTTAGCGCACCACTGATAAGTGCAAGATTCGCTTACATGCATGGTTTAAGACCGCTCCTCTGCAGGGAAGACTCCACATAAGCGCACACACAGAATATGGACGCCAATTGGCGCCTGACAACCATCGAGATTTCAAATTTCCTGTCCCTTTGGCTGCCACAGGCAGAATAAGCGAAAGAATGTTGTTAGAGTGTACACTGGGGTCGTCATCGCAGTGGAACTGTAAGACTAACACTGGCTGAATGAATAGAAGTTCTTAAAACATTAGAAAACAAAGTCAAGTGTCTATTGCTAAAGAATATGGTGTCAATCCCAGTCAAATTTCACGTGTCTTGAAGCAGAAAGACCAGCTTCTTGAAGACTGGCAAAACAATACAAATTCACACCGGAAACGAAAACAAGCGGGGAAAAGCTGAGGAGGTAGAAGATGCTCTTCTTTGGTGGTTTTCTCGAGTCAGGAGCAGTTTCCTGTCAGTGGTCCACTGCTTATGGAGGAAGCTAACCAGCTAGCTGAAAGTCTTGGACTAACTGAATTCAAAGCCACTGTTGGATAGATGGAAAGATGGAAGGAGAGGAACAACATAAAATTCAAGAAATAGCATGGTGAGAAACAAGACGCTGATGACTTTGGTGCTGAAAATTGGGTTGTTTCAGTTCTTCCTACCATGTTGAACAAGTTTGCACCTTGTGACATTTTCAATGCTGATGAAAACGGTCTCTACTGGCAAGCGATTCCTGATGGAACACTTGCATTCAAACATGCCAAAACTACTGGAGGTAAAACGTTGAAGGACCGACTGACGATCCTCCTGTGCTGCAATATGGATGGGAGTGAGAAGTTGGAACCTCTCATCATTGCAAAGAGCAAACAGCCCCGTTGCATCAAGAAAGTTAAGCGACTTCCTGTGTCATACGAGGCTAACGCAAATTCATGGATGACTGGGGAAATTTGGAAGCAGTGGCTAAAGAAGTTAGACACTAGAATGCGGGTACAAAGGCGTCAGATTTTGTTGCTTTGTGATAATTATGCTGCACACAGTGATGATGTCAGGCTGTCTAACGTCAAGGTGGTCTTCCTGCCACCAAACACTACCTCTTTGATCCAACCTATGGATAAGGGCATAATAGCCAATTTCAAATAACATTATTGGGCTCTTGTGCTACGTCGTCTGATGAGCATTATGGATGACCAAACTGGCAAGGATAAACGTGCTGTTGAACTGGCTCATAATCTATCACTGTTGGATTCCCTACATATGTAGAAAGAAGCCTGGAATCATGTTACACAGGCAACCATTGTGAACTGCTACAAGCGGGCAAGCTTTGTTAAGGATGTGGAGAGGGACAAAACAGATGCAGCTGTTGCAAATGTGTCAGATAAACAGGTTATTGACAGCCGGTGTTACTGAAGAGGAGTTTCATCGCTACGTAGCTGCTGATTATGATCTACAAACAGCTGATGACAGCACTGATGTGGAGATATGCGCCTACACGCAGGCAACATCGGCTGATAATGAAAGAAGATGAAATGAGCAGCGAGGCACATGCTGACGAAATTTAACAACCTCCACCTGTCACTTTTGCGAGAGCGCTGGAGAGTCTCAACACCATGCGGGCCTATCTGGAGGCCACTGGATGTCAGTGCTATGACAGTTTTTACCGTCTGGCAGACGTAATCTACGGAACTCACAGACCCATTAATGTACAGAGGGCTATAACTGATTACTTCAAGTAAGCCTGTCAGTTAACAGACTGTATACTGTACATATAAAACAGTACTGTACAAATGTTTATCAGATGTCAAGCTTCTTTGGGTCACAACAGTTAAGTGCATGCTCCAGTTAACTGCATGCATTTCTGCATGCATTAAACACTAATGTCTGTAAATGTGTGCTACCACCAGTTAGTAACACAAAGAGAAAGCACGCGAGCCTCAGGAACTGGCGTGAAGAGCAATCTTCAATAAGAGAACAGACACAGGCCATGTTTCGGCAAAAGGACCGCACTAAGCAATGCACCTTTCAGATGAAAATTATTTGTGTTAATGCGGCAAGTTACTACAAAATTAGTAACTTGCCTCATTACAAACCAACACTTCCTGACTCATTACTAGATTAGCCAATACAATACAGATTATATTACCATGATTGCAAGGAAGTCAGGATTGTTTGAATAGAGAGTCTATAAGTGCAATGTGTCACAAAGCTAAATTTGCAAGTTTAAGTTGATCCAATAGGTTAGACATGAATTACTTTCCAGAAGCTGTAGTTGTGTGCCGTTAGTAAAACAGGATGATTGCTTATCTACTTTTTGGTTCAGAACAAAAGGCAGAAAGTTTGCCTCTAAACATTTTTTCAAACAAAAGGTTTCACACTGAACCACACTAAAAGACCAGACTGCAAACTTACTTGCACTTAGGAAACAAATGATGGAAACTGCCTTAAACAAAACATTGAAAAAGGTGTCCTGGAAATGCAAATCCTGTTTGCTCATGCTATGAACAAGGGCATCCTAAGTATTTTGGATTTGAATCGGTTCACACATATGGTTTAAGATGAACAAACAGGATCCATTGTTCAGCTTTTGGACTGGTTGGTTTGGGGGGTGCAGGGTTAGAAACCCTGTCTCTTAAATCACAGTAATATTGGCTGTTCTACACAACCTGCATTGAGCAACTGTGCCTGTTGAGAAAGGAGACAAATACCAAAGCTGCAAAACCAGTCAAACAGGATTCTGGTCACTTAACTGGGAGAAGGGGGTGAGGGGAAGATGAATGACATGTTTAGTCAGTGTTTTGGATTTGTTCCTATTCATACTGTGCTTTTGATAAATCCGTTCTCAGTTATATGTACAAAACGAGCACAAGGGCCTGTCTTGAGGGATAAAATTAACCCTTGGAATGGGCCTGTTTTCAGTGGAGCTCTTCCATGCAGCCTTCCAGAGGCTTTGGCAGCATGGAACGGAGGCCGAGGAATGGCGGGGACAGTGAGTAAAGGCAGGCAAGTGATTCTAGGGAGATGGCTCAAAACAGCATTGGCCCCATCCCCTAATTTTGAATTGTTAGTGTTGCCTTGACTACCAGGCTGTCATTGGTGGTTTAGCAGTTGCTAGGCCAGATTTTGGGCTGGTATTATAACAAATATAAAAACAGTGCTTCCTCCAATTCTCAGGGCTTTTCCCTGCTCCTTGGAGGTGGCTTTTCCACTAGCTTCTTGTTCCTGTTCTCTGCCATGGCATTTGGTAGCTTTCCTTATGGAGCCTGTGAGGATAATCCAGGGGAGAAGGTGTCCATCACGATTCATTTGATGAGAAGGTTTGTACAATGCCTTCTAAAACCAGTAGGTCTGGTGCCATCATGGGCCCTCCCCCTATTAAGTGCTCTAAGGAAGCAGTCTTGTCAGCTTTGGCTGTGGAGGGTTGGGAGGCCCAGGGAAAAAAGGGGCAAGAAATCTGGATCGCATGCAGGTGGAAGGATAAGTGTTTGGCATTTTGGGGTACATGAGCTGCAGTTACTATAGACATAGCCCAGCCTGGGCCATCATTCATGCCACTTTCTGCCATACCAGGTGTGACACCATCAGTTCACTCTTCAGCCTGTAGCTGCACTAGAACATCCCCCCCTCACTCTAGAACTGGTAGATATTGGGAAGGGTGCAGCTAGTATTGATGTAAGACAGATTTCTCCAGCCCACCCCATCCCTATGATGGGCCCTTGACGGACACTCCCTCACCACCCCCCAACTGTCTTTTCCCCATACGGGATTTCAGCCTTTTAGCCAGTGGGGTTGGCAATCTGCTGGCTCTTGGGGGTCTGGGTGGGACACTTGCTTTATGCCCCACATGCCAGGCTTCTTCTCTCCCCCCCCCCCCCCCAAAAAAAAAATGGGCTCCTGTATTGCCTGGGACTGTTTGGCCGGGATGGTTTTCACCTTTCCAATATTGGATTGGACTTGTTCTTGAACGATTTCCTTGAACTTTTGAGTTCAGTTCTCCACCACTCTTAGGCCGCAGCTACATCAATTTCGGGTAGTGGGAGCCAGTAAAATGTACTTGCTGTCAGTGGAGAATACCCGAGATATAGAGCTTTTGGCTCATAAGGGATGACCCACAAATATAAATATTCCTTCAAATCAACTGAGTGAGGTCAGTTGACCTGGATTGGTATTATTCTGCATGGAGGCCAATACAGTCTTTCACCCTAGCTGCTATGGGTTGAGTGCTGCATAGCTGTCAGGACGGGCAGCAGAGCAATGTTATCTTTACTACATTAGGTAGCTTGGGTTAAAACTGGGTCATCATGCATCCACAATGCACTGTTCTAGAACGAGTGACTAAACCGATAAATTGACATTGGTTTATTAGATAAGTTAAGTTCCCAGTTAATAAAAAGAATAACTTAAAATTTTAAAAAAAAAGTCATGTCCAGGCTTGTGACCTATGAAGCATTTTAAAAGCTATGTGAATTTATAAAGCTATTTTATTTTTAGGTTTAATTTTTAATTTATATTTATTTATTTTATAACCCTCCAGGTACTCCTCCCACCCTAGCAGTAAGTTTACAGGAATAAAAATAAACCCAGATCCCAAAACAGAAGCACAATTCCTTTAACTCCTTAAAAAAAAAAAAAAAACCCACCTTAACTCAGATATTGAATTTACCTGAGTGTAGTCCATGGGTCTTTTTTGTTGTTTTATTTGGAGGGGGGGGGGGGGTAGGATTTGTTTTAGTTTCTCAACTTAATTTAACTTTCCTAAAAGCATCAAGGTGAGGTAAAACTGATAAAAAGAGAACCATAAATGCAATAAAAAAATATACTAACCCACTCAGGTGTGATGTTCTAGGAAAGGTACAGTGTAACAAACAGCCAGCTAAACCATCCCCAAGTAGAAGCTTTACCAGTAGACTCAATTCTTAAGCAAAACTTCTTTATTGAAGTGCTCATAATAAAACAAAGAAAATCCAACTTCAGTTGCTTACACAGAATTGTTGCCTAATAAAGTCTGCATCTAGCCACCTCAGAGGCAAGAAGATGGTCAGAACTTCAGCCATGCCAAGAGAAAAAGCTCTAACTCTCAAAAGAATTATGGGGGAGAAACTCAGGGTAAATAAAAAAATTTAAAAAAAGGGAATGACTTGGGAAGATGGTGAAAAATCTTGATGGAATTACAGTGGATTAAGGAGGGATCAGCCCCTAGAACAGCTGCTGATCACGAAGGCATGCTAGGAAGACTGGGCTCTCTCACACAGCTCACAGGGGCAGAGAGGGAGGGCTGGCCATAGCTCAGAGCTAACAGCCAACAGGGAAAGCTCACAAGAAGTCAATCACAGGATACTTTAAACTATAGGAAAAGCAGCCCTAAAACACTACTACTACTACTACTTATTTCTATAGCACTACTAGACGTACGCAGCGCTGTACACTTGAACTAAGAGACAGTCCCTGCTCGACAGAGCTTACAATCTAATTAGGACAGACAAACAGGACAAACAAGAGATAAGGGATTATTAAAGTGAGGATGATAAAGTAAGGCATTCTGAACAAGACCTGTGCTAACTAAACACAACAATGCAGTTGAATACAGATAATACTCATATTAAATATACATAACAATATACCCTGCCTCCATGAATATGGGGGGCAGAACAAATCCCATTTTATCCCCAAATCAAACTCAATTTGCTCAGCCACTAGTGAGCTTGAGAAAGTCCAAAGTAAAAAGCCATGCTTTTACCAATTTTGTCAAAATTTAGTTCAGCTCTTGGCTTGGTAGGAATGGAACTGCAGAGCAGAGGAAAAAACCTAAGTGTCATGTGTATGTCACTACAAGCATCTCAACTGCCAGTGAAAATTATGCCAATACACAGGAGAAAGAGTGAAGTAGTCTCCTTGGTTCACAGCTGATCATACAGTGCTCTAGAACACCAGGTATCCTATGTTTAGGCACTGAGCAGTACCCTCATTTCAGCTGCTATTTCACTGGAACCAGCCCTGCTGCTACATGTTGTAACAAATGGTCTCTACCTGTGCAAATTTTTAATAGACTGCAAAATAAAGCAAATTGCAGTAGGCAAATGTATTCCTAGTACATGTACAAGTCAGTTACAAGGTCTCTCAGACCCAAATAGAGGCTCACTTGCTACATCTACTGAAGAAGTCACCACCACCATAGAAATCTATTTCTTCAGTCATCTTTGAATCTAGCTTTACACCCAAGCTAGTGAGTCAGGGATAAATCTTCATTTAGCAGCTCTTGGTAAGGTAACCAAGAGTCTAGACCTAGGAGAGGGCTGAGAGTCCCTGAAGCACACCTAGCCAGTCAGGTTTTCAGGACTACTCCAATAAATAGCATGGGATAGATTTGCCTAACATGGGTTTCCAATATGGGAAAATTAGGTTCTTACCGTGATAATTTTCTTTCCTTTAGTCATAGCAGATGCAGCCATTACAGAAGGGTTGTGTCCATCAACCAGCAGAGGGAGATAGAGAGCACACTTTTTTCAGTGCCTCATACCAGCTTGCTCCACTGCCTCTCTTCAGTATTTGAAGCTTCCAAAGCAGTATGGCAAACCGCAATGGAAATAACATGAGCTTTCCTCACAGCGAACGATGGCCCTACAACAAAGGGCATTAACTCAGAATGGAGGGAATGAAACATCCTCCCGGAGGGCATAAACTCATCCTCCACTGAGACATAACTGGAGGGAATAAACTCATCCTCCAAAACATGAAACTGGAGGGAATTAAGTCATCCTCCTTTAATTGAACAAGAATCTTGAAGACTGTTTTCCGACTCTCTCCCAAGGACGGAATCTCCAGGAAACACGAACAGAACCTGAAATAGATTTACAGCAGATAGCATCAGACAAGGAGGGATCATGGCTGCATCTGCTATGACTAAAGGAAAGAAAATTATCACGGTAAGAACCTAATTTTCCCTTCCTTGTCATCAAGCAGATGCAGCCATTACAGATGGGATGTATCAAAGCAATCCCTAGATAGGGTGGGAACAAGCCACACCACGCGCCAGCACTTGCGCTCCAAAATGTGCGTCCCTCCTGGCAGCCACATCCAGCCTTTAATGTCGGGCAAAAGAGAGCTTAGAAGCCCATGTTGCTGCACTACAAATCTCTTGAAGAGAGAGTGCTCCAGTTTCAGCCCAAGAGGAGGAAATTCCTCTTCCTCTAGTGGAATGCGCCTTAAAGGCATCAGGCGGAGGCCGGCCGGCCGGCAAGCAAATAAGCTGAAAAGATAGATTCTTTAAGCCAGCGGGCAATAGTGGCTTTAGACGCTGGAGACCCTCTGCGAGGACCTGATAGCAAAACAAACAGATGATCAGAGGACCTGAAAGAGTTAGTAACTCACAGATACTGCAGCAGAGTCCTGCGCACGTCCAACAGGTGCAATTGCCAAAAAGATTCTGGAAACTCCTCCTCGACAAAGGAGGGCAAGAAAATAGGTTGGTTTAGGTGAAACGCTGAAACCACCTTAGGCAAGAAGGAAGGCACGGTCCGAACCGTGACACCGAACTCTGAAAACTGCAGAAAAGGGTCTCTACAGGACAGCGCCTGGAGCTCTGACACCCGTCTCGCCAAAGTAATGGCCACTAACAAGACGGCCTTCAGTGTCAAATCTTTCTCTGAAGCACGCCGAAGTGGTTCAAAGGGAGCACCCTGAAGGGCCTTCAGCACTAGCCCCAGGTTCCAAGCTGGACAAGGTGCACGCACGGGAGGATGGAGCCGAAGCACCCCTCTAAGAAACCGTGCCACATCCGGATGAGCAGCTAAAGACACGCCTTCAACCTTGCCACGCAGGGAGGCCAACGCTGCCACTTGCACCCGCAGGGAATTATAGGCCAAGCCTTTTTGTACACCATCCTGCAAAAAGTCCAGAATCGGCGAGACAGGAGCCTGCAGGGGTGTGATCTCTCTGGAAGCACACCAGACTTCAAACTGGCGCCACATCCTGGCATAAGCCATGGAAGTGGAACGCTTGCGGGCTTGCAGGAGAGTGGTAATTACTTTATTGGAATAGCCTCTGCCTCTCAATTGCGCCCTCTCAATTGCCAGGCCATAAGACCAAATCAGCCGGCGTCCTCCATGGTCACCGGACCCTGTGACAACAGGTTGGGAACCAGAGGTAACTGAAGGGGATCCTCTACGAGCATCTGTCGGAGGTCCGCATACCAAGGCCTCCTGGGCCAATCCGGGGCGACGAGAACCACTTCTCCTGGATGCAGCCGAATCTGCAGGAGCACTCGCCCTATCAAGGGCCACGGAGGGAACACATACAGTAGGCCCGGAGGCCAGGGTTGAGCCAAGGCATCCAACCCCGCCGCGTGAGGATCTCTCCCGTCTGCTGAAGAAGCACGGGACTTTGGCGTTGGTGCTTGTAGCCATTAGATCCATCACAGGCATGCCCCACTTGGCACATATCTGCAGGAACACTTCGTCTGCAAGTTCCCACTCCGCTGGATCGATCTGATGCCTGCTTAGATAATCGGCTTGCACGTTGCTCTGACCTGCAATGTGAGCTGCCGACAGAAACTGTAGTTGCAGCTCGGCCCAGTGGCAAATTTGTTCGGCCTGCGCAGAGCTCTGCACTGAGTGCCGCCTTGTCGATTTATGTAGGCCACTGCTGTCGTGTTGTCCGACATCACTCTGACAGCCAATCCTTCCAGGGTCACTTGAAAGGCCAGAAGCGCCTGAAACACCGCTTTCAACTCTAGGCGGTTGATGGACCACTCCGACTCCTCGGGTGTCCATAGACCCTGGGCATGCTTCCCCTTGCAATGTGCGCCCCAGCCTTTCAGACTGGCATCTGTCACCACTAGGCACCAATCGGGGAGCGCCAGCGGCATTCCTCACCGCAGCATGCTGTCCATGCTGAGTCGGGCCGCAGGGAGCCAAGAGAGTCTGCATTGGTAATCCTGAGATACTGGAGACCATCTTTGGAGTAGAGCATACTGTAGAAGTCTCAGGTGCGCTCTCGCCCAGGGCACCAGTTCCATGGTGGCCGTCACCGATCCAAGCAGCTGGACAATGTCCCAAGCTCGCAGGCGGGGCATCCTCAAGAGCAGACGGACCTGATTCTGAAGCGTGCACCACCTTTGCTCAGGTAGGTACACATACCCCGAGGCTGAGTCGAACCTGGCCCCCAAATATTCTAGAGACTGAGGGGGTCAGGTGACTTTTGGCCAAATTGACGACCCAGCCCAGAGATTGAAGTACTGAGATCACTCTGGCTGTTACATGCTGACTCTCTGCAGCAGGGTTTGCTCGAATGAGCCAGTTGTCCAGGTACGGGTAAACCCGAATACCTTCTCGCCTTAGAAAGGCAGCTACTACCACCATAACCTTCGAAAAGGTGCGGGGAGCTGTGGCGAGGCCAAAAGGCAAGGCCCAGAACTGGAAATGCTTTCCCATCACCCCAAACCTCAGAAACTTCTGGTGCGGGGGCCAAATTGGAATGTGCAAGTAAGCTTCTTTCAGGTCCAGAGACGTGAGAAACTCTCCTGGCTGTACCGCCGCAATGACGGAGCGCAGGGTTTCCATGTGAAAATGCCGCACTCTCAGGGACTTGTTTAATTCTTTAAAGTCCAGAATAGGGCGAAAAGACCCTCCTTTTCACGGCACCACAAAGTAGATGGAGTAGCGGCCGCAGCCGTGTTCGGCGGGAGGTACCAGGGACACGGCCCCTATCTGAATCAGACCTTGTAAAGTCTCCTCTACCGCCACCCGTTTGGCGGCAGAACCGCATCGGGACTCCACAAACACGTCTCTTACAGGAGCGTCGAATTCTATTCTGTAACCATCTCTGATCAGGTCCAAGACCCACTGATCTGAGGAAATGTTGGCCCACTCCTCGGCAAAGAGGGAAAGACGTCCTCCGATGACAGGACTCGAGGAGGGCCGGCGCACCATCATTGAGAGGGTCGCCCCAGAACTCCAGGCCTTGAGCCAGTGGCTGTGGAACGTTTGTCCGAGCGAAAGGAGTTCCTCTGCTGAAAACGAACACGAGAAGTGAACCCAGCAGAACGCCCCGGCCGGTACCTTCAAGCTTCACGGAAGCAAGGTCTGTAAGAGGAGTGGACCGCCGTACCCTTAGAGGAAGGCCGAGGCCTATCTTCGGGCAAGCGCTGGGGTTTAGCCTCACCCAGGCCCTTCACAATTTTCTCCAACTCCTCACCAAACAGGAGAAGGCCTTGAAAGGGCAACTTCACCAACGTTTGCTTAGAGGCCATGTCCACCGCCCAATGCCGTAGCCAAAGAAGACGGCGAGCCACCACTGCTACTGCCATGTGTTTAGCCGAAGCTCTGACAATATCATAAAGGGCGTCAGCAAGAAAGGACAAGGCCGACTCCATCCGCAGAGCCACATCTGAAAAGGGCTCCGCTCCATCACCGGGCTGTTCCACTGCCTGTTGCAACCAAGCCAGGCAGGCTCTAGCAGCATAACAACTGCATGTAGATGCCCGAATAGTGAGACCTGCAATTTCAAATGACCGTTTAAGTGCTGATTCCAGTCTACGGTCTTGAATATCCTTCAGGGAAACACCTCCTTCAACAGGGAGGGTAGTTCTCTTTGTCATAGCTGTGACTAGGGCATCCACTTTAGGCATAGCAAAGCGAGCCATATGCTCCTCACTCAGAGGGTATAATTGCCCCATAGCCCTGGAAACTTTCAAAGGTCCCTCGGGGTCAGCCCATTGAGCCGAAATAAGCTCTTGGATGGAGTCATGCAAAGGAAAGGCTCGAGCAGGCTTTTTGGTACTAGCCATCCTAGGATTCACAGAGGAGGCTGTGCCACTGGCAGGGTCCTCAATAGAGAGAGCCTGCAGGGCATCAGAAATAAGCGCTGGCAGCTCATCATGGTGGAAAATCCTCACCGCGGAGGGATTGTCCAGATCCTGAGTCACTTCTGCACCAGACTCTGGCTCCTCAGACCATGAAGGCCTGCCAGAGTCCTCCGAATCCTCGCAGCCCGACAAGGGGGGGGGGGGGGGGGAAGGAGGTGCAGCACTCTCTGAAGGGGAATGAGCCCTTCTGCGCTTCATATTCTGCCAATTATCAGGGAATAACGCCTCAGAGGGCATACCCAGGCTAGAATCCACCGGGGGGGGGGGGGGGGGGGGCATTAGAAGAGGCCCATGCCGGGCTTTGTGGGAGAGCTCTTTTAAGCATGTATGCTTTATGCATTAATAAGACAAAATCAGGGGAGAAACTCACCCTGGGCACCCGGATCTCTGCCGAGCTAGTAGCTCCCATATCAGCCTCACTCCGAGGCCTCCCCCCGGACTCTCTGTCTCAGCGGAGGTCGCGCAATGTGGTAAATTCAAAATGGCGCCCGCTGCCAGCTCAGAGCACGAAGAATCATCGCTCCCCATGCTCGGACCGGCTCTAACGTCTGTACAGCACGATTTACAGAGCCCCGCTGCTGATCTGCGCTTGCCACACTTGGAACAGCGCTTTACTGTCTCTGCAGCCATCGCCGAAAACGGTGGTAAAATTCAAAATGGCGGTTTGCGCCAAAATCGCCCCGATCGCGGGCCCACCCCGGAGGAGTCAGAAAACACTCTTACCTCACTGGACCGAGTATCACAGCTCCGGTCCCACAGAAAAAGGCAAGGAAAAACCGCTGTTCCAGCGTCTAAGCGCTTTTTTTTTTTTTTTTTTTTTTAACGCTGTGAGGAAAGCAGAGGTAAATAGAACTCCGGAGGCTCAAGTGAGTGGGAAAGGCAGGGAAAGGGCGAACCTATGTGCCTGCATCCACTGTTGGTGGGGAAGGACAGGGAAAGCTTAGCAATGTGTCCACATCCACGGAGGTATGGGTAAGGCAGGGAAAGGGCGAACCTATGGGCCTTTAAAGTGAAGCTGCTATAGCCTCCAACACCCCTGCTAACAACTGGCAAAAGCACAGGAGCAACCTCCAGGCAGATTTTTGATGGAGCTCGAAGAAGCTGCAGCCACTCTGCTAGGGGAGATAGAGAATACTGAAGAGAGGCAGTGGAGCAAGCTGGTATGAGGCACTGAAAAAAGTGTGCTCTCTATCTCCCTCTGCTGGTTGATGGACACAACCCATCTGTAATGGCTGCATCTGCTTGATGACAAGGAAATGCAAATTTATCTCATTTATCTATTCATTGTGGTATCCTAAATACCCGACTGGCATGCTTCCAGGAGAAGGTTGAGAAGCAGTGGTCTAGACCCATGGTCTTCACTCTATCCTTGAAGGCTGCCAAAGGTCAGGTTTTTGAGTACCCCCTAATGAATATTTAAGACAGCTGCATGAATATCTTCTCTCATGCTAAAGGCTGGCATAAATGCTCATGCTCAATTGGTAAGAATACTTGTATTTACACAATACGTCTAACTGCTGACTGCCGCCGACATTAAACCTGGAAATTCAATGCCAGGCCACGACCAGCCACTGCCATTGAAGTTCCAGGTTTCTGGAGCCAGATAAATGCAATATTTAGCACTTCATTGGTGCATAAAAAAGATAAGATCGACTTTTATGCGGTTCTGTTTAAGCAGTTAATCTGGCCTGTTACGTGCCAGATCAACCCCCAGAATGTCCCCAAAATAGCCAGTTTTCATGTCGATGCTAACCGGTTATTTTCAGCAGCACTAACTGGTTAAGTGTTGCTGAAAATTAATAGTTTATCCCCAAACAGGAGATTTAACCAGCCAGGAGCCATTTCTGGCTGGTTAAATTGCTTTGAATATTGATTGCTCCCCCCCTTCCATAATTAGGTGTGATCAAGACAGACATGATGCCTTATAAATTAAGATTGTAATATTAAATCTTACTATTGGGCAAATATAACCAACTTCTTATTCTTTAGCCTTAATATTTCATTATTTGTTCACTCTTGTTTGCAGGAATTATTACAGCGTCATTTGGCATTGTCACCAACTTATGACCTGTATCCTACAACATGCCCAGACAGGCTGCCATTCCCATTTATCATATGTGAAGATATTTAGCCGGCATATATTAATTCAGGCTAGGTTAGAAAATAATCTACTGCAAGAACTTGCTCAACTGCATACAATTTTTTTTTTATAGCCCTCAAATTTCAAAAGAAAAATAAGGACTTCCTTTTAGCAGTGAATTACCAAGTTCACCTCAGACTAAATTCATGTACAGGTAATACAGCAGTAACATAGTAACATAGTAGATGACAGCAGAAAAAGACCTGCACGATCCATCCAGTCTGCCCAACAAGATAAACTCATATGTGTATACCTTACCTTGATTTGTACCTGTCTTTTTCAGGGCACAGACCGTATAAGTCTGCCCAGCACTATCCCCTCCTCCCAACCACCAGCCCCACGCCTCCCACCACCGGCTCTGGCACAGACCGTATAAGTCTGCCCAGCACTATTCCCCGCCTCCCACCACTGGCTCTGGCACAGACCGTATAAGTCTGCCCACCACTATCCTCGCCTCCCAACCACCAACCCCTCTTCCCCCCACCGGCTCCGCCACCTAATTTCAGCTAAGCTCCTGCGGATCCATTCCTTCTGCACAGGATTCCTTTATGTATATCCCTTTATGTAGGACATCACAAGAGAGTCACATCAGCCAACTGATTTGCAGCAGCACTGAATACAGCCTAGGGCCATCTAGTAATGCTGATTAAATGTTTCTCCTAGAAACCACCACCATATCTTAAACCACATATGATCTTCAGGATACTATGCTTTAACTGATCAAGACCATATGACACTTAGGAATAAAATGGACCCCTCTTGCTTAGCATATGCTAACCGTTCATAAATGACTCCCCTTTGATCCCTGTGGCAGGTAACACACCCAACAGTGACCCCCCTCAACTTTGACAGGCAACATCCACACATACAAAAAAGGTTAAAACTCCTGGATATAAATGTGTTGTTGAACAGGAAGGGTACTGAATCATTTTCTTTTAAAGTTTGATTACATGCTTCATCAGTGCACTTGAGATGACTTACATAACTATCAAAAAATTACACTGGACAGAGAAAGTATTTGTATAAGTAAACCACTTTGGTTGTACCACTGAAGGGCGGCTAAACAAGAGTCTAACCAACATAACTCGTACCAAATAGCTTTGCCTGCTTTTCTTGCCTTCTCCACCCCCTCAGAACGAGTTATTGCTTCCCCTACCCCCAGGGCCGCCGAGAGGGAGGGGACAGGGGGGACAAAACTCCCCGGGCACAGCACCACAGTCCCACCTGCCCTTCGTCATCAGGGCCGGTCTCAGGCAGGGGCGACAGGAGAGGTCGCACAGGGCCTCATGCCTCCAGGGGCTCCGCGGCACTTCCTGTCACTCCCTGCCACATCGTCGCTCAGCTTCTTTCCTTCCAGCCGCCCTGCATTTAAAACGTTGCAGTGGCAGCGAAAAAGCAGGCTCGCCTCTTCTTTAAGCCCTTCTCCTTCTCTCTCAGCATGCACCGACACAATTTCCGGTTTCCATGAAGGCGGCACAGTGCACGCTAAGAGAGAAGGGGAAGGGCTTAAAGGAGAGGCGATCCTGCTTTTTCGCCGCCACTGCAATTTTTTAAAAGCAGGGTGGCTGGAAGGAAAGGAGGGCTGTAGTAGAAAACTGAGGGCACAGCTGGAGCAAGTCACTGGACATGGAGGGGAGGACGGATAGTTGCTATGGATAGATGCATGGAGGGGAGGGTAGGAGAAATGCTGGACATGGATGAAAGTGAGGGAAGACAGGAAGGAGATGCACATGGATGGAGGGGAGAGGAGAAATTCTGGATACGGATGGAGGAGAGGGGAGGAGAACATTAGATGAACATGAATGGAGGGGAGGAGAGAGAGGATAAATGCTGGACATGGATGGAGGAGAGGGAAGAGAGAGGAAGAAGATGCATCATGACGGAGATGAGGGAAAGGGAAAAGAGGAGAAAAACTGCACATGGCTGGAGAAAATAGGCAAAAGCTGGATCCACTCTATACCTCCTCCAGTCAAGTCCGTGGAGGACGCAGCTTTCACCTATGGATGTAGGGCAACAAATGAAGAAAGGAGGAAAGTAAACCCTGGAAGTGGAGTTAAGGGAGCAGATAGAGAGCAGCAGAATCAGAGACTGGGACCAACATGATCTGAAAAACAGTCACAAGACAACAAAGGTAGAAAAAATCATTTTATTTCCATTTTAGTGTTTGGAGTATGTCCAATTTGAGAATTTACATCTGCTGTCTTATTTTGCAATGTATAGCAATGTTCTGTTTTTCTGGTATTGTGCTGCATGCAGAATCTGTATGCTAATTTGGTTTCTGTCATTTTGGGTATACTGGAGCCGGGGTGGGTGAGCCCCAGCGAACTGGTCTGCACAGCTCCCTGCAGTTGCTAAGACTGACCCTGTCTGTCGTTGACCGTCTGCCACCGGGCCGGGCCCCCCTGCATTGAAATCACAGCGCCTCTCACCTCCATGTGAAAGTGCTGCAGGCAGCAGCAGATCGCCTCCCTTCGGACTTCCTTCCCTCTCTGTGTCCCGCCCTCGTCTGACGTAACTTCCGTGAGGGCGGGACACAGAGAGGGAAGGAGGGAGGCGATCTGCTGCTGCCTGCAGCGCTTTCACACGGAGGTGAGAGGCGCTGTGATTTCAATGCAGGGGCCCGGCCTTGTCCCGGGCCTGGCCCAGTCTCTCGGCGGCCCTGCCCTACCCCCTCAGAAGATCCAAAGATCTAACTCCTGACTCGGCTCCAAATACAAGCTCATTAGGATTGCACCAAATTAAGCAAATACAATCTGTATACCTTGAATGCATAGAAGCAACCAATGGGAAAAGTGAAGAAATGCAACTGGTAAAAACAGAGCCAGATTTCTCAAATATGATCTTTTTTCTTGTCCAAAAGCATGCTGCCATATTCTGCATCAATTGAAGGCACCTTGGCTGCCTCTTAGGTACTCCACAGTACAAATAAATACAATAAACTAGCCTCGACATAACCAAAGCATAAAACTAAAGTTGCCAGATCCTCTTGTTCCACAAAATACATGGGTAGTAAGGAGTTGTAGCAAAGAATCTTTTGATGCTTCTAATGTAAGATCAGAATCCCAAAGGACACCTGAGCTTTTTGACCATCTCTTATCTCATAATGGAATCCCTTAAATAAAATGGAAGGCACAAACATCAAGATCAGCTTCTTAAAGGCATTTTGATTTATCTGGTTGAGAAGACATTTTGATTTATCTGGCTTAAGCTACAATTCATGGGGTTTCCAGCCAATGGGCAACTTCATGGGCTGAATCACAAATGTGACAACTGATCTTAAACCACTCAATTATAGGAAAATAAAGTATAAGAAAACAGGATGGAACCCTATACTTTTTTTTTTTTTTTAAGATAAAGACTCAAAACTGTTTGGGAATGGAACTGTTCCAGTTCTACCAGCCACAAAGTGATTACCATCCCTGGATCCCCATCTGTACAAGTCACCAAGGGGGTCTTTTACAAAAGGTGAAGTATTGTTTTTACTGCATGTTAATGATTAGCACATGCTAAATGCTAGACACCCATAGGAATTTATGGGCATCTCTAGCATTTAGCACATGCTAGCGTGCCTTTTTAAAAGGACCCCTGAATGAGCAAGAATAAACAGTGTCAAATGCTCCAAGGTGAGGTCCTGTAACGTCCTTGAGGAATCCCTGTCCATATCCATAGCTATGCAAACTTCACTTCAGGTCACAGGGCCATTTCAATCCCATAACCTCTACAAAATCCCGATGTGAAATTACTATTTTAAATAAAGAAGGTCCAGTAGCCAAAAATACACAAATTTTTCAGAAGGGGAGCAAATTTCACAAATGAAACCTGTAGGCCATCCCTATCCAGCCCTATTTAAGCAGGAGGAATGGAGGCAGATTTAGAAAGGATGTAAAAAAATCAGAAGCGAGACATCTAGGATGGGACATCAAGTTCTGCTAGAATTTTAGAACAGGATCTGCTTCAAGAGCCTGTTCTAAAATCCATGGAAAAACAGACATGTATGCTCCCACCAAATGTAAGCGGTACATACATTTTAGAACCATAAACATCCAACAAACATCTGGTTCTGTGCTGACCCCTGTTGATGCGCTGGCAGATAAGCCTTTATGATCTAAAATAGTAACATACAAATGTCTGTTCTGTCACAAAAATGTGTAATCAGCCATTTTAGAAACAGACCTTTATTTTTCCAAAGCTGTCAGTGTTCAAGAATTTAGACTTTCTGCCTATAATAGATGTATTAAAATGACAACATGGAAAAGATCTAACTACTGATTTATGCACATCTAAAAACCAAAATATGAGCATCTTAATTATTATAAAATGAACATCTTAATTACCAAGCTGCTTTAATATGAGGGACATAATCCTGTATTTAAAACACTAATTCATCATTGTACAAAGTAAAGGAAGAAACCTTGTCCATACCCATTAATCTAATAGGGACAGGGTCCAACTGGCTTGTGAACCAATTAAATGTCTTCAAAGTGGAAGCTACTCCTCTCATAGGCTGTACAGTTAAAACATGGGATAGGGCATAACTTAAGTATGTGCACAGGGAAAAGCTTTTTCCATTTAAATTTTGCACTTTCAGTTCATTTCACACATTGTCAAAAAGGTTAACCCATGTAAAGTCAATTCACACATGGAGTTCATAATTTAACACACACTACATTCATAGTATGCTTTTAGTGTGAGCAAACTGAACACGCATCCCTAGTAAACCCTTAACCTAGGATTCTGTCACAGCCAACCCTTCCAATTTGAATTGTCTTGAATTCCCTCTTGGCCTGATTAATAGCAGTTAATATGATCCCTATAGCCCTACAGGCTGGCCTTTGACATCTCGTTTCCCCTTACATTCCAAAGGTGTACTTTGCTTGAGCAAGTGCAATCCAGTTTAAAACCAGGGTACCTTTTCTCAATTATCCTAACCCAATATGCTTCCTAGGGCTAAGTTATCTGAAGATTGAGCATCTTTCATTCCACAGCCCAACCTGGTCCTCCAGTAACTCACACTCTTAAGCTCATACATTCCATCTCCTTAGTATACTAAGCCTCTGATTTCTCATTATTGGACTAAGCCCCAGGTACCAGGACCTGCAATTTACAGCATACTAAACAAAATAAGACTATGACAAGGATCAGATAGAGAAGTTTGTTAACTCCAACATATGCCCCTCCCCCTCCCAAGAACTGGAAACATTTTGTGATAGTGCATTAATGAGCTTAAACTAAAGTTTTTCCCTTCTTTCTTTAGCCTGAAAATATCTGACACTCATCATCTTAAATGTCAATAGACTGACATCTACTGTAGTACTAACCATTACAGCAGCACCGAGGAGGAGGGGAGGGGGGTCTATAAAACCAAATACTTAAAAGGGTTTTCTATGGAAAGGAGCCTGGCTAGCAAATATTCCCAACTTGCAAATGAAGCAGCTTTTTTTTCATCTTGCCCTTTAAGCCAAAAAAGCCTGAGCATTTTCAGCATTTTCAGATGGAAACAAAAACGTGGCCCCACCCCACTGGCCTCACTATTCCCAATTCCAAAATAGCAGCTGCAACCTCCTTCGGCAGTCTTGTGAGGCTGCCACAGGAAGTCGTGGTTACCATTTTGAACACAGAGCCACCAGGGGCAGGAGCAACATGGGATGTTCCTACTCTGAAGAAGCCACTAGACCACCAATGCCTTTAGAAGGTAGGCTTGGGGAGGGTAGTCTTACAGCAGTGGGATAGGCCATGTTTTCGGTTCCAACCCAAACCTGAATTTCAGGTTGGTTTCAGTGCTGAATCCAAACTTAGCTGTCCTCTAGTTGATGTAGTAGCCTATGTGAGAACAAGCTGAGAACCAGGAAAGCCAGGGTTTAAACGCCACCGATTCACCTTGTAACCTGGGAAAGTCACTTAAACCTCCAATGCCACAGAGGTTTAAAAAAATAAAAAAAAGATTGGGAGCTCTCAGGAGACAAGAAAAAAATACCTGCTGCACCTTCAAAAAGCAAAAACTATGTTATAATCCAGGTGACAAAAGTCAAGTTAACGACCGCTTCAATCACCAATTCTTTCCACAAAGGATCACATATGCACACTAATGCATCAAACTTGGCACTGCTCCTTTTTCCTGCATGAGATTCCGTGTTCCCTCCTTCCCAAGGACAAATCTTTCATTAACAATGTGATCTTTAGCATTGTATGTTGATTCAGAACCCTGGCATGCTCTGTTTACTCAACACTCTCTCACTGTTTGCAGTGCAAGCTGAAGCAAACAGAAAGGGAGAAAACTTTATATTTACTCATACGTACTATTTTCTGTTGTAAGAGAGGGACAGCAATGACAACCACCACCAGACTTTGCCCAACACCTAAATGATAACATGCGCAGTGCATTCAGTCTTTCCAAAAGCTTTACCTCATCACAGGTGAATTTTGAATGTTTAGAGTGCTCGGCAAAGTTTGTTTATTTTTAGGAAAATTGGACTTCTGGATACTTTTTCTATACAAGGGGTGATTTTGAGCGCATCGGATTTGCATTTACCTACTCAGATGCGTAGCCCTGGTCTCTGTGGCAGTAACTAGGGTGGTACACCACTCTTCCTACCTTAGAGCATATGCTAAGGCAGGAGCAAGGTCCAAGTGCCTTTCTGGATTTCTTACTACTTCCAATCTCTAGCACTGTCAGCAAGTGCTGGCACACCTTAAGGCACAATATCCAGAATAAGGATTAACTGTATAAAAGCAAAGTGTGCTTAACAGGTTCAACCCATAAAGTAAGAGCAACCAACTGTACAAATATCTGAATTGCAACCTCCTGCTGACAGACCGGAAGCTTTTTGAAATATGCACAATCTCCCGAGGCTTCAGATATTTAATTCTTGTCTGGATAGATTTTTTTTTTTCAGAAGCCACAAGCAGGCACTCTCCCTTTTTCCTTAAGAGGTGTGGTTGCTGTTCCCCCTAGCTTCACTTCACTTCTTTCCACTAACCCCTACAGCTCACCAATTCCTTGGGGAGGGACACAGATCCAATACTCTTCAGTAGGCACTCATACATATACCCGAAATCCCTGGCCAAAGGGCCAACTCCTCGAGCCTCAGTATGCCAAAGGAATGATGGAGAGGACAGACATGCCCTTCCTTTATCAAAAGTTTTATCTTCAAAATTACATCATGGCACCCCCCCCCCCCCCCCACACACACACACACACACAAACCCAACAAGGGGGTGGGGGAGGAAAAGAAAGTGGTTTATATAGTCTCACCTCCCACCCACAACTTAAATATCAGCAGAGGCAGCTGAGCCCTCCAAGGTCTAAACACTTTACAAGAGGAATTTAGTGACCGCGTGGCTCATTTTCAAAGCACTTACAAAGTTGCTTTGTAAGTCTAAGTACTTTGAAAATACGCCTCCTGGACTTACAAAATTGCAGTCAGGTCACATAAAATGTAGTTTGATACATATGAATATATATCCCAGGATGTTTAAAACTATTAGGAGAAAGGTTAACAGAACATTCTCTTTCCTCACTGAACATTACATGACAAAAGGAAACCACTATAGTTAAAGACAGCATTTATAAAATGTTATATAGGTTCTATGTATGCGCAGTCTGCAAACATTTTATAAAATCGTTGCAGTAAGCTTTGTCCTTGGTGCTTTATCAGTATGTCAGCATAACTATCTTTTAACATACACATATAAAAAGCCAATACCAGTCTTGAAATGCTTCAGAATACCTAAACAAAAATGGAAAACAGAAATCCACATTATTTTTAAATTTAAAAAAAAAAAAAAAGAAAGACGTTAGCTTCTGGGTTTCCATTCCATTTTGAATATTTTACTTATCATGACCACCAAGCATTCAGTTTTGTCTAAATTTATGCCAATATAAGCAGCTTCCCTTGGTTCTTGTGTAGCAGGCTATCAACGTATTACGTCCTTACAGATGCAGACAGAATATCATGGCCCTTGCTCCAGAAGTCATATGTAAAAAGAGGAACAGTAGGTGATACACTCAGAAAACCTGATCCAATAGGATTAAAACCAGAGTTTCTGAAGGAAGAATAAAAATCTCTGTTACAAGGGAGGTGCCATGCTCTTTCTCCCCGAGGCAGTCCAGGTAGGAACCAAAGATGGTGAGAGGAGCAGCGAGTGAGAAATCCCACCCAGAAATCCACTATGAGTTTACCTAACTGAACAGGGGACTAAGAGGAGTTGAAACAATAACTTGCCAGCAGGTGAATCAGCTGTGCCCTGGAGCCTACAATAAGAAACTGAATAGTTCCCAAATGGCAGAGACTGTTCAGAGAAGTAAGTCTAATCCACAGCTGTTCCTCTGAGGCACTGAGTGACCTAAGACAGAAGACCAGGTCATAGAGAGGGAAGGGGAAATGGGTTTTGATATACCGCCTTTCTGTGGTATTTTGCAACTACATTCAAAGCAGTTTACTTATATACAGGTACTTATTTTGTACCTGGGGCAATGGAGTGTTAAGTG
Source organism: Microcaecilia unicolor (assembly GCF_901765095.1). Lineage (NCBI taxonomy): Eukaryota > Metazoa > Chordata > Amphibia > Gymnophiona > Siphonopidae > Microcaecilia > Microcaecilia unicolor. The sequence goes on along the minus strand of NC_044035.1, from coordinate 295,775,147 downwards.
ACTTGCCCACAGTCACAAGGAGCTGCAGTGGGAATCAAACCCAGTTCCCCAGGATCAAAGTCCACATGCACTAACCACTAGGCTACTCCCAAGACAAGATCCCATCCCTTGGTCAGCTAAGTCTAAAGGAGTGAAGCTATTATCTGTAGATCCCCAATCGGGAAGGTGTTCAAGGCTGTAGTCAGTGAAACAGGAATATGGCACTCACCAATCTGTGTCAGGGGATATTTCATCCACCCAGGGGTTTATCACATACCTGTTCAAAGGCAAGCATTCAGCACTCAACCACCTCATACCATCTATAAAGGAACTGTACCACTGAAAGTGAACATACCACCATCATCATTGAGATCAGTAAATAAGGGCTCTGTAATGCAAGATTATTACATGATCTAACTGGAAGTAGAAAGCATACAAGATAGCTGGGAGAGAAGATAAGTGTAAGGAATTAAATGTGCAAAGGAGCGTGGCAAATGCTGGAGATGAATTAAATTCCTTCAAGGAGATCAACCGTTTCTAAGATGAAGTGTTATAACCATATAGTCATCATTTCCCTTTTGCTTCCCTCCCTCCCCCCACATCCCCATTTATCTTGAACAAGTGTGTACAATACTGGACCACTCTAGTTTCCGTACTCTTCTGCTTTTGAAATTTACTGTGTTTTAACTTTTCATAATCTTTAAAAGTAAGCTCAGTAACTATCAGGGAACACTTTTCCAGTCTGTGTGCCCTGGTGTTCATGAAAACAGAGGGATAAAAAGGAAGTCTTTTTGGCCAGATCTTTAAATCTGTTATGTACCCGCCTCTGGGGTGACCCTCAGCCTCACCAATACAGATGTCTGCTTACATCTGCATGAAACATACAACTACAAAGAAATGTAGTCACGACACCTGACATTTCACTGTTTCATGCAGTTCTATTAATGAAGCACCTATCGTTAGGCCGATGCTCTACAATGAATATTGTAAGAGATTATATTGATAATTGACTGATTTTATCTAAAGAATTTGCTTATGTTTGTTGTTTTACTAACCTTATATATTTGAACCTGTACTCTGCTGAGAACTAGGGATGAAGAAGATAATACATTTTAAATAAATGTGCTTGTCTTTGCATGTACATGAAATAATTTAGCATTGATGTCACCCCCATTTTCTCCCCAAGGCACACGCCCTTCACCCCACCCCAATTTTCCAAGGAACACACTAAAAATGTTTTCTTTTTATCATAACAAATTACAATCAACTCTCTACCTCCAGCTCTGACTGAATTAAATACTGGCATCCCCAGATGCGGGAAGTAATGTTAGAACACCCTACAATTATCCATTGAACACTATCATTCTACACTCATCACCAAATGTCTTCTGTTTATGTAAGACTGTATTTACTACACCTGCTGTAGTTCTGATACATGTTGGGAAAGATTTTACCTCTGATAGTAGAACTACTTTGAAAACAATCAAAGGCAGAATTTCTGAGACCGAAGACCACTAGGGAGCTACTGGATGTTAAGTCAAACGTATGCATTGTATGCAATATATTCACAGTAAACGAGCCAGTAATTTCCAAAGCAACGCACAGGTAGACAAAAACTATTTCCAGCCCTCAAAAATAAGCCAAAAGGCTTGTGCAAGATCTAATAAAACAATGTGTGATGCTTATTCACCTGCATGATGTAATGCTTAAACCAGCATTACTCAGCCCAAGGAGATGCATGTGCCTGGTTCTCACCAGAGAGCTTTTTAGAATTATAAAACAAAAATTATACAGGAAATTCAGCAGAGCCAATATTATTATTATGGTGCAAACTGGCAATTTTTGTCAGCAGCTCAGATCAATACTGAGGAGACTCGCTGGGATTAAAAAAAAAAAAAAGTCTGTATAGTCAGTGTTAAAAAGTCTTTGACAGTCCAGCACTTGACATGCACTTGGTATGCCAACATGCCTTAAGTCCAATCACCTGTGAAGTAAGTCTGTGGAATGCAGGACACAATCAGGCAGTGAAAGAACTGCTACAGTTTACAATACACATGAATTTTTCTTCAATCCTGATTTTAACTTGCTTCCTACAGACCATGGCTCTAAGAACAGGATTACTACTCACTGGAGGAATATCCTTCAAGGCCCATCAGTGTTGTTCAAAAGTACTTAAGTAAAACATATTTTTTATACTCAAGTAAAAAATAAAAAAAAAACAAGTACAGTGAAGAACAGATTTCAAAAAATTTACATAATGAAAACTTAAAAAAAATTATATATATATATATATATATAAATAAAGTGGGGGAAAGGAAAGGGAACTTGATATACCGCCTTTCTGGGTTTTGTTTTGTTTTTTGCAACTACATTCAAAGTGGTTTACATAGTGTATATAGGTACTTATTTGTACTTGGGGCAATGGAGGGTTAAGTGACTTGCCCAGCATCACAAGGAGCTGCTGTGGGAATTGAACCTAGTTCACCAGAATCAAAGTCTGCTGCACTAACCACTAGGCTACTTAAGAGCAAAAAGTAAAAGCATAGTAATTACAATGAATGCAACTACTGTTAGTACTTTTATGCTCCACAATTCAGTTCATTTTGCTTTTTAGTAAAACTAAGGGCCCTGTTTACTAAGCCGTGCTGTAGGTGCAAAATTTTAGTGCACACTAATGCCAAAGACACCCATAGGAATATAATGGGTGTCTATCATTAGCACACAGTAATTTTTAGCATGCACTAAAACGTTTGCTTGCGCCTACAGTGCAGCTTAGTAAACAGAACCCTAAATGTTAAAAATGACTGTCACTCATGCAAGTGTGTTTGAGAGTCAATATTAAAACAGAACAGAAAAAAAAAAAGTGTTTTAACAATTGCACTGGTAGAAGTGGATTACTCAGTCTGATAAAAGTTCCTTCAAAATCAGGCCTGGCTGCATTACCACCAATGTTTTCTGACTTGGTCTGCAGATAATGATCAAGGGAATTTGCCTGAAATATTTGCTTTCCATATAGCAAACAATACCTTATCATCATCATCTACATTAGAATAGTGCGGTCTAATTCATCACTTGCATCTTCATGGTCATCCTGTCCAATTCAAGAGGCAGCTTACACAAGTTGGAATCATTATCCTCCTTGTTCTAACAATTTTTCATCCGATGGCAAAAGCTGAGTATTTTCAAGAAATGATGAAAGATCATTAAATGTGTGGGAATCCTTCATTCTTAAGGCCAAACAGATTTCCTCTCTAAAGGCTACTGGTCCAGTGGACAGTCACCCCCAATGTAAAATTTTCCATCAGATCATCAGTACTCTGTTGTTGTAGAGACATATTTGTTCACCAAGAATTGCAATGAAGAAAGGAGGAGGAACAAGCAGGAACTTCACAGGGATGATACAGTCAGAGAGAAGGAGTGAAGTCCCAATGACAAATCCAAATGGGTAAAACATACTACTCACCCCGATGCCAAGAAAAGCACAAACAATCTCACCAATTACCGCCCAGTTGAGTCTATCCCATTAGTAGTAAAAATGATGGAGTCCAGTGACTAAACAGCTCACGGAATAACTGGACAAGTTCTCAATACTACATAATTTCACAATCAGGATTCCGCTCCCACCATAGTACCAAAACTGTACTAGTCACCCTCCTGGCCAAATTCAAGCAGGAGATAGCCATAGGTAAAAGCATACTCCTCCTCCAGATCGACATGTCGAGCAAATTCAACATGGTAAACCACAATATACTATTAAGACTACTTAGCCACTTCGGGATTGAAGGAAATGTACTTAATTGGATTAAAAAGGTTTTCTAACCACCAGAACTTATCAAGTAAAATCAAACTCAAACATATCACCACCGTGGAAAGCAGTCTGCGGAGAACCTCAAGGATCACCATTATCACCAATACTCTTCAACATGATGATGATTCCACTGGCAAAATCCCTATCCAATCGAGGCCTCAACCCGTTCATTTACGCAGATGATGTTACAATCTACATCCCCTTCAGACATGACTTGAAAGAAATAACCAATAAAATCAACGATGGCCTGAACATTATGGACTCCTGGGCAAATTCATTCCAACTGAAACTGAACACCAAAAAAAACACACTGCCTCATCTCCACTTCTCAACATAACAAATGCAAACCTACAACTATAACTACCCCAGGACACACCCTCCCTACCTCAGACAGCTTGAAAATACTCAGCATCACACTCGACCGCAACCTTACTCTTGAAAGCCAAGTAAACTCTGTAATAAAGAAAATGTTCTATGCAATGTGGAAGCTTTTGAAACCTAATACCTAATACAATCAATGGTCCTAAGTCATGCAGATTACTGTAACAGAATCTACGCGGGATGCAAAGAACAAAAAAACTCCAGACCGCCCAAAATACAGCAGCCAGGTTGATACTCAACAAAACATGCTTCGAAAGTGCCAAACCCCTTCGAGAAAAATTGCACTGGCTCCCAATCAAAGAACGGATCATCTTCAAAATCTGCACTCTAGTCCATAAAATCATATATGGCGTAGTCCCAGGATAGATGACAGACCTTATAGAGCTACCAACAAGAAAGAGTCAGGTCTGTAAGATCATACCTGAACCTACACTACCCAAATTGCAAAGGACTGAAATACAAAACAACCTACGCATCCAGCTTCTCCTACATAAGCGCACAACTATGGAATGGCCTCCCAAAAGCTGTGAAAACAATCCAGGACCACCTGAACTTCAGGAAATCACTAAAAACCAACCTCTTCAAAAAGGCATACCCCAACGACCCTACGTAAACCTCTTCACCCAAAACATAGCATGCCTAATGATCGTACTGGACAAGACACAACCTTCATCCCTTCTGACCCTCCACATATACCTCATTTGATCACTATACAACCTTGTATTTGTTATCAACCAACTGGGCAAACGCCTAACGGTACTATGTAAGCCACATTGAGCCTGCAAATAGGTGGGAAAATGTGGGATACAAATGCAACAAATAAATAAAAGTAGTACACTACCATTGTTTTACCCACTTGGATTCATCATTGGTATCTTACACCAAGAACTGCAACCAGCTTAAGCTTCATTTCCACTTCAAAGTGACCCAAATCATCACTGTTCTATTTGGCTGAAGACCAGTAACTATTCTAATCCAACACACAAAGGCAACTCCACTGTTCAGACTATATTCATTGAATAACAAAGTTTAAGATGAAATGATCCACTGTTTGGGTGACAAGGTTTGCAATAGCAAAACCTGTTGCAGGTTTTGTCGTTTCATTTGGTTTACTGAGGAATTCACATCGACGTCTCCCTTACTGCAAGCATCAGATGTAAGAGTATAAAGTAATAAAAAATTGGTGAAATTACTACTTTACATAAAAGTAAAATAAATATTTCCTGCACTTCTTTGAGTAAAGTGATAAAATGTTTAATTACATATAGTAACTAATTACATTTATTTAGTTACTATACAACACTGAGGCCCATATTCAAAATCTGTGTTGCTGGTAATGTGTGACCTCAGAATTAGCAATTGCCCTATTCTTTAAGAATACTTGGCAGAAACATGCCTCTGAAATAGATCTCCTCATAAAGATGGTTATTTTATCTATTGGGATTTGTTAAAGTTAATATACCCAGTTAATCATTTACCCTAGCCCCTGTATAAAAGCAAACTTGGGTTTTATTAGTTACAGTAGTTTCGATATTGAATCTATAAAATTAAGGATGTTTTGGAGGGAAATTTGGGACTTGTGAAGGATTGATCCCAAACAATAATCCTGACAAAAAAATGTAATTCAAGGGTGCCAACATGGAATTTATCCTTTATTCTCCTTTCTAACCAGCAGACTATATAGTGTGCAGAGGTCTATCAGTGAGATCCTGGGTGCTGACCTAGGCCCAGAATAGAGTAAACAAAGAAAATTTTACCCACCCTTTCATTGAAAAGAGCAGTAGTAGAGAAAAAACAAATGTTTGAGGTGTGCTGAAGGCTGCTGAACAAAGGTCTGTGAAAGAGAACTAGCAGCCAAAAATGGTGATTATAGACAGACCCATGACCAGCTGTGTGTGTCTGGCAGAGGTGACATGTGGCAAAGTTTTCAGTCCAGGGAGTTTTGGCTCTTTTTACCCGAAGAACATTTTGGGGGAAAGTATTAGATGTGGGTTCCCTGAGCCCAGGTTGAGTAAAGTCATTTACACCAAGAGAAGAGGACCTCAAGATTCTGTTTGAGAACCACTGAAGATGTAAAAAGTGAGCCCGTGTATTAAGAGATGCTGACAAAAGAGAATAAAGATGATTTCATGAGTCAAGAATTTCACCACTAGTTGTGTACCATTGCCATATTTTGCACATCACTGTATATCTGAAGTAACAGGGAAAAAAAAATCACCCCATTTAACTCCACCCAGCAGACTATATTTTTTTGATTTCTGGAGTGATTTGTTTCGTTATAAACAAACTATTGGGAGCAATTCTGGAGACACTGAAAGTAGTGTGCAAACATAAGGCTTTGAAGTTTCTTCTCTGCCCAAGCCAGTGCCCACAACCTACTTTAACCCTTCTTCTGTAGCCCATGGAGCCACTGGTCTGCCAGGAAAGCAAGAGAGAAGGGACACAATGAGATCAGCAAGGAAATTGTGTTGAAACATAGAAAAATTTAGACAGATAAAGACCATATGACCTATTTAGTCTGTCCATCCATGCCATCTACTCTCCCTACCACTGCCTTAGAGATCCTATATACTTGTCCCAAGCCCTCGAATTCAGATACTGTTTTCATCTCTACCAATTCCACCCGGAGGTTGTTTCACGAATTCACCGGCCTTTCCATGAAGTATATTTTCCTCAGGTTACTTCTGTGAGTCTATCCCCTTTCACTTTCATCCTATGCCCCTTCATAACAGAGCTTCTTTTCAATTGAAAGTGTACATAAGTATTGCCATACTGGGACAGACAGTAGGTCCATCAAGCCCAGCATCCTGTTTCCAACAGTGGCTAATGCAGGTTACAAGTACCTGGCAAGATCCCAAAACAGTACAATACATTTTATGCTGCTTACTCTAGAAATGAACAGTGGATTTTCCCTAAGTCTATTTTAACACACCTTTTTTTAAACCCCGCTAAGCTACATTCTCTGGCAACGAATTCCAGAGTTTAATTACACGCTGAGTGAAGAAATATTTTCTGGATTGTTTTAAAATTTACTACTTTGTAGCTTCATCGCATGCCCCCTAGTCCTAATACTTTTGGAAAGAGTAAAAAAGCAATTCACATCTACCTGTTCCAAATCACTCATTTTATAGACCTCTATCATATATCCCCTTAGCCGTCTTTTTTCCAAGTTGAAGAGCCATAGCCGCTTTAGCCTTTCCTCATAGGGAAGTCATCCCATCCCCTTTATCATTTTCGTTGCTCTTCTCTGTACCTTTTCTAATTCCACTATATCTTTTTTGAGATGCGGTGACCAGAATTGCACACAATATTCGAGGTGCAGTCATGCAATGGAGTGATACAAAGGCATTATAACGTCCTCATTTTTGTTTTCCATTCCTAAAACCTAACATTCTTTTTTTTTTTTTTTAAATAGTTTTTATTGTTGAATGAAGTCAGGAATGTATAGCAATTACAAGATCAGATCATTACAATTGCAATGCCGTAACATCTTCACAACAGGATAATGAAAAAACAAAGGAAGAGAAAAGAAAAAACACAAAAACAAATATCCATTTCTCTTTCATTCCAGTCTTCATATCTTTTTAACATTTAATCCCTCTCCCCCCACTTCCCTTCCCCCCTCCCCCAAAGGCTGCTATTACATTATTCCATGCTGCTTCCTGTTTGATCACCATTTACTGGGCCCTTTGGCGAAAGCAGATCTAGTGCTCTCCCCCAAATATCTCTGTACTGGCGGTTCCTCCATGAAACAGCAAATTTGAGGGTTAGACGCACCCAAGTGGCCATTTCAATCATACAGTTTTTCCACATGTCTAGGTGCGGAGGTTCAGCATCCACCCATGTTTTTAACACACATTTCTTAAGCAACATCATTGCTAACAGCACAAATTTACCTTGGGCTACTCCCAGCTTCTGCTCTCTAAGTGAATCTCCGCATCCTAGCAGAGTAATCGAGTACTTCCATTCCACTTGGCGTTGCAAAATGTTTTCCACCAACCCTAATGCTCCCACCCATAATGCATGTAATGATGGGCATTCCATAAACGAATGCAAAAATGTTCCTACCCTGCTTTTGCATTTGTTGCACCGGTCATCCTCCCACATACCCAGCTGCTTCCCCTTTACCTTAGTAATATGTACTCTGTTTATAATCCGATATTGTATATCTTGTAAGGCTGCGTTTGGGGTGATTTTTCCCAGGCTGCGATATACTGCGCTCAAGCGCTCCACTGTAACCTCTTCTACTGTGTCCCTACTCCACGCCTCCGCTAGTTGTGTTAAGTGGGGAGCTCTCTGATGTTCCCTAATCACCTGGTACCACCCTGCCATTTTGTTATTAAGTGGCGTCATCTGTAGGAATATGTGATCTAATTGTGTAAAACGGGTAAGGCTTTTACTCTTTCGTTCCATGCTCAAGATGTAGTCTCGCACTTGTAGATATGCAAAAAACTGGGAACCAGGGACTTGCAGTTCATGCCTGACCATGTCAAAAGTGGGGAATGCGTCCTCTCCATCTTTCCTGAACTGTCCTATAAATCTACAGCCCCTCTCCCGCCACCCCTGGAACACTGACCTTCCCATTCCTGCAGGGAAGGCCATATTCCCTACCAGCGGCAAAAAGGGGCTGGTTCCTTTCGCTGCCCCTCCTTTCTCTCTCCACCATCTCCAAGCCAGTTGTAAAGTTGCCACATACGGGTTTTCCACTATTTTTTTCGCTCCCTGCACCTCACGAAAACCTAACATTCTATTTGTTTTCTTAGCCGCCACCGCACACTGAGTAGAGGGTTTCAGTGTATCATCAACGATGATGCCAAGATCTCTTTCTTAGTTGGTGACTCCTAATGTGGAACCTTGCATTACGTAGCTATAATTCGTGTTCCTCTTTCCCACATGCATCACTTTGCATTTGCTCACATTAAACGTCATCTGCCATTTGGATACCCAGTCTCATGAGATCCTCTTGTAATTTTTCACAATTCTCTTGTGATTTAACAACTTTGAATAACTGAGTCATCAGCAGATTTAAATTACCTCATTAGTTACTCCCATCTCTAGATCATTCATAAATGTTAAAAAGCAGTAGTCCCAGTACAGACCCCTGGGGAGCCCCACTATCTACCATTCTCTATTGAGAATACTGACCATTTAACCCTCCTCTCTGTTTTCTATCTTTTAATCAGTTTTTAATACACTTAATACACTGTAGAACACTACTTTCTATCCAATGACTTTCCAATTTCCTCTGGAGTCTTTCACGAGGTACTTTGTCAAATGCCTTTTGAAAAGCCAGATACACAATATCGACCAGCTCACCTTTATCTACATGTTTGTTCACCCCCTTCAAAGAAATGTAATAGACTGGTGAGGCAAGATTTTCCTTAACTAAATCCATGTTGGCTTTTGGGCTCATTTTCGAAAGAGAAGGACACCCATCTTTCGATATAATTCGGAAGATGGACGTCCTTCTCCCAGGGTCGTCCAAATCAGTATAACCAAAAGCAGATTTTGGACGTCCCCAACTGCTTTCCGTCGCAGGGACGGCTAAAGTTCAAGGGGGCGTGTCAAAGGCGTAGCGAAGGCAGGACTTGGGTATGCCTAACACTTGGACGTCCTTGACCCATAATCAAAAGAAACAAGGACGTCTCTGACGAACATTTGGACGACTTTACCTGGTCGTGTTTTTCTTATGACCAAGGCACAAAAAGGTGCCTGAAATAACTAGGTGACCACCGGAGAGAATCGGGGATGACCTCCCCTTACTCCCCCAGTAGTCACTAACCCCCTCCCACCCTCAAAAAATACCTTTGAAAATATTGGATTGCCAGACTCTATGCCAGCCTCAGATGTCAAACTCAGCTCCACCACAGTAGTATGCAGATAATTGGAGCAGTTTTAGTGGATGCAGTGCACTTCAGGCAGGCAGGCAGACCCAGGTCCATACCCTCCCTACCTGTTACATTTGTGGAGGAAACAGCGAGCCCTCCAAAACTCACTGTACCCACATTTTAGGTGCCCGCCTTCACCCATAAGGGCTATGGTAGTGGGTTTTTTTAGGGGGGGGGGGCTCAGCACACAAAGTAAGGGAGCTATGTACCTTGGAGCAATTTATGAAGTCCATTGCAGTGCCCCCTAGGGTGCACAGCTGCTTTCCTGGCATGTCAGGGGGACCAGGGCACTACAAATGCTGGCTCCTCCCATGACCAAACGGCTTACATTTGGTCATTTCTGACATGGATGTCCTTGGTTTCAATTATCGCTGAAAATCAGAAACGACCAAATCTAGGGACGACCAAATTTAAGGATTTGGACGTCCCCAGCGGTATTTTTGAAATGAAAGATGGACGTCAAATCTTGTTCTGAAAATACGGGTTTCCTCGCCCCTGGATCAGGACGTTTTGCGAGGACGTCCATATCAAAACATGGACGTACCTTTCGAAAATGCCCCTCTTTGTGTGTCATTAATCCATACTTTTGAATATGCTCTGTAATTTTGTTATAATAGTCTACCATTTTGCCCCAGCACTGGCATCAGACTCACTGGTCTATAATTTCCTGCATCACCTCTGGAACATTTTTTAAAAATCAGCATTACATTGGCCACCCTCCAATCTTCCGGTACCATGATTGATTTTAAAGATAATTTACATATTACTAACAATAGTTCTGCAAGTTAATTTTTCAATTCTATCAGTACTCTGGGATGAATACCTTCTGGTCTAGGAGAGTTGCTACTCCTCAATTTGTCAAATTGCCTGATTGCATCCTCTAAGCTGCCAAATTACAGCACATTCCTCTAGCTTTGCTAATTCCTTCCTCTTGTTATCCACACCATCAGGGGTGTCTAACCTATTGCATATTTTGGTATCATCAGCAAAGAGGCAAACTTACCAGACAGTCCTTTGGCAACATTGATTACAAAAATGTTAAAAAGTATCGGCCCAAGAAACAAACCTTGTAGCATACCACTGATAAAATCCATTTCCTCAGAATAAGCTCCATTTACCACTACCCTCTATCACCTGCCACTCAACCAGTTCCTAACCCAGTCAGTCCCTTTAGGGCCCATACAGAGGACATTTATTAGCCATATATACGGAACCATATCAATCTAAACACACCACATCTAGCGCTCTCCCTTGATCCAACTCTCTGGTCACCCAGTCAAAGAAATCAATCAGATTTGTCTGATAAGACTTGTCTCTAGTGAAACCACGTTGACTCAGGTCCTGTAACCCATTGGATTCCCAAAACGTTACTATTCTCCTTTTAAAAGCATTTCCATTAATTTACTTACCACAGAAGTCAGACTTAAGAGGTCTATAGATCCCAACCTCTTCCTTACTTCTGCTTTTGTGGAGAGGGACCATATCTGCTCTTTTCCAGTCCTCTGGGACCACTCCTGACTCTAGAGGAGCCGCTAGAACTTTAGTACACTTGGATGGATATATACCATCCGGCCCCACCGCTTTGTCCACCTTTAGTTTAGCCAGCTCCTCACAAAACACAGTCCTCTGAAAATTGTTCAGAGACTACCACTCTTCCATCCCTATTTGTGTTTGCCTTTTGTGGTCCTTTCACAGCCCTTCAGCTATGAACGCAGAAGATAAATATTTGTTAAAGCATTCTGACTTATCTTTACCAGCTTCTACATATTCCTCCTTCACCTTTGTCTTTCACAAATGCCACTTTTGCACTTCCACCTACCACTAACAGATCTAAAAAAAAAAAAAAAAAAAACACGTCATCCCCCAATTTTACCATATTGGCTATTTTTTTCCCCATTTGAATCTTTGCTTTCTTGACACTCTATCAGCTTCTCTCCAAATATTGTCACCTGTCTTCCTCTTTCTGCAATCTCTTGTAGTTTATCAAGACTAACCTTTTTCCTTACATTTTTTTCAGCTACTTCTTTTGAGAACCAAAGCGGCCTCCTTTTCCTCTTACTTGTATTTATGTTCCTTACAAAATGATTTGTTGCTCTTACAATAGCTCTTTTCAGTTTTGCTCAATGATTTCTAACTTCTTCCAGATGTTCCCATCCAGACAGCAATTCCTTGAGGTAATTCCCCATCTGAGATAGTTTTGAAGTGTAGAACCTTCTTTTTCTGAATGAACCCTCTCCACACCTATCTTAATATTAAAAGTACACCATCTCGTGATCACTGGGTGCCAGATGATCGCCTACTATAACATCAGTTACACTCTCCCCATTAGAAGCACCAAGTCCAGTATGGTCCCATCACCAAATGCTGGAATAGTTCCCCCCCCCCCCCCATAGAGAATCTAGGATCTTCCTGCTTCTAAAAGACCCTGTATTATGGATACCCCAATTGACATCTGGCGTATTAAAATCACTTAGTAGTACTTTTCCTCTCTCAGCTATATGTTGAATGTCTTCAATTAAATCTCTGTCCATTTCTTCTGTCTGTAAAGGAGGTTTATACATCACACCAATGTAAATCCATTTCCCATTCCTTCTTTCCAGATTGACCCACAGTGCCTCTTTTATGCCATGTAGGTTCTGCAATTGTATAGTTTTAATATTTTTAACATACGTCACTCCCCCTCCCTTTCCTGAACAGATTGTAGCCTGGTATAACTATATCCCGGTCATAGTTCTCTATGATCACCACTAGGCCAAAATCAGCCTTAAGATCCAAAACCTTATTTCCCATACATCGGACATTAGTATATACTGCTTTCCAGACATTGCTCCTTTTTCTCCCATTTGTGTAGAGGTATTTAATGCTTCACTTATCCAAGGGTTTTGGATCATCCTGCCCCAACGATTCTAGTTTAAAGCACTCTTCAGTAGGTTAGCCAGCCTGCTGTGGAAAACGCTTCTTCCCTTCTTTTATAGGCGGACACCATTTCTGCTTAGCAGCCCTTGGAAAAGCATCCCATTGGTCCAGGAAGCCAAAATGCTTTTGAGGACACCATCATTGCAGCCACATATTAATCTCCAGGATACAGGCTTCTCTGTCTTGGCCTTTACCCTTAACAGGGAGGATCGACAAAACTACCACTTGTCTGTCTGTTCCACCCTCTCTCCCAGAGACATTAAGTCACTTTTAATACATTCAGAGGATTACCTAGCAGTATTATTTGTGCCAACATGGACAAGTAGCATTGGCTAATAGTCATTAGGTTTCATGAATCTCAGCAAGCTCTCCAACATCTTGAATTTTGGCAGATGTATGGGGACGCCAAGAGAGATTACTTAGGTCACCTCTTCTTTTGAAATGGAGGCAAAAAGAAATCCTGGAGCAAGTTAAAATTTTCTCTTTTAAGGAGCTTTTAAGTCCTCTCTAGTAAGATTCACAGATAAAATAATAAGGCAAAAGTTTTCCCAGTAATATAAAATTAGAATTTAAGCAAACAAATTAGGCACAGCACTTGTTGCAAAAAAAAAAAAAAAAGAGCAATTTCAATCTACGTCTTCCTCCTAATTGGCTGCAGAGCCTATACAGAGCCTTCCCTCAACTGGAATCTGTGATGCTATGCCAAGCTCAAAAAAATGCAACCTAAAATACTAACTAGACTAAAACACTTTATATAAAACCTGAAACAAACAGAGGCTTAAAAGGCTACACTATTGTCTAAACTGACTTTTTTTTTTTGTTAAATTACTCTACTTATTTAGCAAACAATGAAATTACCTGTTCAACCCCAAATTTACCTTTTCAACCACTTCAATGGGAGTGTGCGTGCTTCTGTTTAAAAACCAACTTATGACCCATTTTTGGAGAGTTTAGTGTCAGAGGGCTAAAAGAAAAAAGGGGGGGGGTGGTTAATTCTACACAGTTTCTATCAGAGGAATTCAGCAGGAGCTCATCGGCAGCTTTTTCAGAAAAAGATTCCAGTTCCTCTACCGCAGAAAGTCTGCATCGCGATTCATAGGGTCTACTACAGGGAATAGCCAAGATTGGGCCCTCTCCATTGAGTGCGTTTGCTAAGTAATGGTTAATGAAGAAACCCCCCAAATAGACACAAACTACATGGATATTTTGGACTAGTAAAACTATTTTTCTATGGAATAACCCCATCCACAGCGATTGTGCAGCCCTTGTTTCATTTTCTCTTACAGCGAGATACCCAAAGTTTTCCACAAACCTAAGAGTAATATCTTGAAGGACTAACATTCCATCCTGCCAAAAAGAACCCTGGGAGCATGGGTTGTTTAATGTCCCAAGTATGAAGGAGATCAGATTTTTTATAAATAAATGGGTGCTACATACAGCCCTGTTTATTAATTATCTAGCTCAGAAAACTACTGGCTTTAAACACATAGCATGCCCTAGCACTATACTGACCTAGTCACTGTAACTCGAACTACAAAGCTATCAGACAGGTAATGGAATTGCTCATTTTCATATGGCATGTGAAATAGCACATCAACATAAATCCTAAGTAGTATCCATTACTTTCCTTACTTTAAAGGACTTTGTTTACATATTGCACATTAAAATTAATCACATTACACAACTTTTTTTATTTATATATATTTTTTGTGCAGGAGGGGAAGGTGGTGGAGATGAAAACTGTACCTGGATTCAAGAAAGCTTGGGACAAGTACATAAGATCTCTAAGGAATAGTAGATAGCATAGTTAGATAGACTGGATAGGCCATAGGGTCTTTATCAGTCTTCATTTTTCTATAATTAATCTTTTCCTGATGTCATCCATTTCCTATAACCTCTACCAGCCCAAAGACAAGACAGGACTATCAGATTGTTCAAGATGGAATCGCATCGCCATCATTGGTCATTTCCAACGGTGTTCTTTGTGATAACCTTGTTAGCACCTCTGAATTACTCATCCAAAAGCAACTGTGGCATTTCAGAAGAATCCATCAGAGTACATACTCTGCCTTCCAAATAAGGACACCATAAGTCAATAGTAGATAGTCACTGTGTCATCCTGCCTGATGGATGTATTTGCCTAATAGAAAGGCTTACCATGTTAAACAAGGATCATGCGACTCTCTTTCAGTTCCAATAGCCATGTGGAAACAATTTCTATAACACATGCCAAAAAACTGCTCAGATGAATAGCATACTATCAGAACCTAGCCTTTCATGTTTTAGCAAAGACTGCTATCTAGTCATCTTGAACTTCATGCAGAACTTTTCAAGTCAAACAAAAACTCCATACAGGTTCCAAGAAAGACACCCATCTACAGTGGCTAGTACATTTTAATAAGGTCAAAAAAACAAGTCGGCTGGTACTTCAACAATCAAAGACAATTTGAACGCTCATTGTAAATTGGACAGCATAGGTTGCCTGCAAGGAAAGAAAAACCTTTAGCTTTTCTTTTTTTAAACCTTCCTATTATTCATTTACTTTCTCCTGAATATTAGCTTAGAAAATAAAGGAGATTCTTGCTCTTGATTCATAAAGGAGGAAGGTGTGTCTAGAAATATCCTAGCTAGGAAACCTGAAGGTGAACAATTTGACAGTTCCACCTGGAAATTTAACAGAACTCCAGACTGCTCGGGGGATTGGGTAAATCCAGATTATCTGGATTATCAGGCAATACTTTTTTTAAAATTTAAATTTAAGGAAGAAAGAGATTAACAGGCAAATTTTGTTGATTTAGTGAATGACTCCTGGCCGGTTATATAGTGTTTAGCCGACTAACCGTTGAATATTCGTGGTTAGTGTATAGCAGCTAACCAGTTATATAATGTAATATAGCTGGTTAGCACCAATACTTAGCGCTGGGTTAAGCAATTAAATAGGACCGTATAAATAGCAATCCTATCTTTACCCGCTAGTAACTGAACTGGTTTAGACGATATTCAGTACTAACCTGTTAAGATCCAGTAGCCAAAATAAAACCGGATGTTCAATGCCAGTCACCAGAAATGGCCCAGCATTAAATATCCACAGTCAGCGCAGACCACGGCACTTACACAGGCTGCCTCATGCATATCGGCCCCTATGTTCCTTAACCTCAATCAAATGGTTCAGATTATCTTCACCATCAATCAATAATATGGCTATTAGAATAGCAAAGTAGTTTCAAACTTCAAAATGAATTTGGAAGGTTATCAGGTTTACATTCACTACAAACACCATCCCTTCACATTGTCTCTCCAAAACACCCTTACATGCTAGCATGCTCATACTAGCTCTCTGAGATATACACACACACTTTTCCACCAGGTCTCCCATGCACCTGGATCCCTTCCTCAGACCCACATGGCTGACTCTTCCTTTTCAAAATCCATTTTCCCACCAGATCCCATCATGTTCCAACCTTGCTATTTAATCTTTTTAAACCAGACCACCAAACCCAATAGCGTAGACCCTGTTATTTTTTCCATTAAAAAAAAAAAAAAAAACCTCAAATCATCTCAGTCCCAACCAAGGACTCTGATTCTCTTCTCAGTCCTGAGCCTGCTCATGCACAGGCCACCAGGCCCTTATGCTTCAGGTTGGTGGCTCGCCTCTAAACTGCACACATGGGCAAGAACACATGCTCGTGGCTTTGACCCCCACCAATGCCACTCTCAACACAGCTACTTGATACATTCAGCTGTTTGTCTCTTTAAAATAATAAAAAATTATCTGGCCCCATTGACATGGCCAACCAACCCTAGCACTCAAACTCTGGCGTGGGGCTCTGTGGTGCAGTGTAGAGAAGACCCCAGGTTATGTAACTTTAAGGAACTCAAGTACATTTGAATGTAGATAATTTTTTGCAGGAGAAGACTTACTACCTGTTATCCTTCTGTTCTCACTTTTGCTAGTCTGAAGCCTGCTAAGCCTGAACCATCTTTTACCAACTAATATGACTTCTACAGCCTGTGCCCTGAATACATCTGAAACCAGCTTTCTACAAAGGAAAATTACTGCTTGGCATACCCATGACAACGTCATCCAATGACACGTTGTTTACTACTAACTAGCCTCCAGTTACCTCCTGGGAAGAGCGGAGGAGCTTACCTCACAGAAGACAAATGTCTCCGGGAATATATGTGAATCAAGAGGGAGGTTGCTACCATCAGCCTCGTGACTGATAAGAGTTTCTTTGCTGCTATCACAAGGCTTTGCATTGACCACCATGAATTCTGCTGGACAGAAGTACACTGTTGGTGAGGTGATACCTGTGGACCAATCACAAAGAGGGAGGCCAAGAGGAATAAAGGGAGCAGAACAGAAAACTTGTTGGTGGATAGATCGCTCCAAGAGGTCCTAAAGAGACTGATTTTCCTAAACACACCAGTGAACTGAATTCCTTGTGATAAAGACGACGAGACCAGTTCCGCTATAGCATTAATGCCCTACCCGAAAGGCTGTGTAATCAGTAAACAGAGTTTGTTTTCTTTGACTTTTTAGATTTTCCCTCTCCCTCATTAACATAGGCTACATATTGGTTTTGGTTGCTTTTGTTTAATTGGATACATTTCTTTGATTTATCATGCTTTCTTTTGTAAAGTGATGTATAAGTTTGAGGTTAAAAAAAATGACACAGTTAGAAGCTTCATATCAAACTAACTACCATAAATTTTGTCAATTGGTCCATTATATAAAAGTTTTTTGTTAGAGTTCTGCTGAAAGATATGAATTTTTTAAATATGCTTCTGATATATTAGATTGATCATAAAATTATGGCTACACTTCGATATGAAGTGTTTCCCATTTTTTATGCTCTATCAATGTATTTGGATTTTTTTCCCATACAGTGGATATTTATTCTATCACCCATTCTCTTAAGTGAATGAACATTTCATTTTGATGCATGTTCATCATGTATTTACATTTTAGGTACCACTTACAGCTGACTATGTCTAATGAGGGTGATAAACAAATTGACTGAAGTTCAATTTATCTGCAGTCTATATACCTCCATAAAAGTTTTCATGCCAGGAACAAATGTCATTTTTAAAGAGAGAGTGTGCATCTTTGGTACAGTGGGCTTAAGCCAAGGTTACAGTTAGATTGTAAGCTCTCTTGAGCAGGGACTGTCCCTCCCCGTGTTTAAACTTGTACAGCGCTGCGTAACTCTGGCAGCGCTATAGAAATGCTAAATAGTAGTAGTACAGTACTCAAGAGTTAAGAATTATGTCTGCAAGGGGGTGAATTTCAGCACAAAAGTCCAGTTCTGTGCTGAAATTCACCCCCCCTTACTTGCAAACAAGTACTCAAAAAAGGTGATGCCAAAAACACATGCCAGTGTGGCAGCCCTGAACTACTTGTAGTACCATTAATTAAACAAAAACCTCTTTTTTTATATTTTTAAAGAGAGTGCTGCTGTGTATTTAGTCAATTTAAGCAGGCAACAATGTTAAAAAAAAAAAAAAAAGAAAGACTACATTTAACCCTTGTGCCAATTATGAAAGTTAAGGTCCCTCCCTCAAAGCAACTTACGAGCATGGAGCACTTTTATCAGACAACTAGAATGCTCACTACTGTCTCCACTGTTCTCTCAGAAGCATCTGTTTCTGGCTCCCATTTCATCAGCTTTTGTATGCAGGTTAAGCAGTAATTTGACCATAAGACTAATTTACCAACTCTTTTGATTGTTTGACCATCAACTCTAGTTTTTATAGCCGGAGTCAGAGGCCAATGCGTAAAAGCTTGCATTAGAGCTGTGCACCGACATGTGGAGGGTCATTTTCAAAAATACATCCAAGTCAGAATTGGGACGTTTAGCTCATTACGTCCAAAATGAGTACATCTTGGAGCAATTTTCAAACAGGAAAAACTGCTGGGTTTCCCTTTTGAAAATGACTGTAAAGGTAAGACATATTTACAACAAAGACATCTACAAAGAAGAGCCAAAATGACAAACACCAGAAAACCAGGCACTAGAACATCTGTCTAGCACCATTTTGAGAGAAATGATTAGGGGGCAGTCTAGTGGTCTGTGCAGTGGACTTGTAAACAATGGCACCAAGCTACAATTCCCACCATAACTCCTTTATGTTGCATTGTGAGCCCTCCAGGGACACCATTACAACTGCCTTCAAGCCTACAGGTAACTTGGTGGTTTTGGATGGCTCACAATTTCCACCACAAATGTGCTGGGGGGGATGGGGAGGAGTAGGATTTGGATACCTTTGTTCTGTCCACTGCACTGACCACTAGGCTACTCCTGGGAGCTGCTTGATGCTTTGCTGGGCAAGCCCATAATACCTAGTGCACTCAAAGCCTGGTATCCCCTTTCGGTTTCAGTTCTTTGGTGGGGGTGGGGGGGAAGTAGAGTGGTGAAGCCTTAATCCAGCCAGTGGTCAGCTGGTCATTCAGACCATTTTTTTTTTAAACAAGTCTAGATAAAAATGTACTTCTTTTTAAGACATGGACTGTCTGTTCCGTTAATGCTGAAAGACGTCCTAATTGTCGGGCCACCTTAGCCCTGAAACATCCAAATTCTGCCTGTTCAAAAATCATGATTTAGAAATTTTCAGCAAATGGACATGTTTTGGGATCTATCTGCCTTGAAAATGAACGCCTTAGTGCAAGGCTTTCTAATGCAAGCCTAATGCTAATATTTTAGCTCCCCAATGAAATAAGCAAAAAGCATGCAAATTACTGCTGTGTTAAAAAGTGTGCACTGTCATAAAAAAAAATAAAAAACAGCACGTACTGCCACAGTAATATGCAAGCCTTTTGTTGCAAAATGCCTCCCTCCCTGTCAGTGCACAAGCAGAGATTATGCAATGACAGGAAAAAGAAAACATTGAAAAAAAGAATCCCATTACACAGAGTTCCTTCTGCCAACACCCCCTCCCTCCCCTCAACAAAAATCCCTGGTGGTTTAGTAGACCCCAGAAACCCTCTCCCTCTCCTCCATGCACCTTGAAGTAAGGAGGCAAGAATGATGTCCACCCACTCCTGCCTCCACACTGCAATTTTGCAAAATGGCATTGCCTAATATTAAAGTTGCATATGGGGGGGGGGGGGGGGGAAGTCCCACGTCCACTAGCCCACCAGTGATTTTTTTGGGAGGGGTTTTGGATCAGTGATCTGAAGCGCTGCATGTCGCCTCAGATCACCCAGAGTGAATTACCATATGCTGTGCACTGCAAAACTTTGTGCAGGGTTATCTTGTGCGCAAAAAGGTCTTTCTGCATTGTGTGCCCAAGCCACACAAAGCATCAGCGCACTTTATTGTGCTAAGCACCCATAGAAACATATGGACGACTCTAGTGTTTAGCGCACACCTAAAAACCGCTAGCGCATCCCGTTATGCTAATAGCTCCATGCACTTTGCAGGGATAGAACTGCTGCCAAATATACGACCTTCTGTTTGTGCTGATTTTTCCTGCTTAAGCCATTGTTAATAGTTAACATCACTACTACTAATTGTTTCTATAGCGCTACTAGACATATGCAGCGTTATACACTTGAACACCAAGAGACAGTCCCTGCTTGACAGAGCTTACAATCTAATTAGGACAAATAAGGGATAAGGGAATTACTAAGGTGGGAACGATAAAACATGGGTACTGAGCAAGTGAGTAAGGGTTAGGAGTTAAAAGCAGCATCAAGAAGGTGGGCTTTTAGCCTAGCTTTGAAGACGGCCAGAGATAGAGCTTGACATACTGGGCATATGGTGCAGCAAGATAAAAGGCAACAGAGTCGGGAGTTAGCAGGAGGAGAAGGGTGCAGATAGGAGAGATTTACCCAGTGAACAGAGTTCCCAGGGAGGAATGCAGAAAGAGGTAAGAGTGGAGAAGTACTGAGCAGCTGCAGAGTGAATGCACTTGTAAGTCAATAAGAGCAGTTTGAACTGTATGCAGAAACAGATAGGGAGCCAACAAAGTGAATCACGGAGCATAGCGACACTGTTGGAATATAAAGTTGTGCAGCAGAATTTTGAATAGATTGAAGGGGAGAGAAATGGCTTAGTAGGAGACCTGCGAGACCATCAGAATGTGCAACTCTTGACACAGGCAATTCCACATAAACCACAGAACCATGTTGAGTCCTTGATTTTGTGTGTTGTATATAAAGCAAAAGGAAAAACATGTCTCATACCTGAGCCTTTGATTAAATATATATTTCTGACACAGTCAAGAATTGTGCTAGATATACAATTAAAAAAAAAAACAAAAATCAAGCCACCTTTGCTCTGTGGAAAAAGCCTTTTTGACTAGTTTTTAGTACCAGGCTTCCTCTTGGTTTGCATTGATTTGGGTCACCACTACTTCTCTTTGCATTTTTTCCCAACTAAGTCTGGAACAGGAATGTGTGCTATGGGTCCCCCCCCCCCCAAAAAAAAAAAAACCCCTTTTATCCTTGGCATAATTAAAAGTACACAGTGTAAGAAAATAGAAAGGACCATTCATGAAATGGCTCTATACAAGCCAAGTTAATTTTTCTAGTTTTTCGAATCAAGTGCTCTGCTTGATATTTTTACGTTCTTCGTTAAGTTGATGCATTAATAATGTTGCATGCTTTATTGAAGATAATTTTACAAGCATCTAATTAGTAATAGCTTATGAAAAGTACCAAACTAATCTTAAGTCTGCACAACAGCACAACACAAAATTTGCACAGAATTCCATTTCAGTGTACAATTCTGCACAGGCAGACCTACCAAGAGGAGGGGGCAAACACTTAAAACCTTTATCTCCTCCTAGTCTCTTCTTCCCCCCCCCCCCCCCCCCCCCCCCCGTCATCACTCCTCAGACTCCTAGCATTCTCTCTCTCTGCATTTTAGTTTGACTACTCCCCTTGTGCTGGGATTCCTCCGATCCAGGATCCACCCAGTAAGACACTTTCTACAGGGACTTACGCTGCTAGTAATCCCAACCTAACAGGGATTACACAATCAAATAATCATAAACAAAAATCTTAGCATACCATATAAAGTGTAAGGAGTCCAGTGTGATTATTATGTGCACTCACAATCATCACAATGTAACAATAAAATAAAAACATACACCATAAATAAGGTAAATAAGGTAATAAAACATGATATTGCTATTTAAAAAGGCACTGCAGTGCCAAATATCTAATAGTGCTTGTCAAATCACAGTGTTCATAATACATGCCATGAGTGCAAGAGTGATTGGTTGATCCAAAAGGTGCTACAACTTTCCTAACCCCACTATGAGGGATATTAGCAGCGCACTGAATGCTAAGAAGCCCATGGGAATAGAATGAGCTTCTTTGCCATTTAGTGTGCTGTTAATTGGTTGTGCTGCTTTGTAAAAGGAGCCCTTAGGTAGGATGTGGCTGAGCTTATATTAAAGAAGTCAGCTGAAGAATATGATGAATCTGGAAAAACCGAGAAGGTAGCTAACCAAGTGGACCTTCCCATCCACCCACTTCTTTCAACTATAGGAGTTCCACTAGTGTGACCAAATTTTCATCTTGCTTGCATTAGCACAGAAGGTGCAGATGCTTATTTGTAATTCTCCATAAACAGCACGATAAATCTGACACAAACCCTTACCACCTTGCTAGGAAGCCAACTCCTAACCTATATCAATTGTTTCTATATCTAACCAGCATTCACTAGTTCCATAAGGAAGCTTATGATCTACAACTTTTGCTGAAAAAGTAAATAATATACAAAAGATCTAACACATACACAAGAATGGAACATCATCATTCTGAGATTCCTAACACTTATCTGAAATTGCACTTCCTAGTGAGATAAGTCACCTCCCATATAAAAAAAAAAAAAAAAAAACAACAACACGGTTTTCCCTTCCTCCCTGCTGCTCGATACATAAATATTGTCTGAAATAATTCCCAGTAGTGGACACCTTTAGGACTAGGAAATGTTAAAATTTAAATGTTGTACATTATGCATTCTCCCATATACCAGTCTGCATATTGATGTCATCATATAACCCGATATAGCTCCATACAATATTTTGAAAACTAGACAACAACACACTGCTGGACGGGAATTAAATTCCCAAACATATGCATGCAATTCTTCTAGACTGACTTGAAAAGCCAGTCCCTTAATACAAAAACAAAACAAAAAAAAAAAAAACAAGCAAACATAGCTGGATCATAGAGAGTCTGATTTTAGGTTTCAACTGAGAAACATTGTAAAATACCTCCAAAACAAAAAGGAAAACACCAGAAAGATACCACTGTCCCCTCTACTGTCCTTCCTCCCCTAACTTGTATTGTAGCCCCCTCCTCCCACTCGGTTTCTATGCCTTTTTTGCTCTGAGGATTCCAAAATTACATAAACATAGATGATTTCGCCATAAAGGTCCCCTTTGATAGTACTAGTGGTGCGAAAAACACCAATGTGTTCATACCCTCAAGATCCACTAATTTGAATACACCTAAATTTACAGTTCAACACCTAAGAACAGAAGACAATCATAATTTATTAAGCAGAACCTGAGACACTCTGTTTTGGTACAAGTTAACAATTAAAACTAGACAAGGAAACAATTATAAGCAGCAAAACAACATCTTCTTCAAACAGTACAATGTCCAATACTAAAAGCAGAATTTTATTGCATTTTAACAAAATATAGGAAGAAAAAAATATATATTTTTAGGGTGTACTATGCACTTTCACTGAATATGCATTTTAAGTAAAATGTAAGCCAATTACACTTACACAAAAATCTACATAACTGCAAACATTTCACAATTTCTTCTTATTGTAGAAACTTGGGAATGAGGGAAATGAGAAAAGTGTTTTTACAACACCAACACTGACTAAGATCCCTGCCCTGTACCATAATAGCTCTGAAATACAGTTTTGCCAACACACGTTTGTATAAGATGGGAGACATTGGTGGGATTCTGTACAAATTATGAACATGCAAGTTGCTCTTCAGTTCAGAGATGCAGGACAAACTGAAACTATAGTATCTATGTACTGAAAGTTTGCTCTTTATAGTATTGTGTGCTAAAGTGCCCAGATGCAGGCTCTCTCTCTCTGGTTCCCAAATGCTAGCCAGTCCAAAGTTAAAGGATTAGTTAAACTGGGGGAATCTGCCACACAATTTATATCAACATGTCCTCCTCCAGGAAGAACCCTAGGGGAGGAAAAAAAAAAACACCCCTCCTCCTCCCTATCTCCTATCCAAATCCATCCTACCAAAACCACTGTCTTCCCATTCCCTCTTTCTAGCCAGCAAAAGGTGTAGATCTTGCTTCCTGCTATTTCAGATTCTAGCAATAGCGATACTACCCAACAGGCTTTGCACTATTGCCTGTTGAGTGGTATCAGACTGGAGTTTGTTGATAAGCAGCCAGGAAGAAAAGGCAGACTTATACATACCAGCATTTAACTATTATCAACTACAGTCCAAAAATCAGGAGCAATGATTTACTAGTATAGTAAATCCTTTGTGTTTTCTATGTGCTACTCAAGACTCCATAGCTTTGCCTATTATCTCAGGCTAAGAGGACAATGAATGCAGTACCTATTAGGATGCCACTAAATAGAAATCTTCTATGGACAGAAGATGTTACCTGAATTATCCCTGTTGTACTTAGAAGTGTTTAGTTTTAAAAATGTTGTCTTATACAAGTTTTACAGAATAGCTTTTTGACTGAATGCAATATGTTATCTTGCAAACCAACAAAAACATAAAATTACTAAAATTTAATGTTGCCAATGTCAATTTTCAGATACTGCCCCCCCCCCGAGATCTGCATGCCTCTTCCTACTATATATTGTTAGCACTCTCAAAGGAGTTTATCAATAATAGAGGTGCCCAGCATCCATTGCACCCACACAGCCAATTCCTACGATTGCCCCAAACTCAAACAGTGAGTTAGAAACCACTCAGCCTGAGTATTCGCCATCAATTTGTGGAAACATGAAACAGCAGTCTCTTGTTTTTCGTACTGTCAGACAGAGGTAGTGATCTACAGAACTATAACAGGACAGAACCTCTGTGAAGAAGAGAGTGACCAGTGGTTACTAAAGGGTCCCCCTCTCTGCTACCACATGAGGTAGAGACAGCAAAACTTGGCCCAGTTTGGCTCATCATAGGCTGTGGAAAACAGGCTTCAGACACTGGTAATAAAATTGGTTCACCTCTTTCTGTCCTCAAAAGTGGTCTTCTGTCTTATGAAGTATATGTCCTCTGATTCCTTCTAGTCTAGAAGGATTCCCCCTTGAGACTCTTCTTTCTTTTGTTTCTCAAAACTCTTGCCCTGCTTTTTGCCCATCTATCCCAAAAGCTGTGTTATGTCTGTAAAGCAGTGGTAATAGTTGCAGTTTCATCAACTATTATTTCAGACAGGTTGTTCATCTCTAGCACACTGCAGGATTCTTACTAGAATGTCTTCCTCACAAGAATAAGTATCTTCTCTTCTTCTGTCTAATTTATTCCAGCTTGCATCAACTCAGAAAACATTAGGAGACTTGAAAAAAAATCTGAGAGACCCTTCAACCTAAGTTGAAACCTTCATTTACAGTTTCTTCTAGGATGTCCAATTCTCATTGGATCTCTATTTTTAAAATGGCTATAAGCTTTTCTTGAAGTTTATATGCAAAGACACTGATGGTCTCTCAATCCATTTATCTTTTGTAGACTTATTTAATCTTCAGTCCCAAAGGAACTTTATTCCCAGAAATATAATAGAAGATTGAATATGGTTTCTCCTGTACATCTCCTTCTAGGTGTTGAATGTTTGACATTATGGATCCTATAAAGGGACAGGGAAGAGATAATCACTTCTAGCTGGTCCTCTACTAGAGCACAGAAAATGTTTAATGCTGATTTAGAGCTTTGGGAGGTTTGTTGTCAATCTTTTCTTCTTGGAAATGAAGTGTCCTCTCTTTGAACAATTACTGTAGTATTTGCAACTGCCTGTTGCTGTTATGGATTCCAGTTTCATCCCTTTATCACCAATATCTATTTGTTTCTGCATTCCTTATACCTTGGTGTTTTTCAGAAGTCATCTTTTCTTTCTTTCCATGACTTCCTGGGACTCTTACAGAAACAGGGTCCCCACACATCTCCTCCCTCAAAATTAAGGCCAAACAAACAGCAAATTGTTCATTCTTTATTCAAAGCAGTTCTGTAATATTTAACATTTAAATTTCAAGTCAAATTTTACTAATCTTCTACTTCAAAGCTCAAGGTTCAAACTGTACGATCAGTGTACAAATTTTTTTTTTACCTTGTTATGGGGTTTAAGGTTCAAAAATCCTGCCAAATTACACCACTTTTGTAACACCCAGTTTTCCCGAGATGGAAACTGTCTTACCTTGTAGTCTATACAAAGGTTAGGGTGGTGGACTTTGGTCCTGGGGAACTGAGGAACTGAGTTCAATTCCCACTTCAGGCACAGGCAGCTCCTTGTGACTCTGGGCAAGTCACTTAACCCTCCATTGCCCCATGTAAGCCGCATTGAGCCTGCCATGAGTGGGAAAGCGCGGGGTACAAATGTAACAAAAAAAAAAAAAACAAAAACAAAAAAACAGCTTACATAGAAGTTTGCTCAAATAACAAGGGTGGACAAACACTAAACCCTACTTAGATATGATTTAAAAAAATAAAAAAAAGAGTACCGGAGAAAAACTAAATGGTTATAATTTAAATGAGCCAAAAAGAGCATGTAATATGCAGTTTACTAACAGGATGGCTAACCCAGACTGTGGGGATCTATGAAAAATCTCACAACTTAAACAAACCAGGCCTCAAAACTCAAAGAGCAATGGTCTGACAAGTTGATCTGAGAGAATCTGACAAGTTGGTACAATGCAATTCTCTACTAGAAATGTTAATATCAAACAAAGATGATATGCAAATAGATATTAGTATTGAAATTTTTTTTTATAAAAATAGGTATTAAAAGCTTGAATATTT
The DNA here is from genome assembly GCF_901765095.1 of Microcaecilia unicolor. Classification (NCBI taxonomy): domain Eukaryota; kingdom Metazoa; phylum Chordata; class Amphibia; order Gymnophiona; family Siphonopidae; genus Microcaecilia; species Microcaecilia unicolor. Next base: position 295,748,210 of record NC_044035.1, on the reverse strand, counting down.
AAAATTCAGCTGAAAATACTGGATCTAGTTTTCAAGTTAAAAAAAAAAAAAAAAAAGTTATGCATACATACACACACACTTCCCTCAGATAACAGTTTACAAAGTTGAACTCATTCTTTCTTCAATTTCAAAGCAGCATAACTTAAAATGTTTTCTTCTTAAAAGGAAAAGTAAAAAAAAAAAAAAAAAACTAGAGAAATCCTGTTAAGGAATCGATTCTTTTTATTTGGTCTCAGGCTTTTGAGGACAAGAAAATTCTACAGTAAGTATAATCTTTCTTTCAGGGGCCCTTCCACTAACGCATGCCACACCCCAGATTTAACATGGCATCTTTTGGGAGTGTGCACAGCTCATGCATTACTATTGCCATTAGCATGCACTACCTAAGAGTTAACACAGAGTTTACTGTCTCCTATTTGGGAGGAACTGAATCAGTCATTCCCAAACCTAGTCCTGGCTGGAGGTATCCTTGCCAGTCAGTTTTCAGGATATCAACAATGAATATTTAGGAGAGATTTGCATACACTGCTTCCACTGCATGTAAATCTCTCATGATTATTCATTGTGGATATCCAGGACCAGGATTGGGAACCATTAGCCAGTTAACAAGCAGTAATTAATGAACTAATTGGCCATCACTTCCACACCTGTTGTCCATGCCATGCCCCCTCAGAGAAATTTCAGAAAATTCAGTATTGTGCAGTTTAATGTGTGGAAGCAAGAAAATTGCCACAAAACCCCAACACATTTGTTTAGTATCCTGCTACAAATGCACTACCCACACATTAAGAGCTTAATGCATTAAGTGGAGGAGTAGCCTTATGGTTAGTGCAGTGGCCTGAAAACCAAGTTAGATTCCCCACTGCAGGTCCTTATGACTTTGGCCAAGTCACTTATCCCTCCATTGCCCCAGGTACAAAATAAAGACCTTGTGAGAGAATGGGTGGTACAAGGCAGGATTTCCTTCAGAACACTCCCTCACTGAGGCTGGAACTGAGCTACCTTATGGCAGGGAACAGCTTAGGTAGCTTGCTGAGTCAGAAGGGTGGGGCTCAGAGAGTGTAGGAATTTAAAAGCCCTGTCAGGAGGCCCTGAGGAGAGAAGTACTCCACCACGAAAAATATAAACTGCTGAAGCTCCACTAAGGTAGACCTAGTTTATCTTGGAATCCTGCTAGAAAGTGTAACTTTGGACTTTAGGGCCAAGTTAGGCCTGACTGTGTTGAATAGTGAAGAACAGAACTTTCCCTCTGGGACTCCAGGCCAGAGGCAAGCTGTCTTCACTAGCAGATTAGTGCCTATTGTGGCCCAGGCCACAGGGAGAACTCCTGAGAGCAAAAAGTGTGACTTTTTGCATGTTTATTTCTCATTTGTGGAAGAACAGGTTATCCCCCCCCCTCCCCCCCCCCCCCACACACATATCAACAAACGGCTTTTACTTTTAACCTTTTGTCTGACTGCAGTTGAAGGTCCACTAGCCACAATGACACAAATTTGCATATAATATGGAAACCACTGATTGTAACCACAGAACAGTGTAATAACAAATTGCACCCCCCCCCCCGTTCCTTTTTCCTTTAATGAAACTATTCTTTCTTCTATTTTGAACTCATAAATAAAATCAAAATTATTACATTCAGTGAGCACCAGATGAATGAACTGCTCATTCATCTTAATGAAGGTCTTCTTTCTTGCATGGAAAACCTTTTTACTTTGGACACAGCACCTTACCAATATAAAAAAAAACAAAAAACACTCATTTCCCTATATAAAATAGTGCTTCCTCTTCTCCTGTAGAGTACCTAGAACTGTGTTATAACTTTTCCTGAAATCTAAAGAATTGAGCAACCCTTTTTCCTACATATCCTTTAAATGCCACACTGGTAAAACAGGTTTCCTCCCCCCCACCCCCCCAAAAAAAAAAAAACCCACACTACTAGTGTTGGCTAGTTGAACCCTTAAAAAGCAATCCACACATCATTAGAGACCTCTCATAATTAAAAATACAAGTTTCATTTTTGTTTGTCTGTGTAGCTTAGACTGCTTATTCAAAACTATATGGCTATTTCAAACAAGTTTCTCTGTTAAAATACTGCCTGGAATTAAATTTATTAAATGGAGCACTACATTTCTTATAGTTAGTTCTTTCCACAGGCATTTCCTCCCTATAGGTTCTTCAGCCATCTGAGGTTTAAATATGAAAGCAGCCCTATTCATAGGCAAGAAATACCCCATTTGACTTTTAGTCGGTCACCCTGCCTCACACAGAGCTAATTTTCTTTTTCTTATAACAGGATAAAAATTCTCAGATGTGTACCTCTGTCGTCATCTAAGGCTTAATATTTTTTTTATTTTCAAAGTTTCCCCTAATATGATTAAAATCAGTGGCAATAGAAACAGCACTTACACTTTCAAATTATCAGAATATAAGCTCAAATTCGTCTCTTCACTTTTCACATCTCAAACACAAGATGCTAAACACAAAATTTTGACTCTAAACCTTTTCTGAAGAGAGCTCAGTTAAATGCTACTTTCCCGCTTTGTCGAGCTGTGTGTAGGAGAAACAGCCTCCCTGAGCATTCTCTCGCTCTAAGCAGGAGTCCCTCCGCTAATCACTGCACAGCTCTCCCTGCCAATTGTGTTCCATCATGCATCTCGCAGTTTGCAACCATTAGAAACAGTTTAATCTCTCACACCCCCCCCCTTTTCAAAACTCATAACTTTCCTATTTACTCTGTCTCTGCACATAACAGTCTGATCCCACCTTTAAGCCCCGTCTCAGTTCTGATCTCCTCCTCCCTGTAAGCAAGTGCATGCACACATATGTATCTGTGTCCACCTCAGCGTCTGATCCAGACCCAACTCAACAGTACCAGCTCTATTTTTATTCACCCCCACTGTCCCAACACAAGCCATCAAATTCCAGACTTAGTTATCGCCTAGGCACATGCTCTGGTAGCACCTGTTCTACCACTCTGATCCTGAGCCTGTCTGAACCTGTCTCTAATAGTTCTTGCAGTTTCAGCACTACTATTTCGTTTTTCAAAACCACCCCCTTTTTTTTTTTCTTAGCTCATCCCACCGGTTCTCAATCCTGAACCTGCCCTCCTTATTCAGGCAGCCCAGGTCCTTCATTAATCTTCCAGCTGGGCATCTAATCCATGCATGCCTGCCTAGACCTGGCTCAGGTTCCAGGGCTCATCAACTTGAGTCACCGTGCCTCTTCTGCTCCTGCATGCAGCGCAATTCTTTTGTTGCTGTTTTCTTTAAACAAAAGCAGCAGCCAAATACCTGACACTGGACAAGCCTGATGCAGCTCTTAACAATATTTCCTGGCCCGGCCCTATACCAGGGACCCTCAGCCACCATTTAAAAAAAAAAGAAAAAAAAAGCCAATTCTTTAACCCATAGGTTACATCAACAAAGAAAAGGGGAATGGAAATGTTTATCGGCTCATGGGGTACATTAATTGGTAAATATCCTGGAGACCCAGTTCAGTCTCAGGACAGCAAAAGTTATGTCCCATATACTTACAAGTTGGGAACAACTGGATTTCGTCAGTTCACTTAGCTTTTTCAGTGCCTAATTAATTCTTTATGCAGGACACACCCGCCAGCCCAAACACTACACTGACTCTACATACTGTACTTTGAGATGAAGAAATTGAAAATTGCTCAAGGGCAGCAGAACCACCCTTGACACATTCCACCCAGGTGTCCCAGATCTGCATACCAAAAACTTAGTAATCTTACTTTTAAAAGACAACAGTATCCTATGTCTCAAAGGCTCACTGACAAGCAATATTTTAACTAGTAGTAATTAAAACTGAAAACATTTCATGCTCCTGTTTTCCAATTCTCCTGGATGCCAGAAGAGCCAAGTTAACATCACAGATTACCTATATGGAGTGGTATATAACTGGCTTACATGATTAACAGCCACCATATTTAATATTAGCAGGATTCAGTGTTTAAGACTCATTGTGATACTCGAAGATTAGTTTTCTGAACTTTAAATATTTTGATGACTTATGAAAATGAACCCAGTTCTTGTATCAACTGTACGCTAAGATCATTTGAGTTCTAAAAACAGTATGGCTTTTAGGATGTCTACAATATCCAAGTTCAAGTTTACATCCTGGATCCAAGGTAGAGAGTCTTGCCTGCACCTAGCATTTTACAACAAATTTTAAGTAGGCAATTGCTTAAGAAGGTGACAAATCTAAATTTGGAATTTTACATTAGGCAAGATTCACTACTGATATATAGTACTAAGACTATTTCAAAGGACGTCGGATGCAAATTTCATTTTGCACACCAATTTAGTTGAGCCATTTGAAGGTAAGCCTGCTAATTTTATGTATAGAAGCCCAGCACTGTGAAGATCAACTTATTCTTTAAAAAATGCATACCTAAACATTCTGCAATTGCATCATTTCTCCATGCTTCAGTGGGTCACTTCTTGGTGCTAGCAAATCCAGGAAGCAAAAAATTACTTCTCCCACTTGGGCCCCACTGGCAAGAGTTACGGAATCTCCAGATTCAAAAACAGCACCATGGTCCCCACTCTTGTATTTTTCAGTATGTACCTAATGAACCTACATGAGCTATCTCAAAGCCTGCCAGCTATATCCATTGTAGGCGGATCTCTCATGCATATTCATGAAAGGTATCCTACTACTACTTAAAATTTCTAGAGCGCTACTAGGCCTATTTGCAGCCCTGATGGGCTGAACTCAGAACATGCATCCCTTTAGATCAAGCTTGAGCATTTATTAAGATCTACCCATGTGGCATATAGGACTTCTGCAGTCACCATAGGGACATGAGAGACAGTATGGCTTTGGACATCCAGTTTCTAGGAGGACCTCCACTATCAACTGGGGACACATCACGCTTGGGCTATAATTTATACCTTCAAGAAGAATTAGGCCTAAAAAGCACATTGAGAGAAATCATTTTGTACCTCTTTGCTTATCACTACTCCTCACCAACCACCCAAGAGCTGTATAAGCAACCCTCTGTTTTGGAATCACATAGATGAATCTACCTTGCCTGTCTATGGAGAAAGCAGATTTACCAGGAAGTAGGAGTTCTTCATGGGATGTAGAAGAGAGACGCTATCCTGTCCTCCTTATCCATTCAACTTGTAGCACAGTTTATCATTGGTCTGCCATAGAAGAGAGGGAAGGCCGTAATAAGGGGGATTCTTGTACATGATTAGTAGGGTTTCTACCACTTCCCTAATCTTTTGTAAGGAACCAATGAGTAAGATAGCTGCCTAGGTTAGTGTCACCAAATTGTGTAGCTGCACTCCTCTGCCCTCCACCGAGGACCCCTCCCCTCTTACTAGTAAGGAACTCCGCTTTATAACAGTTTAACACTACATAACTGAACACATTTAAAAATAAGATATTTCTTCTACAATTGTCAAAATTACATAGAGCAATTTATACTCCCCACCCCACCCACACTGAAGGAAACAGCTACTGGTGCAATTTCATATTAAGATGCGATTGCTGAGTATAAAGTATGCATTTAAAGTAAACATTCTGTACCTGGCTAACCCCTTTCACAGAATAGCTGTAGTTCGAAACTTGGGACAAGATCAAACCTGTAGTTATGTATTAGTCTAGAGTCATTTCAAAAGCTGCACAGACCACTGTACACTCCCATTTTAACCACTGTGAAACCTAAGAGTGAAAAAAAATGCAACCAGCAGAGCAAATAATTTTTCATCTGCATATTAACAGAGAACACACCTACAAACCTCTGGTTATATTGTCTTTCTAGGTTCTGAGTGATACATGACACTTTTGATATAGTGCTGTCAATCAACCCTTCTATCAAGACTCAGCCCATCATGAGAAGCTGAAGTAAAGGAACCAGTTCTACAGCCTAAGCAAGTTTCTCTCTCTGGTACATATAGAGAGATTACGAAAAAAAAAAAAAAAAAGGTGTGGCAAGTTAGCTTTAGTCACTGTTCTAAAATGCAAGCAGTATTTTTCCACTGAAACTAAGTTAGGGGGTGGGGGGGGGGGAGGTAGCCTAGTTTCTTACAGGTATCTGGCTTTAATACCACAGTGAGTTTTTTTTCTCTCCCCCCCACCCCCACCCCCCCCTTACTTGGGAGACATTTATCCAATTTCATTTTGAAACTTTTGATTTGAATGCCAGTGACAGCGGGATCCCCGTTCCCTTTCCTAAATAGAAATAGGTCAGCACAGTTGACATCACAGGGAGGGCAGCACACGCTGACCTCACAGGACGTTTAGAGTTAACCATATGCAAAATTTCGTTATCAGAGAAGGAACTGAGCAATCAAAATATATCCACTTTTTTAAAATAAACTGATTGTGAAAATTCATGTTAGATGAGCAGACATATCAAGGTTAACATGTAAAAGGCAAGCATTAAAAGGGCCCCACATACACAAACACACAAAAAAAAAAAAAAACAAAGCCAAACCTCCTTATCCATATGAATTCATTTTATAACCTTTCCAGGTGTCTTACTCACACTACGGTACACAAGCAAAACGTGACACCTTTTAAAAGCTACCTGAAGAATTCTAGCAAAATGAATAAAACACTTTTCATTTTGAACACTTCAATTTAAAAACAATTAAACTTACTCATCATGATATACACCTACTACTACTACTTAGCATTTCTATAGCGCTGCCAGGGTTACGCAGCGCTGTACAAGTTTAACATGGGGAAGGACAGTCCCTGCTCAAGAGAGCTTACAATCTAAAGGTTTACAAACTATGTAGTCAGTGTAGGGAACATGAATGGGGAAGGTGGTTAGGCGCAAAAAGCAAGGGAGAAAAGATGGGCTTTGAGTAAGGACACCATGAAGCTCTGTTTCCAACTTCAAGTCTACATATTGTTTTTTTCTTTTGATGTGACAATAACACACTCTTGAAATTTTCAAGTTTAATGCAGTTAGAGAACCTTTTCAGCTGATTTATCAAAAGGGGCACAGTTTTCCCAACAGATGTGGGAACATCCCCTTAGTATATCAGTCCTTATAGGGATTTTTTTTTTAATTTGTGCTGTCTTGAATAACAGCATATATTAACATGAAAGACCCTCATGGCCCAATCAGGCCATAGGCTTCCCATAATTCCCTTAAAATGAAACTTCACATTTGTACTATAAAACATACCATGACGGTTTACGAGACACAATCAGGGGCATTTTCGAAAGAGAATGGTGCCCATCTTCCGACACAAATCGGGAGATGGGTGTCCTTCTCTCAGGGTCACCCAAATCGGCATAATCAAAAGCTGATTTTGGGCCTGTCAGCAGTGTACCGAAGGCGGGGCGGGGGCAAGCTTAGCAGATGGGCGGTCTCGTCCGATAATGGAAAAAAGAAGGGCGTCCCTGACGAGCATTTGGCTGACTTTACTTGGTCCCTTTTTTCCCACGACCAAGCCTCGAAAAGGTGCCCGAACTGACCAGATGACCACCGGAGGGAATCGGCGATGACCTCCCTTTACTCCCCCAGTGGTCACCAACCCCCTCCCACCTAGCCTCTATGCCATCCTCAAATGTCATACCCAGCTCCCTGGAGCAGTTTTTAGTGGGTGCAGTGCACTTCAGGCAGGCGGACCCAGGCCCATCCCCCCTACCTGTTACACTTGTGGTGGTAAATGTGAGCCCTCCAAAACCCACCCGAAACCCACTATACCCACATGTAGGTGCCCCCCCTCACCCAAAGGGTAGTGTTGTACAGTTGTAGGGTTTGGGGAGGTTCAGCATGTCAGGGGGACCTGTGCAGTACAAATGCTGGCTCCTCCCACAACCAAATGCCTTGGATTTGGTCGTTTTTGAGATGGGCATCCTCGGTTTCCATTATCGGCAAAAAATGAGCTCGCCCATCTCTAAGGTCAACCTAAATGTTGAGACTTGGGCGTCCTCGACCTTATTATCGAAACGAAAAATGGACGCCCATCTTGTTTCGATAATATGGGTTTCCCCGCCCCTTCGCGGCACCATCCTTAGAGATGGTCGTCCCCGTTTGATTATGCCCCTCTATGGGTGAGATCCAGTAAATGGCACTGAGAAAAAATTGCTATTCTACAAAGGGCACTCCAGGCAAGAACAGTGCATAGCATGTATTCCAGCAAACAACTTTCAGCATGAAACCTGGTGTAAATACTGGCAGCCCCCAAATTCTACAGCACAGCTTAATTCTTTGGAATGCCCCTGGCCTACCCATGCCCTTCCCACAGCCACAGATCTGTATAGAAATCGCACACAGTCAGATCTGTGTACAACTCCAAATCAGAGCCAGTTAAACATCAATAACTTAATGGCTCATTAATTTATTTGCATGTGGATCTCTGGATTGCGCCCAAATTTAGGCTCCATTTATAGAATCCAGGAGTACACAGACAACAACAAAAGTGACAATACAACCAGAAACTGAATATATAAACTTGAAAGGCCTGGCAAAAAGCTCATTATGTTTAGAGATTTAAGTGAAAGAATTGGCCAGTATTTTCATTCATTCAGGTCCCCATTCTACCATTTTTCTCCTCACCAACAATCCTTAAGGATATGCCTAAAAGGGTAGGTGGTAGGGACAGCACCATCTGCTTCCACAGGCGCCTTACTTCTCTTTCCCTTCCTCTTCCCCAGTTAAGTGCCAGGAATAGGAGCCATAGCTGGGACAACACACATTCCCCATATTCCCTACTGTAGCTATAACCCATCTAGACTCCTCCCACTGGGCTGAACTTTACTTTACTACAGTGGCACCAACACAATTCATACTACCCCACTTCCAGCTCTAAGAATTGTATTCATACCCTGTGGACAGAAAATGCTGAGCTATAAAATACATAGTCTATAATTAGCAATCACCCAAAACATCAGCAATTCTGAAACCACTACAAATATGTCTTGAGCACAAATCAAGTAGAGCAGAAGGTTCCTGAAACACAATACCTGTATAGTCCAGTTGGATTGACTATGAAAGGCCAACCCCTGGCAGCCTGTACATTGATCTTCTTAGAAGACATTGCATAAATAACGATTTTAAAGCACGATCCCTTATTTGCATATTGCCCATAAAAGTCCTTTGTTACATAAGGACTACAGATTACAGGCCCTCCTCACCTGGTGCAGGACTCTGTCCAGAGGCTCCGCTTCGCTCAGTCCCTCTGGGGTCAAGCCACTCTCTTCTCTGCACTGGTCGCTTAGTTCCAGATTGTCTGCTTTGACCAGAGCTTTGTGCAATATGCCTGTCTAAAAAAAGACGTTTCATTTATAAAGACAGAACAATGGGACTAGACGCCCGGACTAGAAGTGATTTTTCAACCCCAAACTGGTAGAGCCAGTATCACTTTTCATGGCAGCCCCGTGTAAGTTTCACAAATTATAGTTTTCAATGTCTGCTTCCCAGACGGTCTCTCAGCTTCTTCTCATCTCGCCCCGAATTCAAAGCGACGCCAATGGGAAGCGCGTCTCTAGGATTAGTTTACAATTACCAGAACCTGAAAAACTGCCGGGTTTCGTGCAAGGATTTCAGAATTATCCCAAACATTTAGGCACAGCAGCCCTAAAACTTAACCAGAGCCCAGAGGCTGCAAACAACTAGAATACATTAAGGTTTAGAAGGCTTGTTAGAGCAATACAACCACGGACAACTTCCGGGGCTCTTTTGTTTATTCAAACGATGAAAAAACGTGGCTTGTTTAAACCGATGCAAAATGAAGACAGCTAATTGCCATTTGGCACACACTTTTACCGGGCATTATCCCGAACCAGAGAACTACCGAGCTAGTTTCTTAGGATCCCATAAACTGTCTATTAAAAATACAAATTTTCAATCAAAAAGGTAGAAAGCAACTCCATGCAATGTTAAGAAAATCTTAAAATCTCCTTGCACAAATTCCGGAGTATTAACTAAACATTTTTTGTGTGTGTGAATCTAATCAGCGTGTTTGTGAAATGGACAGAGCCAGCTGTGAAGCAGTGATACAGGCCAAATTTCCAACCCATACAGGTGTGCTAGGATTAGTAGCATGCGACATCTGCCTGTGATTATTCTCATTTTTTTGTGCGAATGTATACACGCTTTATTAAGTCATATAGTCAGTCATACCTTCTTGCTGTGTAGATCCACAACTTGCCACACCAAGAGAATTAATTCCCTCTCATCCGAACCCAGTTTAGCCCCATTTGCACCAGCTGTTGCCCCAAACAACACCACCAGAGAGTCACTGTGCGAAGCCGTCATGACCACAGGGGGAAACAACTACAATCAAAAGCACAGGTCAAAAAAATAACATAAAAAAACACAAAGGTTCACCTCTCCTCCAGTGAGCACAGGAAAATAAGACGATGAACAATACGAAGGAAAGAAGAAAAAACAAAGCCCCAAAAATTAAAAGCTGAAAAAAAAAAAGAGAGAACAGTAGTTGTAGTTCTACCTGTGTTTGGGTGCTCTTGGTACTACAATCACCAAGCTACGGCTGTCTGTCCTTCTGACATCACAGCAGGAAAGTGGCAGGCTGTTTTTTTTTTTTTAACCTTTCCTTTTCTGTAAGTTACCTGGCCTTGATTTAGATCACGTGGCCCATGCCAATCTCTCAAGAGGAAGCGACTAACTGGTCGCATGGGAAAGGTGTGCTCAGCCTGTGCAGGCCCCACCCCTGCAGGTCTACCTGATTGGTTTCCAGCAGCCAGCAAGGAAAAAGCCCTCCCTCTCCTAGTGAATTCAGCCTCCAGGAAGTACCTTTACCTTGTTTCAGTTTTAAAGCAATTGTTTTGAGTCTTTTAAGCGAGAGAAAGACACTATAGGCTGTAGATGGGCTGTGAAAGAAACAGGGGGAGGGGGAAGAGGCCTGGCTCTGCAGGTTTACCTTAATATCTGCATGTGGGAACTGCAAACGGTTATGCTAACATATTTCAAAGATTTTTGTGCATTGTAGATTACCAGATTTTTCATGATAACATTGGACATATTTGCTCCTACAAATCTGCGAGTTTAGAGAGAGGTTGAAGACGTTTATTCTTGTGTATACTATTAAAAAGTTTATGTTTGTGGCTGAACTCTTCTAGTTTGTTTTCATCTACTCATTTGGTGGCCTTTTTGTATGGGATTTATTTCTTCTGCTACTTTTTTGATTATTTATAGACCTCTGCTGTCAGACTCTCCTGTCTTTTATCACAGGTTTTCAAAATCATCTTACCAAAGGTGAGTGGATTTTGGTGGCTGTTAAGCAGGGTTGCATAGAAAGACAGAAAGAGCTTCAGCCCCAAAAGCTGCCAAATTACCCTGTAGCAAGAGGGAAGCTTTTTGGCCAATTCTACATAAGTACGTAAGTATTGCCATACTGGGAAAGACCAAAGGTCCATCAAGCCCAGCATCCTGTTTCCAACAGTGGCCAATCCAGGTCACAAATACCTGGCAAGATCCCAAAAAAGTACAAAACATTTTATACTGCTTATCCCAGAAATAGTGGATTTTCCCCAAGTCCATTTAATAATGATCTATGGACTTTTCCTTTAAGAAGCTGTCCAAACCTTTTTTGTTTGTTTGTTTTAATATTTTTATTGGTTTTCAATACAGTACAAGCAAGAAGCAACAACAACTGTGCAATAGGAATCATAAACGGTTGTACAAAGTTAATAATAGAGGAAGAGGAAGAAAAAGAAAGAAAAAATAACATTGCATGCAAATGCCACATACATCTAAAGAGCAGCAGCTAGTGATACTTAGTACAGCGTGTTACATTAGGAGTTTTGAAATAAGATACCAGTGGAGACCATTTCTCCTCATGCAAAGCAAACTTTTAAATGATTTTTTTTTGCGAGATATGATTTGTATTTACAAGTTTGGAACAATAGATTCCACCATTCTTGGAATGTGACCTGATCCAAGGACTTCCAGTGTAAACGAATTACCTTCAAAGCCAATGAAAGCATGGTATTAACAATTACACATTCATTAGGTTGTAAACTATTCTGAAAACACTGGTCTTTAAGTATCACATGTTTATAAGATATTGAACCCGGAAGGTGGAAAACATCTACCAACAGTGACCAAATGTCTTTCCAGTAGTTTTGAATGCATGCACAATCAAATATAAGATGTTTAAGATTGCCTTGCTGAGTCTGGCAAGACCAACAAAGGTTGGAATTTGAGGGATCAATTATATGTAGTCTAAGAGGCGTCCACAATGCTCTATGCATGAAAACGTACATAGATTGCAACGCCGAGGATTTGGAGCATTTAAACAAGGATCTCCAAGTCCGCTCCCATAAATTATCTGAAATAGACTCCTGAATATCTTCCTCTCAGCATTTACGCAGACCTGCGCCTCTAGGGGGGGGGGAGCTTCTTAAAATCAGTTTGTATATATGAGAGGCGACATGCCCTGTGTGTTGAAACCGATGATTAATGGTGACAATTTCAGGCATTTGTGGCATTCGCTGAATGTTGTGACAAGGCAAGCCCCAGAGATGCCCCAGTGAAGCAGCTGAGCTCAGAACTACGGGTCCCAGAAGTGCTTGCAAGAATGAGTGAGGAGCGTAGTCCTAAAAAGATGGAATGGATTTCCAGTCCCAGCAGGGGGAGCAATGGCTCGAGGCAGGGTGAGCCTGTTACTTCCTTCCCTACTAGAGGGCGAGGGAAGGATGAAGCTCAGTTTCCCTGGCTTCGCCATCAGTATATAATTCCCCCCAGCTATGAGAAGGGGAGAGCAGATTTCCTGGAGGCTCTCAGTCACCAGGAAAGAGGGGAGACGAATGGAGAGAGAGAGATTCCATGGAGTATGTGGAGGAAGGAAGTAGCCTGCCACTAGAGCTGCCTAAGGGAGAGGAGCCAGCTACCATGGAGTGGGAGAATTCAAAGATTGCCCTGCCCAGCACTTGAAGGCAGTGGAGGAGGACACACCGGGCGTGGTGCTGAGAGGTGGAGAAACTGCCAAGCCTGCACCTTACAGGGTTCCCTCTGTGCTGTGAAAAGACAGGTGATTTGTGGTATTGGTTTGATGTGCAAAGACTGTCCATGAAGATTTATTCTGAACTGTTGTGCTATATTGGAAGTGTGCTGAACTCTTACTAAACCCTTCTGAAGGTGGGGGAAGGGAAAGCTAATGCCCTAATAGAAGACCTGTGATCTTGAGGAGCTGAGCGTTTGCTGAGGGATTTTGGGACCTGGACTGTACCTTTTTTCTTTTGAAGATTATCTTATGAGAACTGTACCTTTTTCTTTTGATGACTATATTAAGAGGGCTGTACCTTTTTGTTATGAAGAATTAATTATGATTTTTGGTATGAAATTGCCTTGACAATAAAATACTTTGGCCCTGAGTCCCAGTATCAGCAGTATTCTGTTCTGGAACCCTGGGAGCCCCACAGGCTTGCCGGCTCCACCCAAAAGGAGGCAGTGGACCCCCCCTTTATAATGTGAAGTTTACTCTTTTTAAGCATAGAACTAAGCTGTAACCAACAATGAAACAGAGTCTGATAATGGAAATTCTATTCTCATATCTGAAAAGGCCAAACCTTTTTAAAACTCCGCTAAGCTAACCGCCTTTACCACATTCTTTGGCAACAAATTCCAGAGTTTAATTACACGTTGAGTAAAGAAAAAGTTTCTCCAATTCGTTTTAAATTTACTACATTGAAGCTTCATCACATGCCCCCTAGTCCTAGTATTTTTGGAAAGCGTAAACAGATGTGTCACATCTACCCGTTCAACTCCACTCATTATTTTATAGACCTCTATCATATCTCCCCTCAGCCACTTTTTCTCCAAGCTGAAGAGCCCTAGCCGCTTTAGCCTTTCCTCATAGGGAAGTCGTCCCATCCCCTTTATCATTTTCATCGCCCTTCTTTGCACCTTTTCTAATTCCACTATATCTTTTTTGAGATGTGGCGACCAGAATTGAACACAATATTCGAGGTGCGGTGGCACCATGGAGTGATACAAAGGCATTATAACATCCTCATTTTTGTTTTCCATTCCTTTCCTAATAATACCTAACATTCTATTTGCTTTCTTAGCTGCAGCAGCACACTGAGCAGAAGGTTTCAACGTATCATCAACGATGACACTTAGATCCCTTTCTTGGTCCGTGACTCCTAACGTGGAACCTTGCATGACGTAGCTATAATTCGGGTTCCTCTTTCCCACCTGCATCACTTTGCACTTGCTCACATTAAACGTCATCTGCCATTTAGACTCCCAGTCTCGTACGGTCCTCTTGTAATTTTTCACAATCCTCCCGTGATTTAACGACTTTGAATAACTTTGTGTCATCAGCAAATTTAATTACCTCACTAGTTACTCCCATCTCTAGGTCATTTATAAATATGTTAAAAAGCAGCAGTCCGAGAACAGACCCCTGGGGAACCCCACTAACTACCCTTCTCCATTGTGAATACTGACCATTTAACCCTACTCTACTCTCTGTTTTCTATCTTTTAACCAGTTTTTAACCCACAATAGAACACTACTTCCTATCCCATGACTCTCCAATTTCCTCTGGAGTCTTTCATGAGGTACTTTGTCAAACGCCTTCTGACAATCCAGATACACAATATCAACTGGCTCACCTTTATCCACATGTTTGTTCACCCCTTCAAAGAAATGTAGTAGATTGATGAGGCAAGATTTCCCTTCACTAAATCCATGTTGACTTTGTCTCATTAATCCATGCTTTTGAATATGCTCTGTAATTTTGTTCTTAATAATAGTCTCTACCATTTTGTCTGGCACCAAGGTCAGACTCACCGGTCTTTAACTTCCCAGATCTCCTCTGGAATCTTTTTTAATTGGACTCCATTTTTCTCGTTTGTCTAAATAATCTCTTTATTTATTAAGTTTCTTTTCTTTTCATATTCATTTAACATTTTTTCATTTTTACTCTTTTTCTTGTGATTGTATCATGCACTTTTTAAACAATCTTTTATATGATCACCCCAATTCAAAATGACTGTTCAAAACTTAAACCATTACAGACAGAATCACGGATGAAGTCTGGCCAGAGTCACAGCTCAAAGTTCAGGGTCAGTCAAATGCTGTACAATCCATCTGCAGTGTAGGAGGGCCCAAGGACGTATGAGAGCAGCTACAAAGGGGCCTACTATCTTCTGAGGTGGAGTCCCCTGATCTGGGGGCGCTTGATGGCCTTTCATGTGAACTTTTGACACTGGGTCAGTCCTTGAAAATCAGGGTTATTTGATAACCTTAACCTTTAGTAACCAGTTTCTGTATCTCATGGGCTTTCACAAGTACTGGTTTGAAGAATAATGTCCTTTGTACTGTATCAACCAATAAATGTTTGGCTTATATAAACATTTAAGTATTTGAGACATCTGTCAGTTACATTAATTGAGGCATTACCTTTCTAGATGCTGACTGAGGCCTTGGCATTTCTGCAGCTGTGGGAATTCCATTTGACATCATAAGCAATTTTGTTTACTTATCTGTTCACAAATAAATATGAAGGGTGATTTTTTTTTTCAGTCTGTCTTCCTCCAATACAGTAGAAACCTAATGATTTCCTTCTGAGCCCCAGTGTCTGGTATGCATTTATTTAAAACACGATCTGTATCACTTCTCCTAACCAAATAGAACATATGAATGTGCAAATCATTTGAACTTAAGCATGATTTGGTAAGTAATGTTAATAAATAACTTTTTTCACTGTGCTCTGCAGTACGCTACTTCAAAAGTAAATATAGTAAGCAGTATCACTTGCTGTATTAAATGAGGGGACTATTTCACTTAACTTTTGGATTTTTGCTGGCTACATGGAATAGCCTCCCAGTGGAGACAGTAGAGGTGAAAATTATAACAGAATTTGAGAAAACATGGAATAAGCACAGATGCTTACTAGCTACGTATATTTGAGAATAATGTCTGGCATCTTGCTTACAACAATAGAAAGAGTAAATGGTCCCTATGCTCTGTATATCCCTCATTATCCATGTTTCCATTCAGATAGTTGCAGTCATGTTTTCAGAAAACGTGTGCATAGCCAGCTTGGCCAGTGCCACAAGTGACATGGTGAAAATGTCTGATAATCCATATTGAAAGTGTTGTTGCAAGTACTATATGAAGCATTCTTTCAACATGGCAGCTTCCAGAGATGCTTAAGCACTGCAAAAAATGCTGGTAAGGTATTTGGAATTAGTAATGCAAAACTAATGAGCTTTTTTTTTTTTTTTACCAAAGTGTGGTAAAGTATTTCCACTTACCTCGTGGTAATTCCATTCTTACTGTTCCTAGCATCTTCCCACACAGTTACCACACAGAAAAAAAACCTTTATCCCCTAATTCTATAAAAGCTGCTAACAATTGTGCTCAAAATGTAATTGAATAACGAGCTAACTAGCGCCAATAATTGGCTTAACAAGCAATTATTGGCACTAATTAGATTTAATTGAAATATACAATGCGTACATTTAGTAAAAAAAAAGGGGTGTGAAAATGGGAGGGTCATGGGCGAATCAGGGGCATTCCTTTAAGTAATGCGTATAGTTAGAGAATAAGGGCATCTTTGCCTAAATTTTCGCAAATGGCCGCATCTAAAGTGAGATGCAATTCCCAGGCATAAGCGCTAGTCTATAAACTGCGCCTAACTTTAAGTGCATTTTGTAGAATAGAACTTTTTTTGGTGCCATATATAGAATTTATCTCTTAGCAGCACTGATGACAGTAAGAGTATCCATGCTATCTGCATTGGTGAGACCGAGCATTAAGTTACTATGTGCTGACTGCAAGGGGCAGTCCATGCCCACTACTTGCCCATTTCCAATCCCACAAAAGACTATGCAATTAGCTCATGAATTAGCGCTTGCCATTTGCTAAGTTACTACATGCTAGAGGAGGGAATTGCATAAATGCTGCTCAAAATTCAGTGTGAGAAAAAAAATCTGCGCTGAGCGTGATTCTCTAAAGGGCACACACCCTTTATACAATTGCGCTTAACACCAATTCTTGCCCCTAACTTTTGGTGTCAGATTTGCGTTTTTTGTAGCAAAAAAGGTGATGATACTCAAATACCTGGTCACCCTTCAGGGGTGAGGTGATCACTAAGGAACACACCCCACAATAGCCAGGCCCCCTGCAGAATCTATGACAAGGCAGAATTGGTATATAGGGCCTGAGCTCTTTCATGAAAACTTGGAGACCAGGGGTCAATTTTAGCAGACAATGGAAAAGGTGCCGGTACTCAGTACCCCCAAGTACTCACTCAAAAAAAGCCCTGGATTTACTCCTGCTGAAACCTGGTGTGAATGCTAGTGTCCACATTAGGTGTGCTGAGGTCGGATTCTATAACTACACGTGCAACTTTCCGGAACACCCATGACATACTCATGGCTACCCCCCCCCCCCCCTTTGAGTTATGCACTAGTAGAATTAGGTGCCATGCCTTATAGAATACAGCGCAGAAAGATACACGCACAAATGTTTAGAGTGCCAATTAATTTAAATAATTGGTTGTTAGCACCCAATTATTAACAGTTAAGGGCTCGTTACTTAACTTGCACATGCACAAAATTAAAGTGCAAATCTGGGCACCATATATATAGAATTCATGGAATAGTAAATGCCTCACACATTTTGGTTAAAGGGCCCCTATGTTTTGTAATCCAGAGAATGGTAATTGTTCTCTATATGAATATAAAAACCCCTATGTGACAGATAAAATAGTAGCAGTGTTTTCTAATCTAGCTGCATTTAAACTTGTAGGAATGAAATAAGGTCACATGTCAACACTATTGAAATAAAAGAAGGAAGTATATGCAGGAAATGAGCAAGGACACCATGAAGGTTACAGGGGTAGATAACAATATATAGAAAGATTGTACTTATCTATTATTTTCTTTTGGAGCTGCTTAGGAGATGTGTGTGTGGTGAGACATATATCAGATACAGGTTTCCTGCCCCCTCAGCATTGGTAGCAGAGAAATGTGTAGATGCTTTTGCCAGTGCTTCTGTTTCTCAGTCTATTAACCTCACCCAGAAAAAGTAGTGCTTTTTCCAGTGATAGCTCTGACATTGGGGTTTTGAAAGAAATGGTCACGCCTACATGTGCCAATCCAAGCTGACATTCTTCCTTGCTTTTTACTGTTTAGACTGTCTGCTCCCCTCTTATAATTCCCAAACAGTTCCTTTTGTGTTTCATATTCACTTATCCAAACTTGTTCACAAAACTGATGCAATCTCACACTTTGCCTAAGTACAAGTTCTGCAAATTGGCAGCCATTTTTGGAGCAGAAAAGAGACTTACATTCAGTGTAACAATTTTTGTCCTTATTACTGCTTTGCACATTTAACTTTCAGTTTGCTTTACAGCGGTACACTCCCATGTAATAGCTGGTAGCATTATTTAAACAAGTACACACCTTTCCTAACCTCTAGTAATGTAGGCAGACCTACTCCTCTGACTGCAGACCAGTACTTCCAACTCATAATAGTTCCAAATACATGTAAACACAGGACAACTGATTATTTATTTATTTTATATTTAAAATCTTTTCTACAGCATAGATCACAATGTCCTCAGTGGTTTAAGGTCATATCTTAAAAACCACCAGAAAGAAAGGGCAGACTGCTAAAAACGACAGAAAGGCAGCAACTCTTCCTCAGATTACAATGTTAGAAAAAGCTTTCCTGTTCTCTTGCTTCCATCAGGGTCAATGTGGATGCTCTTGTGCTTTGGCGATAGAGTTCTCAAAGTCAGTCACCTGCTGCAGTCGGTTGGGTAGCTAATGATAGGAAGCTGATAGCTCTATCAAAGGATCAGAGAGGCAAAAACCAGCAAATAGTGACAGCAAAGGTGAAGAAACTGGAAATCAACAGGGCAGAAACAAAAGCAGTTGATTTCCAGCTCTTCCACCTTTGCTATCCACACCAGTGAAGGGTGCTTATCTATTGAGAGAAGCAGGCTGGGCTTCACTGGTATTAGAGGTGTCTCGCCCTATATGCACCTCAGGAGAAGATGCTTAAGAATTATGGACCTTTGTACACCTAATAAATTCCTGCTTTCATCCTCTTGCCCTAGAACAGGGGACTTAATTTGTTCATTAGACTTGATATTCCATTCATCATCATGGAACAAACCTAATTTCTGAAAATGGGATAGCAGAATCTAAGTGCAGCTTAAACAAAATGGAATTATATGTCAGGCTCAAAACAACCAAATGCATCTTGCCAGGTATAGGTTAATCTTGTCTTTACCAAGGGTGTGGATGATAATAAGGCTTGTTAAGAGAACTGAAATGTCTTAGCCAGCTTGTGAAGATGTAAGGGCAGTGACAAATAAATCAGGACCAAATGATTACATTATGTAAAATGAAGCTCAAGATCTTTAATCCTACCCTGAAAGCAACAGGTAGCCAGTGCAAGTCATGTAAATTGGAGTCAAATGGTCACTCAGCCTAGCCCACAATAGAAGCCTATTGTTTTGCTTCAGTTGTAGGCGCATAGATCAGTGTTTTTTCTAAAGTCCGGGAGTACCCCTTGCCAGTCAGGTTTTTAGGATATCCATAATGAATATGCATGAAAGAGATTTGCATACACTGTCTCCATTTTATGCAAATCTCTTTCATGCATTTCATTGTGGATATCCTGAAAACCTGACTGGCAACAGGTACTTTTTGTCAGACTTGTGAATTCTTGTACCAAGTAGAGCGTTGCTGAGCCCGGTACTCGGACCGGGTTCTGCTTGGCGGTCGGACAACCCCGGGTTTCACCTGCGCTGACCACCGTTCCCCAGAGGTTGAGCCCCTAGGTGCGGGTGGCCTGCAGGACTTACAAGACAGAGCTGGAAGCAGGGTGGTGAACGTATCGGCCAGGCAGGCATCAGGTCAAGAGAGTAATCCAGGTACAGGCAAAGTCAGTAGGCAGGCAGCAGGCAAGAGAGTAATCCAGGCACAGGTAAACTCAATAGGCAGGCAGCTGGTCAAGAGAGTAATCCAGGTACAGGCACAGTCAGTAGGCAGGCAGCAGGCAAGAGAGTAATCCAAGTACAAGCAAAGTCAGTAGGCAGGCAGCAGGTCAAGAGAGTAATACAGGCAAAGTCAGCAATGAGGGAAAAAGTAGATAAGAAGCAAGTAACACCTACCAAAGTAGAAGCTGAAGCATGGAGTCCCGGAAGAGCTCAGCTGATAAAGTGCTGGTGTCTGACATCAGCAGGGACCGGCAGGGAGAAGGAGCACAGCCATAGGACAAGAGCAGGGGAAGGAGGAACCGGAAGACCACTAGGAGAGAAGCAAGGGAAGCCAGGCAGAGAGAGAGCAGACCCAGGTGCATGGAAGCAAAGCAATCAAGGAGTCTGCAGCCAGAGAAGAACTACACACACATGGCTCAGGGCTGTGCCAGTCAAGTGTGCGTGTCGATGGGACCCCGCACAGCCCGAGGACACTGCATTGAGGTAGGGGACAAGACAGTACTCCAGAACTGGACTTAGGAAACACTGACTTAGATTATATCCTCTGGAATAGACTCAGTAAATGGCACCAAAATGTAGCTGCCAAGATGATGTACACTGAGCGCAAATTCTATAATGGCAGTTTTGCATGAAACTGCCATTATAGAATAGTAATGTAAGTTTGCAGTTTTGTGCCTATCTTTGAGTGCGAGCATTTGCGACGTGTCAAAGTGCTTGCACCTAACTGTTGGCAGTTAGGCCTATAACCCCTTGTATTCTGTAACATGCACACATAACTCATAGGCACGCCCTTGATTCATCCATGCCCCTCCCACAGCCATACCCCATAGAAGTTGCATGCAACAGAAAATGAGCAAGTGCCAGTTGTTGCCAATTAACACCAAGTTAAGTCAATAAATGACTAACTCTAATTAACAGCCAATTACTACATTAAATTGCAAATGCAACTGACCTTATACCAGTGGTTCACAAGCCTGGTCCCGGAGGCACCCCAGCCAGTCAGGTTTTCAGGATACCCATAATGAATATTCATGAGATTGATTTGCATGCACTGCCTCCACTGCATGCAAATCTACCTTATGAATATTCATTGTGGATATACTGAAAACCTGACTGGCTGGGGTACCTCCAGGACGAGGTTTGGGAACACGCCTTATACTATAAATTGGGTGCCCAACGTTGCATGCTAAGCATAGGGAAAGGGAAATGGGACTTGATATACCACCTTTCTGAGGTTTTTGCAACTACATTCAAAGCGGTTTATTTTATTTTATTTTATTTATTGTATTTGTACCCCACATTTTCCCACCTTTTTGCAGGCTCAATGTGGCTTACAGAGTATAGATATAATAACGTTGTTACATGATTTAAAAACAGTCGATCATAAGCAGAGGTGAAAGAGGATTTAGATGGAAGGTGTTAGGTAAGGTCGTGTGAGAGGTGTTTTTTGTTGTAATTGGGTGGTTTAAGGAATGATTTGTTTCATTGAGGGTGACTTTTGTAGGCTTTGTTGAAGAGATGTGTTTTCAAAGCTTTGCGAAAGCTGGTTAGATTGGTCATGGTTTTCAGGGCCATGGGTAGTGCATTCCAAGACTGTGTGCTTTTGTACGCAAAGGTAGTAGCATAAGCCTGTTTGTATTTTATTCCTTTACAGCTGGGGAAGTTCAGATTGAGGAATTTGCGGGCCGATCTTTTTGCATTTCTGGGCGGTAAGTCCACTAGGTTTAACATATAGAGTGGGGCATCTGCATGAATGATTTTGTGTACAGTCATGCAGATCTTGAACTCAATTCGTTCCTTGAGCGGGAGCCAGTGCAGTTTCTCTCTTAGGGGTTTCGCACTTTCTTATTTAGGTGTTACATATATTCAGGTACTTATTTTGTACCAGGGGCAATGGAGGGTTAAGTGACTTGCCCAGAGTCACAAGGAGCTGCAGTGGGAATCGAACTCAGTTCCCCAGGATCAACGTCCACTGCACTAACCACTAGGCTACTCCTCCACTCATAAAATTGGGTGCCCAAGTTTATAGAATTAGGGGGTCTGTGTATATCCCAACAGAGAGAATTGCAGGACCATTTGCAACTGGAATATTGCTGGTCACATGAGAGCAGACTCTATGGTGCCTAAATTGCACTTCTATGTGAAATGGCACAGACATATGAAATAGAACCTCTACATCATATAGATAAGCTAATCATGTGCTCTTGATAAAAAGTCAGAACATTTAAACTGACTATTTAGGCTGTAAAATTACCCCTGCCAGAGAGCATAGGTTTGACAAAGCTCTCTCCTGCCAGAAAGACTGCGGCTATCTATGGATGGTACCCCCCGCCCCTTGCCCCCATACCAATGTTGCGAAGGCACTTAGTAGGTTCAGGTGGTCAACCTTATTGCATGTAGTGGTATGGTACAATAGTACAATCATTTTTTAAGGTGAGACACTTTTGCACATTGTATGCTCTCCTCCTTACTGGCAAGATTTTCTAGTGTTGCAACAGTGCTTTCTGCTAATGACTATTATAACACTTTGTACCTAAGTTTGTTGATTCTGTGACAAGGGTGGTGAAGATGATCCAGCATGCTGCAGAAAGACTTCTTACCTAGACACTGCTGAGAAAGCATATTAGACGTGTTCTGAAATGTTGGCATTGGCTCCCAGTGCTTGCTCATGTGAAATGTGAAGTCTTACTACAGTTATCTACAACATTATGAGGGGCATTTTGGATATAATATCCAAATCCGATTTTGGACATTTTGCAGGTCCAAAAACCCAGTGCCAAACATGCTTATTTTTGAACCAGAAAAATGTCTTTTTGGTTCCAAAATCGCCCTCTTATTTATGTTTTAGTGCTCACTGAGGGGTAAATGCACTAAAAACCATTGCTAAAGCCCTTCCCTTACCGATTCCTTAGCAAATCGGTAAGCAACAGGAATGCATCATGGAAATCGCATTCAAATGAGCTGGTCGCTGCTAGCTCATTTGCATGGGATTTCCTTCCAAGCCAGTCGGCCAGCTGAGCACGCGCAGAGCAGCCAAGTGTTATGCTGGCTGCTCTGCGCATGCCAAGGCCGTCTTTCACTGAAAGAAAAAAAAAGTCGTCCCCATAATCGGGAGGGAGATAAAAGGGCTACGAGGAGGCTCCCGATGCTGCTGGCAGCTATTGGCGACTTCTGCTCCGGCCGCCTTGCTCCTTTCTGTCTGCCCTGGGGTGTTAGCAGCACGTCCGATATCCCTCCTCTAGGTCTCTCTCAGCCAATCACAGCATGTTTAGCTGTCACTGGTGTCAGCTAAACACGCTGTGATTGGCTGAGAGAGACCTGGAGGAGGGGTATAATCGAAAGAGACATCCAAATAGTTTTTTGATTTGGACGTCCTCGGCACTAGAAGGACACCCATCACAAAAAAATCGGGGGGAAAAACGTCCAAGTGCTCGTCAGGGCCATCCTTTTTTTTGTTTGTTTGTTTGGTTTTGTGAAGGACGTCCATGTTAGGCACTTTCGAAGGACGGCCCTGACGAGCACTTTGATGTGGCTAGGCAGTGAAGGACGTCCATAAAGGATGGCCCCGATGAGCACTTGGACATTTTTTTCCAGAATTTTTTTTTTTTAGTTAAATTTATAGAAGTTTTTAGAGGTGAATAAATCCCGCGCAGACCCAACGAGAGGTACAGACCTCCCGTTAGATTTTCCACGGTTAGGCAATTGGAAAACGGTAGTGCATCTCATTACAATACGATTTATACACATTATAATAGTAATTTGCTCATCTGCATTCCGTTTTCGTTAGCTGCTACCATGATAGGAAAATGCCCTTTTGTGCATGTCATGGTTTACTACTTGCAGTCTTGCATGTTAAACTGGCTAGAACCAGTTTAAAACCCACGCTAATGGCTCGTTAAGTTTAGTGCATCTGGCCCTGAGTCTTTCTGTAATTGACATTTTCAAACAAAAAACATCCAAGGGAAAAACACACAAATACAAGCTATTGAGATATCTGAGGGCCAACAGCAGGGCAGCCTAGGAGGTACTGCAGTGACCTCCACATAAAAGGTCCCAGGTACACATCACATCATAACCCCTTTATATTGTATTGTGAACCCTCCAGAAATAGCAAGAAAATGTACTGTACCTAACTGTACACCACTACAATAGCCCTTATGACTGCAGGTGTCACCTACATGTGGGTTCAGTAGGTGTTTGGGGGGGTTTGGGTGTATATAACAATTTTAAAGTAAACATTAAACATTACAATGTGAGAATCTCTACCTTGGTTGGCATGCAGAAGAATATTGTTGACCACATAGAAAAAGACAAATTCAGTTTTGTGAATTTTCCTGAAGCCAGATTGATAATTATGGAGACTTTTGGTCTCATCCAGAATTGAGACTACCTCTACTTCAGGAAGCAGGTGAAAGCCTGGCTCTTCTCGCATGCCTTTAATACATGACTGACCACCATCAGCATGCTGCACACCCTACCTGTAACTTAGACCAGTTCCTCATATCTTGTTAAACTGTACAAAGATTTTGCCTTTTTAGCCACCCACCTATTTATCACAATTGATTCTGTACTGCCCATCTTGTCCAAATCTATATATCTGCACTTGGCCCCTCAGCAACACAGAAAAGCATTAGCATCATAACTATGCTATTTGAATGTTCTATTGTGTTGCTTATTTGGTGTTTCATTGGTATTATGCGGACATTCTATTATTATCTATGTTATTTGAATATTCTTCCATTCTGTCTATTGTGATATTGTCTGTATATCATATTTCCTAGTTTACCTCATTTTACCCCCTCTTCTTTTTTACAAAGCCGCTCAGCAATGCCGACACAGTCCATTCACACTGGCAGCTGCTAGCATGGCTTTGTAAAAGGAGGAATTATTGTTTGTATATCATATTTCCAAATTTACCTCTTATTGTATTGATGTTTATATTTGCTCATACTACTATTATTATGTTGTTAACACAATCGTAAGTTTTATTTTAAACTGGACCTGCTGTACACCACCTTGGGCGAATTAATAAATCCCAATAAATAAATAATCCAGAAGCTGAAAATAAACATTTTAAACTAAGGAGGGCAAGAGAGAGAGGATAGGAATTGGGCAGTAGTGATCCAGCACTTTAGGGTCTTAGTCTGGCTTTTTTCTAAATGGATGCTATTACCACCTCCTTCTGACAGATCTAGAAATAACCCTAAGATAGTAAAACAAATTTGAGTGGTATAGAAATGGAATTCCTTACTAGTTCAGAAAGTCCACCACTTTGGTTGCCTGGTAGCTCACATTGTTTACAGATCTAAACTTTCTTAGGTGATTGACTCTCCAAGCTCTACTTCCTTGTGTGTACTTTACAAAGGTGAATGCTTTCCTCAGTTTTATGACCCGGGGACATGTTTCTTCAGGCAGCAAAGCCCTGTGGCAGCTTGGCTATTGGCTGGCTGCAGGACCTCATAAAAATGTGGCACACACACACACACCAGGTTGCAGGTAGAAATCAAAAGTACTTTATTTAAGTACAGCAAAAGGCTGTAATCAGCTCTGTTACTTCACAGGCTTTTAAGTAGAATCTCTCTCTCTCTCTCCTTCTCATAACATAGTCCATCAATACCCTTCATGGGGCTGACTCTTAGCCGGGCACAAACACTGTGGCAATTAATGCTGTCTCAGGTTCCTTCTGGACACACACCAAATTCATATACTTTAGCAATATTCTGCAAGGTTCTCTCCAACCTTGGCTGTCTTCTATCCACATATAATCAGCTGCTGGAGACTGACTTGACTACTTACAGTTTCCTACCCCAGGGAAATTATGTTCATCTGTCTTCTCTTACCTCAGGACTGTAGCCTTAAATAAAAATCAGACAAAAGATTGCAAATTAATACTGTCAAGTACTGAGCATGATGTGAATAGGAACAACAAACATTGTTTGAAATGTCTATATGCGAATGCCAGAAGCCTAAGAAATAAGATGGGAGAATTAGAATATATTGCACTAAATGAAAAATTAGATATAATAGGCATCTCTGATACCTGGTAGAAGGAGGATAACCAGTGGGACACTGTCATAGCGGGGTACAAATTACATTGTAGTGATAGGGTGAATTGAATTGGTGGAGGGGTAGCATTGTATGTTAAGGAGGGCCTTGAATCAAATAGATTGAAAATTCTGTAGGAAACAAAACACATCTTGGAATCCCTATGGATTGAAATTCTGTAGGGGTATTTACCTGAAATCTCGCCTTTGCTGGTCTTGGCCTATACAAGCCTGAACCAACAATATGGATTCTACAACCTGTGACCTGATTACATCTGTTACTATCAGAATCCAGCTTTCTTGCAAAGGAAACTTACTGCTGAGCCTTGCAAGATTACTTTATCCAAGGACACATTTTTTGTTGCCAATTAGCGGTTATCTCCTGGGAAGATTGTGGGAGAGAAACATAGGGCTCCAGGAGTATCTGAGCAAAGGAGTTTGCGTACCATCTATAACCAAGACGTTCTTCATGCCCTTGAAGCTGGATGAACATTATGTCATCGTATGTGATTGGTCCATAGGTATCTTCTGATGCTTGGATACCAAAGGTTTGGACTGAAGAAAGTTCAGGCAGTTGGAAGGAGAACACCAGAAGCAACACGAGAGGACTTGCAGGTGGATAGAAAGCTCTAAAGAGAGCAAGAGACTGTTTTCCTAATACCAGTGAACTGCATGCCTTGTAACCAACTCAAGGTTAGCTCAGCCACCACAAGGCCCTACTGAAGACTGTGTAATCTACATTCAGAGATACAATTCTTGGACCTATTCCTGGACTGAGACTCGCTGAGACTTCAGCTCGAGTCTGAGTGAAAATCCGCTTCTCTACCATTGGGAGTCTGTGTCGGATGGCAAGGTGAGATGACAGGATTTATTACCTATAGTCAAGGGGATAATTAATCCTTGGTTTTTGTCTGAGACAGATAGGTACGTCAGGACTTCTGGTCTGTGTATTCAGCTGATCTCTGTGTTTTTTATAAGACGTGTAATAAGTTCTTATAAGAATTATTAGGATTTCAGGTCTGTACTGGGTGGTGTAATCACTGCATTAGTTAGTATATTAGGATAATCAGATTGTATTATCTATTCTGGTGATAATCTATTTTTTATAGCAAGTTATTTTTGTATTTGGCTTGGCATTTTGCTTCAGTACTGTTTATATATACATTTTTTTCTTTACATAATAAACCATAATATATTTCATCTGTGGCATGGTTTTGGTCCTATTTCACAACAGCTAGCATGTCATACGGGTTACAGAGGTACACCCCCTAGACACGAGTTCATTTCATTGCTATCTGGTAATGTTATCTGATAAGTACCTCTAGCTTGCACTACAATTCCATGTGTAAATGGGAACAGGATAGTGATAGGAGTGTACTACCGTCTGCCTAGCTAGGATGAACAGATGGATGTAGAAATGTTAACAGAAATTGGGGAGGCTAACAAACTGGGCAACACAATAATAATGGGTGATTTCAATTACCCCAATATTGACTGAGTAAATGTAACATCAGGGCATGCTAGGGAGGTAAAATTCCTTGACTAAATCAAGGACTGCTTTATGGAGCAGCTGGTACAGGAGCCAAAAAGAGAAGGAAAAATTCTAAACCTAGTCCTTAGTGGAGTGCATGATCTGGTGCGGGAGGTAATGGTGATAGGGCCGCTTGATAACAGTGATCATAATATGATCAGATTTGATATTAGCTTTGGAGTAAGTACACATAGGGAATCCATTACGTTAGCATTTAACTTTCAAAAAGGAGACTATGATAAAATGAGAAGAGCGGTCAAAAATTTACATCAGGCATGGATGCTGTTGAAAAATACCATCCTGGAAGCCCAGGCCAAATATATTCCATGTATTAAAAAAGGAGGGAGGAAGACCAAACGACAGCCAGCATGGTTAAAAAGTGAGGTGAAGGAAGCTATTAGAGCTAAAAGAAAATCCTTCAGAAAATGGAAGAAGGAACTGACTGAAAATAATAAGAAACAGCATAAGGAATGTCTAATCAGATGCAAAGCATTGATAAGGAAAGCAAAAAGGGACTTTGAAAAAAAGATTGCATTGGAGGCAAAAACACATAGTAAATTTTTTTTTTAGGTATATTAAAAGCAAGAAGTTGGCAAAAGAATCGGTGGGACTGCTAGATGACCGAGGGGTAAAAGGGGCAATCAGGGAAGACAAAACCATAGAGGAGAGATTAAATGAATTCCTTGCTTCGGTCTTCACCGAGGAAGATTTGGGAGAGATACCGGTGCCAGAAATGGTATTCAAAGCTGACGAGTCAGAGAAACGGAATGAAATCTCTATAAACCTAGAGGATGTAATGGGCAATTTGACAAATTGAAGAGTAGCAAATCTCCTGGATCGGATGGTATTCATCCCAGAGTACTGATAGAATTGAAAAATGAACTCATGGAACTATTGTTAGTAATATGTAATTTATCTTTAAAATCGAGCGTGGTACTGGAAAATTGGAGGGTGGACAATGTAACGCCGATTATTTTAAAAAGGTTCCAGAGAGGATCTGGGAAATTATACACCAGTGAGCCTGATGTCTGTGCCAGGCAAAATGGTAGAGACCATTATAAAGAACAAAATTACAGAACATATTCAAAAGCATGGATTAATGAGACAAAGAGGCATATTTTCAAAGCACTTACACTTCCAAAGTTTCATAGAAACCTACAGAACTTTGGAAGGCTAAGTGCTTTGAAAATATGCCTCAAAGCCAACATGGATTTAGTGAAGGGAAATCTTGCCTCACCAATCTATTACATTTCTTTGAAGGGGTGAACAAACATGTGGATAATACAGGGGCATAGCCAGACCTCGGCGGGAGGGGGGTCCAGAGCCCAAGGTAAGGGGCACAGTTTAGCCTGCCATCGACCCCTCCCCACTGCTGACCCTCCCATGCCACTTTCGACCCCCCTCCCACCGCCGACCCTCCCCCATCACCACCGCCAGCTGGTCTTCTTCAGCGCCGGTCTCTGGCGCATTCGCTGATATGTTTCTGTAAGTCCTGACTCCTGACGTCCTGCATGCACAGATGGATGTAGAAATGTTATCAGAAATTGGGGAGGCTAACAAACTGGGCAACACAATAATAATGGGTGATTTCAATTACCCCAATATTGACTGAGTAAATGTAACATCGGGGCATGCTAGGGAGGTAAAATTCCTTGACTAAATCAAGGACTGCTTTATGGAGCAGCTGGTACATGTGCAGGACGTAAGGAGTCTCAGGACTCATAGAAACAGATCAGTGAATGCACCAGAGACCGGCGCTGAAGAAGACTTTGCCTGGCGGATGTTGAGGACCCCCGCCAGCAAAGGTACCTGGCGGCAGCGGGAGGAAGGGTCGAAAGTGGCGAGGGAGGGTCGGCGGCAGGGGAGGTCGAAAGTAGAGGGGGTAGGGCTAAATCTGGGGGGGCCCATGCCCCTGTGGCCCCACCTAGCTATGCCCCTGGGATAAAGGTGAGCCGGTTAATATTGTGTATCTGGATTTTCAAAAGGCGTTTGACAAAGTACCTCATGAAAGACTCCAGAAGAAATTGGAGAGTCATGGAATAGGAGGTAGTGTCCTATTGTGGATTAAAAACTGGTTAAAGGATAGAAAACAGAGAGTAGGTTTAAATGGTCAGTATTCTCAATGGAGAAGGGTAGATAATGGGGTTCCTCAGGGGTCTGTGCTGGGACCACTGCTTTTTAACATATTTATAAATGACCTAGAGATGGGAGTAACTAGTGAGGTAATTAAATTTGCTGATGACACAAAGTTATTCAAAGTTGTTACATCGCGAGAGGATTGTGAAAAATTATAAGAGGACCTTATGAGACTGGGTGTCTAAATGGCAGATGATGTTTAATGTGAGCAAGTGCAAAGTGATGCATGTGGGAAAGAGGAACCCGAACTATAGCTATGTAATACAAGGTTCCACGTTAGGAGTCACCAACCATGAAAGGGATCTCGGCGTCATTGTTAATGATATGTTGAAACCCTCTGCTCAGTGTGCTGCGGTGGCGGCTAAGAAAGCAAATAGAATGTTAGGTATTATTAGGAAAGGAATGGAAAAAAGTGAGGAAGTTATAATTCCTTTGTATCAGTCCATGGTGCGACCGCACCTCGAATATTGTGTTCAATTCTGGTCACCGCATCTTAAAAAAGATATAGTGGAATTGGAAAAGGTACAGAGAAGGGCGATGGAAATGATAAAGGGGATGGGACAACTTCCCTATGAGGAAAGGCTGGAGAAAAGATGGCTGAGGGGAGATATGATAGAGGTCTATAAAATGATGAGTGGAGTGGAACGGGTAGACGTGAATCATTGGTTTACTCTTTCCAAAAATACTAGGACTAGGTGGCATGCAATGAAGCTACAAAGTAGTAAATTTAATACGAATCAGAGAAAATCTTTCTTTATTCAATGTGTAATTAAACTCTGGAATTCGTTGCCAGAGAATGTGGTAAAGACGGTTAGCTTAGTGGGGTTTAAAAAAAGGTTTGGACAGCTTCCTAAAGGAAAAGTCCATAGACCATTATTAAATTGATTTGGGGAAAATCCACTGCTTATTTCTGGGATAAGCAACATAAAATGTATTGAACTTTTTGGGGATCTTGCCAGATATTTGTGACCTGGATTGGCCACTATTGGAAACAGGATGCTGGGCTTGATGGACTTTTGGTCTGTCCCATTGTGGCAATACGTATGTACTTATCTCTCTCTGTATAGTTTACATGGAGGTCCTCTCTCAGGGCTGCTCCCTTGACATTTCATGACTCGGGCGGCCCTCTCTCATTACTCCCTTAGAGACCTCTTGCCTCAGGACTCAATCACCTCCATGCCTGAGCCCTGTCCCTCTGACTCAACAGTATAACTCCACCTACCCTAAGATGCCTCACTCTCAGTCTCAGTGAGGAGATGATCCTATTGGAACCCGGCCATCAGTGGGGACCCTACCATTAGTTCAGCTGAGACAGGGGCCTAAAGCAGCACTCTCCAGGAGCGACACTCTCTCCTTCCCTCCTCAACCCTCTTCCCCACGTTTACCTTATTTTTTTTCTTTTCCAAAAGGAGGCAGTGGCAGCAGCAATAGTAGCAATTCCCGTAGGCTGCCCTGCCACCAGCACTGGCCTCTTTTCCCTACTGCGGCCCACCTCTTGACGTAACTTCCTGTTTCCTCAAAGACGGGATGCAGTACAGCAAAGAGGACGGTGTGAGCAGCACCACAGCAAGGCAGCCTATGGGAATCGCTGCTGCTGCCACATTTTGTAAAAGAGAAAAATAAGGTAAAAGCGGGGGGGAGAAGGTTGAGGAGGGAAGGGGGAGATGCCAGTCCATGTGCGGGCGTGGACGACATCTTATCCCTGTCTTGGACGGCACATTGTCTTGGGCTGCCCCTTCTGGCCATGTACTACCTACTCCCTCATAGCCCCTTATAGAACTGATGGGACTTTATGGCTGGCCAAAAGTTTTCATGGAGGTTAACAGATTAAGTGCTGATTCAGCACTATCAAGTCTCTAGCATTTTAAGCCTCCATCATTTTGTGCAGTGAAGTCTGCCAGATTTCTAGATGAGTTCTGTGCTATGTGCTCTTGTCACCTCTCGCCTAGATTATTGCAACCTGCTTCTCACCAGCCTCCCACTTAGCCATCTCTCTCCTCTCCAATCAGTCCAAAACTCTGCTGTGCGACTCATTTTCCACCAAAGTCGCTATGCTCACATTAGCCCTCTCCTCAAGTCACTTCACTGGCTCCCTATCCGTTTCCACATTCAATTCAAACTTCTCTTGCTGACCTATAAGTGCATTCATTCTGCTGCTCCCCAGTACCTCTCCACTCTTCTCTCTCCCTACGCCCCCTCGTGTACTTCACTCTGTAGATAAATCTCTCCTGTCTGTCCCCTTCTCCTCTACTGCTAATTCCAGACTCCGTTCCTTTTATCTCGCTGCACCTCACGCCTGGAATCGACTTCCAGAGCCTGTACGTCTAGCCCCGTCTTTGGCCGTTTTCAAGTCCAGGCTAAAAGCCCACCTCTTTGACACTGCTTTTGACTCCTAACCACTACTTACTTGCCCTGTACCCCACCTCTTTATTTCCCTTACCTCTTAATTGTTCTGTCTGTTTACCTGTCTTACTTAGATTGTAAGCTCTTTGAGCAGGGACTGTCTTTTGTGTATGGTGTACAGCGCTGCGTATGCCTTGTAGCGCTATAGAAGTGATAAGCAGTAGTAGTAGTAGTGCTGATGCCAAGCAGTTCAACATCTAATAGTGGTATAAACCAAGAAACTGGGTCAGCAACTGCATTATCAGAATCTAATTTGATGTTGTCATTTTTAAATTTAAGACTGAGGTATGACCTCTCTGGTACATAGGAGATCTAATTGTTTGAGGCCCAGATTCTCCATGATTAGGAAAATATCTAAGATCTCCGCATAGAAGTTTGTTTGTTTTATTTATTCGGGTTAATTAACTGCCTTTATAAAGAGATTCAGCCAAGGTACAGCTTGGCATAAAACTTGTGGACGATATTCAAAATGGTTTAACCAGAACAAACCAGTCGCTGACCAGTTAAATAGCTTGTTCGGGGCTATCCACTAACTTTCAGTGGCACTTAACTAGTTATTACAGCTGTAAATTAGTGGTTAGGAAAGAGAAAGGGAATGGGACTTGATATACCACCTTACTGTGGTTTTTGCAACTACATTCAAAGTGGTTTACATACACGTACTGGTTAGTGCCTACATGAAAACCAGCTATTTTGGGGGTGTTCCGGGGGCGGATTCCACACTTGGCTGATGAAGTGCCAATATTCAGCACTTAAACCAGCCAGGGTAATGCATAAATGGGACTGCATAAAACACAGTCCTATCTTTATGTAGCAACCCATGGTCGGTTAAGTTCTGAATATCGACTTAACTGGCCATGTGTTAGCCAGTGCCACATCCAACCAGATATTCAATGCTGAAGCCCAGACCTGGCCCGGCATTGAAAATCTGGGAATAACGCCGGCAGTGGTCATCAAAATACTCACCACTGTTCAGCTGAATATTTACCCCCTTATAATTCTGTTAACAACATAACCATAGTGAAATGATCAAGCATAAGCATAAATGCAATCAATGAGGTAAACTTGGAAATAGCAAATTGAATCCTAGAAATAGGAGCAATATGATAAAGTATCAGAAATATACACAAACAGCACAGTAGAACAATCATATAATAAAATATGATAAATGACAGCAGAGTACAAATGATAGCTCATAATAGGCAGCATGGAAAGCACAATCATGTAACATAAATATGATATGCACAATGTCAACACGATACAAATGAAACTCCTTAATAGGCACACATTAGAACCTTCAAATAACAGATATGACAAACCCCATATCTGCATAGTACAAATGACACATCTGAATAGGAATGCATTAGAGCAATCAAATAACATAAATATGATGCTCATAATGTTAGTATGATACAATGAAACATCTTAATAGGCAGCCGAGGGGACAGGTGCATTTGAAACAGACAAGATGGGATAAATAGATGAGTAGCTAAATTGAAAGCAAATTATATGTACAATTGAATAAGGTATGAGGAACTGGTCTTAGTTACAGGGTGTGCAGCAACCTAATCCAGATATGGAGTGAGTGGATAGTCAATCATCATAAATAATAAACTCTTGGGAGAAGAAGGGCCAGGCTCAGTGGCATACCTAGCGTATTCGACACCTGATGGGAACCATTTTCTTAACACCCCCCCATCAATGATTTTGGCAGGTTGCCAAATGGCCACCGGCTCTGCTAGCCATTAATTTACTGTTGAGCTAATATTTATTATCTGTATTAGCTATACAGTGGGGGAAATAAGTATTTGATCCCTTGCTGATTTTGTAAGTTTGCCCACTGACAAAGACATGAGCAGCCCATAATTGAAGGGTAGGTTATTGGTAACAGTGAGAGATAGCACATCACAAATTAAATCCGGAAAATCACATTGTGGAAAGTATATGAATTTATTTGCATTCTGCAGAGGGAAATAAGTATTTGATCCCCCACCAACCAGTAAGAGATCTGGCCCCTACAGACCAGGTAGATGCTCCAAATCAACTCGTTACCTGCATGACAGACAGCTGTCGGCAATGGTCACCTGTATGAAAGACACCTGTCCACAGACTCAGTGAATCAGTCAGACTCTAACCTCTACAAAATGGCCAAGAGCAAGGAGCTGTCTAAGGATGTCAGGGACAAGATCATACACCTGCACAAGGCTGGAATGGGCTACAAAACCATCAGTAAGACGCTGGGCGAGAAGGAGACAACTGTTGGTGCCATAGTAAGAAAATGGAAGAAGTACAAAATGACTGTCAATCGACAAAGATCTGGGGCTCCACGCAAAATCTCACCTCGTGGGGTATCCTTGATCATGAGGAAGGTTAGAAATCAGCCTACAACTACAAGGGGGGAACTTGTCAATGATCTCAAGGCAGCTGGGACCACTGTCACCACGAAAACCATTGGTAACACATTACGACATAACGGATTGCAATCCTGCAGTGCCCGCAAGGTCCCCCTGCTCCGGAAGGCACATGTGACGGCCCGTCTGAAGTTTGCCAGTGAACACCTGGATGATGCCGAGAGTGATTGGGAGAAGGTGCTGTGGTCAGATGAGACAAAAATTGAGCTCTTTGGCATGAACTCAACTCGCCATGTTTGGAGGAAGAGAAATGCTGCCTATGACCCAAAAAACACCGTCCCCACTGTCAAGCATGGAGGTGGAAATGTTATGTTTTGGGGGTGTTTCTCTGCTAAGGGCACAGGACTACTTCACCGCATCAATGGGAGAATGGATGGGGCCATGTACCGTACAATTCTGAGTGACAACCTCCTTCCCTCCGCCAGGGCCTTAAAAATGGGTCGTGGCTGGGTCTTCCAGCACGACAATGACCCAAAACATACAGCCAAGGCAACAAAGGAGTGGCTCAGGAAGAAGCACATTAGGGTCATGGAGTGGCCTAGCCAGTCACCAGACCTTAATCCCATTGAAAACTTATGGAGGGAGCTGAAGCTGCGAGTTGCCAAGCGACAGCCCAGAACTCTTAATGATTTAGAGATGATCTGCAAAGAGGAGTGGACCAAAATTCCTCCTGACATGTGTGCAAACCTCATCATCAACTACAGAAGACGTCTGACCGCTGTGCTTGCCAACAAGGGTTTTGCCACCAAGTATTAGGTCTTGTTTGCCAGAGGGATCAAATACTTATTTCCCTCTGCAGAATGCAAATAAATTCATATACTTTCCACAATGTGATTTTCCGGATTTAATTTGTGATGTGCTATCTCTCACTGTTACCAATAACCTACCCTTCAATTATGGGCTGCTCATGTCTTTGTCAGTGGGCAAACTTACAAAATCAGCAAGGGATCAAATACTTATTTCCCCCACTGTACCTAATGGTTAGAGCAGAAGGCTGAGAACCTGGGAAGCCAAGATTTGAATTTCACTGCTGCACCTTGACATTTTGGACATCAGTTAACCCTCCACTGCCTCAGGTACAAAACTTAAATTTAAACCCTCTAGGAACAGGTAATTACCTACTGTGCCTAAATGTAATTTGCCTTGAGCTACTACTAAGAAAGCTGTGATCTACATCTGAATTAGAGAGTTGCATGGGGACAGAAATCTTACCCATCCCTGCCCGTCCCTGCTAGAATCTCACCCATCCCCACCTGTTCCCACTGGAATCTTACCCATCCCCACCCATCCCCGCAAAAATGTAATCCATCCCAACCCATCCCCACCCGTCCCCACAAGAATTTAACCCATCCCCACCCATCCCCGCAAGAATTTAATGGTACATAAAAGAAAATTCTGGTCAGCTCCCTCAGTCTCTCTCTGGATTTGAGCCACATCACTGTAGGCAAGGCAGGAATAGAAGCTGAAACTTAGAACACTCTGGTGTGCACATGTAAGATTTGTCTCTGATTTCTGGCACTGTGTGCTGAGAGGTCACCACATGCACGCGCCAGTAGGTCAGTTGACATCCGATGCTCTTGCCTGTGTCAGAGCTGAGGTCTGCGCATCAGCCCAGGAGCAAAGAGGATTAATTGTAACAAATAAAGGCCTGAACGGTCCATCCAGTCTGCCCAATAGTCACACTCATTATCAATTCATGAGTAAATCAATGAGTGTGATATTATATACTTTCTTTCGTGTTTCTGGAACATAGACCATAGAAGTCTATCTGGCCCTATACTTATGTTCCAGCTGCTGGAGTTCTCGCTGAAGCCCACTCCAATCTATTCGTCTTCTCATTTGTGGGATACATACCGTAAAAATCTGTCCAGCACTGTCCTTATGTTCCAGCCACTGAAGTTGCTGTCTAAGCCCTTTCTAGCCCATCCTAAACCAGACTGCCATATATTAGACACAGACCATACAAGTCTGCCCGGTATCAGCCCTAGTTAATCACAGCCAGAGTTGCCATCTAAGCGTCACTTGACACATCCACACACATGCAGACATTTAAGGTTAGGATTTTTATAACTTCCATTTTCTAATTAGATATCCTCTGTGTTCATCCCAAACCTTTTTGAATTCCATCATCATTTGTGTCTCTACCACCTCCTTAACGGAAGACTTTCCACATTTGTGCTGTTAAAGCAAGGAGGAAGAGGTCTCGGCCTAGGTCTGTCCTAGGACTTGGCCTAGACCCAAGGGGTCACGATTAACCTAACACAGAACCCCCTCCCCCAGTTAAACATGTTCTTGTTACAGCCTGCCTTCTAAACAAGGGGGGGGGGGTGCTTTCTCCCATCTAACTAGATCTCTTTCTCTCTTTATCCCTTTATAGCTGTGACTTACTTCAATGCATGGGTCCTTTGTTGTAAAGTTGGCTCCCTCTCCTTTTTTTTTTTTTTTGCTCTAGTTTCTTACTATTTTCCTTCTTCTGCTGCTTCCTGGAGGGGTGTTCTTTCTTGCATATCCTGTTCCCTTCTCCTTCTATTAGATAACTTTAGTCTTTCTTCTTCTAACACTTCAATGGATTTCTTCTCACTTCTCTATGCTCATGACAATTTTACAGTTTCTCTTTCCTCTTTTGGACCCTAATCTTCCACCTCCCCCTTGCACTTTTCTCCTTGGAAGGTCACTGGCCCAATTAGATCCTGAACTACTTAGCTCTCATCTGACAGCCCTCCCCCCTCCCCTCTTTTAGCAACTGCCTATTAGAGCCACAATTAACCATCCTATCCACCACTCTCAGAAGTCCTCTGGATGATCTGACTCCTGCACATCCTTGATATTATGTGGGGCTCTGTGTGTTAAAGTAGCAATTTAGGCAAGATGACAGACTTTGTCATAAACATCATTCTCCATCTCACTGTTCTTTCCTCTCCAAATATAAGGAATTTCATGCTGTTGTGAAGTTAACAAAAAGATTGTTATTTCTTTCACGTTATCACCATGTCTGCTATCTACAAATAAGGCCAAAAAGCTTAATCAACTCATAAATACCCTGTCCTCAATTTCCTCTGCTTTCCCCACTCTGTCCCTCAACTTCCTCTGCTTTCCGAATGATCTTCTACTAGACTCCCTTGCTAAAGCATGGACAGATAAAACCTCAGCTTTCCATCTCTTGACAGGAATGCCTATAGATGCGTTCCCTGGGTCAGGTGGCCCTCCTACAGCATCCCTGAATCATCCAGTTCCTATCTCCACCTGAACTCCCTTTCATCCACTTACTCTCTTCTTGGTGTCTAAACTGACTTTATCCCTTCATCTTACCTTCTCTTCACTTAAGCCTTGGCCTGCCCTCCTTTATCAGCAAGCAGCCCCTCATTTCTTAACACTTGCACTGCTACTACTCAAGAAGGTCTGTCGAAAGGCTATGCATTTATCACTCCTATTTCAAAAATCCACACACAAAAAACCTTACTTATTTATCTGATCCCTCATTTTGCCCTATTTCCAATCTTCCCTTTCTTGATAAACTTCTTGCAAAGTGTGTCCTTGATCAGCTTTCTCATTTCTTACAGAAGACTCTGGTACTACCTCCCAGACAGACTGGATTTTGTACTGGTCACAGTGCTGAAACCTTCCTTACTATGATACCATGATTAATTCCACTCTGCCATTTTCATTTCCCTTGATCTATAATCTGCATTTGACTTAGCTGATCACAGTCTTTTTATCTACTGCCTACAGGAACCAAACATGCTCATTTTCATTTCAAAACAACATGGAAAACATAGTTTTTTCAAATTTATCTAGTTATTGGGAAAATGTGATACCCAATTTGCAGGCATTGGTCAATTTTGAAGCTTGGGGGATAATAACACAAATGAATACTTTAATCTTATCCATTTTTTTTTCTTCATACTGACTTGCTAACTATTATAGCTGTAATCAGTTTATTGAAAATCCTACTCTTTTATGAGCAGTGTTTGACATTTTTGAGGTCTGTAAACTTGCTTATTACTAGTTAGTGTTTTATTTGTGTAAAACAACATATAGTACTGCAGAGGGTGAAAGATGAACTACAACTTTCATTGTAAAGCACGGGTAAAAGGGCGCTCAACACAGCCACGTTTCGCCCTTCTGGGCTGCTTCAGGGGTGGTACAATACCTTAAGGCAGTGGTTCTCAAACCTGATCCTGGAGGCACCCCAGCCAGTCAGGTTTTTTAGATATCCACAATGAATATTCATGAGAGAGATGTGCATGCAATGCCTCCACTGCACTCTTGAATATTCATTATGGATATCCCCAAAACCTGACTGGCTGGGGTGCCTCCAGGATCAGGTTTGGGAACCACTGCCTTAAGGAGTAATCCTGTCACTTTCCTCAAAGTGGAAAACCTGGGGTAGGGTACTACCAACACTCAGGAAAACAGAGCATTCAATACACTACCCCAGGTTTTCCACCTTGAGGAAAGTGACAGGATTACTCCTTGAGGTATTGTACCGCCCCTGAAGCAGCCCAGCAGGGCGAAACATGACCTTATCGGACACCCTTTTACTCACATTTTGCAATAAAAGTTGTCATTCATTTCTCACCGTGTCTGTTTCTGCATCTTCCATTCTACTGGGGTTAGAGGACCGCTTGCCTACTTGTTTTCTAGGACCTTAATTTTATAACAGGACACCTATGTAAGAAGGTCAAAAGGTGTCTATTTTAAGCCTATTTTATAAAGGCAACAGTGATGCCTTTGTGTCTTTATAAAATAGGCTCCAAGAACACCATCTCTAATTGGATATAAATGTCCATGTAGAAATTTGTACCTTCTCCAAAAAATGGAATAAATGGTGTGTGTATGTGTGTGTGTATGTGTGTTAGTTATACCAGAGCTTCTCAATCTTTTTCTGGTTGTGACCTCACGATTGTGGTCAAATAAACTGTGTGACCACCTGGAGGTGCAGAATAATGATGCACCTATAGAGAACCCATCTAGGTCATGATCCCAAATGTGGGTTTTGTGACCCCATTTGGGGTCTCGACTCACAGTTTGGGAAGTTCTGCTTTATAAACACATATGTGGCCATGCAATTTTATAAATGGCCTTTCCCATGATTAAAATAGCCTTTACATGGTAAAAAATCTTTATAAACTTATCCCTAAAGAGGGATACGTGTATGAAGACAAGTAGAAGCAGCTTTTCTGATTCTAGTAAGCTTGTTTATACAGGGAGAATCTCAGGAATCTATGCTGTGCAGCCTGTGGTGAAATTTAGCACCGACACTGGGATTATCATTCCTTCATTTTCATAGAGCACCCTGAATTCTTTAAAGCCCATAACACACACACACAACCTTGATTTTATATTCCTGCCAAAAATTGGCACTCTTAGCATAGTATCCCACTACATTATGCTGGGCACTGACTCTGTAAATGCACCCCCTTGAGTCATTACTGCCATTTCTTGTAGTTCAGTACCTCTAAGAACCAGCCAGTTCTAGATAAGTTTAGATGAATGATTTGATATATTACTTTGCATTGTAGATTAGAAGTAGCAGAGTTGTTACAGCAGCAGAAACCAGAATTCAAATCCCTCCATGACTTCCTCTTAGAAAGTCACATTACCTTCCATTGCCTCAAGAACAAACTTAGTGGCTCTTTTACTTAGGTGCACACCAAAATAAACTTACCACAGTTTACAGCTCTGTCCAGGAATAGGAGAACTATTAGCAATTCTCCTTTCAGTTTCCCTTCTGTTGAAAGTTGTAAGAGATTGAAAATTAGCATATCAGACCCCTATATTTTGGCAAGAATGTTCAACTTGTTTTAATCAATTTGATACCTATTATTTATTTAGGAGGAATCTTAAAATCTACCTTTTTAAACAATTTGTTACTGGTTAAATAATTAGAGATTTTTGATTGTTATTTAATTTTATTTTGTCCTGGTCTCTTGATTATCGTGAGAACAGCTGAGAACTCTATGGTTATAGCAGCATATAAATATCACATGTTATGTTATGCTAAAGCACTCTTCACTAATTTCCCTGGTTGCACACATTAATCGTGCACTATTTATTTTTTGAATTAATTTGTGGAAGGGGGCATGATAGGGGCAGGGAAGCACTACATACTAATTGATGAACACAGTTTATACAGGAGCATTAACCACCAGGGCCGCCGAGAGACTGGGCCGGGCCCGGGGCAAGGCCATCCCCGGGGCCTCGCCCCTGCCACTGCCACTCCCCCCTGAGGTTGTCATCGTCGTCGCCGGCCC
The DNA here is from genome assembly GCF_901765095.1 of Microcaecilia unicolor. NCBI lineage: Eukaryota > Metazoa > Chordata > Amphibia > Gymnophiona > Siphonopidae > Microcaecilia > Microcaecilia unicolor. The sequence continues at coordinate 295,707,506 of NC_044035.1, read as the reverse complement.
CCCTCCGTCCACCAACGGGCCGGGCTCCCCTGAATTCAAATCATAGCGCCTCACCTCGACCTCGTTCCGTGTGAAAGAAACGCAGCGGCGGCAGTCTGCTGATCGCCTCCCTTCGGGCCTTCCCTCCCTGTGTCCCGCCCTCACGCAAGTCACGTCAGATGAGGGCGGGACACAGGGAAGGAAAGCCCGAAGGGAGGCGATCTGCAGACTGCCACTGCTGCGCTTCTTTCACATGGAGCAAGGTCGAGGTGAGGCGCTGTGATTTGAATTCAGGGGGCCCAGCCTGGTGGTGGACGGAGGGGGGGTGGGTGGAGGGGACTGTGGTGCTGGGCCCCCCTTGGAGGCCCGGGCCCGGGGAATTTTGTCCCCGCTGCCCCCCCCCCCCCTTGGCGGCCCTGTTAACCACCTTCTAAAAAGGAGGTGATAAGTGCTCCCATGTTAATATTTTTGCTGGTCCCACATGCTAATGCAAAAAGTAGCATGAGACTAGCAAAAGGAAAAAGGCCCATTTTTACCGAAGCTTTGTAAAAGGCCCCCTTAGATTGTAGGGAAAGAGGAATAGCTACTGTATCTGAATGTAACTAACCTTGAGCTACCAATGAGAAGGTTTAAGCTAAATCCAAATATATACTAAAGTGGTTTATAAGTAAATGTCATAAATATAGGATATGTAGCAGATTTCAAGCAGACGACAGAAATGGAAAAAAGAAGTGCAGCCCTGGAAAACCTCTGAGATCCTGCTACATCAGAAAATAAGGCAGTATGTCTACTTACATACTGGGCCTAATTATATATATGTTGCCTAAGACATCAGTGCAGAAGGAAAACATGCTTAGGCATACTCTGTAAACCATGCCTAAAGTGCGGTTTACAGAATATGCCTAAATCCGTCCGTGTGACTAGAATTTAGGCGCAGCCAATTACGCCAATGAAAACCTGGTGTAAATGCCCATGCCTAACTTTAGGCATGGAGCGGGTTATTCTATAACACTGCACATAAATTATAGGAACACCCACGCCCAGCCTATGCTCCTTCTATAACCACATCCCCTTTTGGGATTCACGCAGTAGAATTTACACAGACTATGTTATAGAATACACTTAGTGAGTAGTGCATGTAAAGTCTAATTATTGCCAATTAGTGCTAATTGCTTACCATCCAATTATCAGCACTGATTGGCTTGTTAACCAATTGAGTTGTGTACGCAAATCAGAATACGCCCAGATTTGTGCACACAACTGTAATTATACTATATAAAATTTGAGGGACTATCCCTGACTTCATAGAACTATTTTTGATCTGGAATATAGCATCAGTTTTCTTGAAATTTATCTCCCATCTTTGCTTTACCCTTCACTATCAATTAAAATGTTCTATTACGTATTGTGTTGACATTGTAAGTAGTATACCATGCCATACTTTGTATTGTTGTTTGAATATTTTTACTGCTGTAATTGCCTATTGCTCATGTTTGATCTATTCTTACTGTACACCGCCTTGAGTGAATTACTTCAAAAAAGCGGTAGATAAATCCTAATAAATAAATAATAATACATCATATGATTCAAAGTTGTTTTTAAAAACCTTCAGATACCGTACCTTCAACAGCATAGTATAATATTGTATATGCCTTCCACTAGGAGAGTTTATTAGTGAACATCAACCCTCCCCTTCTCTCACATCCCCTGCTACATGCAGATTGTCCCTGAAAAACATCTGCTATATGATCTGATAAACCAATAGGAGCAACTTTTATGGGAAGGAGCAGGAACAGGATCCATTTCCTGCATATAATGAGCAGGCATGGACTTACACCTTGAGTACTCATTGTGAGCAAAGTTAATTTGTAACAAAGATCTTGCTCAAAGAAACAGGGATTTCATTTTTGTTATCACTCTACTGTTATTTTGCCTGTATATTTACAACAGCTTTTGCCACTGACTCTGCAAACAATACCCAAGTCTGCAGAGTGCATTGTGCTTGTGTTTATCACTGAATTACATCTGAACAAGTCAGTTAAGGTAGCAGAGCTGCCAAAAGGTTTTCTTTAATACTTCTGTTGATAGGAAACATAGCCATCAAGATTTCTTTTTTTGTTTGTTTTTGATGCTTTAGTTGAAATAAACAGGGTTGGATTTAGGCATAGGCCAACTACCTATGAAGATATAGTATTTTTTTTTTTGTTACATTTGTACCCCGCGCTTTCCCACTCATGGCAGGCTCAATGCGGCTTACATGGGGCAATGGAGGGTTAAGTGACTTGCCCAGAGTCACAAGGAGCTGCCTGTGCCTAAAGTGGGAATTGAACTCAGTTCCTCAGGACCACAGTCCACCACCCTAACCACTAGGCCACTCCTCCCTAATTAAAAGAATTAATCAAATACAAAATTTTACCTTAGATTTCTTGAAGCTCCAAATATACTGTAACGGGGAGAGCACTGTCCGGTGCCCCCACGGCATTTTTCCCACCACATTCATACATAAGGATTGCAGGGGCAGTTTGCAGCTCAAGGAAAGGAGAATACTTGAAGCAGAATCTCCTGGATTGAAAGGGAATCTTCCCTGGATTCAGGCATCCAGGGGCTGGCAAAGTACACTAAGTGTTAGCAGGGCCGCCGAGAGACTGAGCTGGGCCCAGGGCAAGGCCACCCCCGGAGCCCCTGCCGCCACTGCCCCTCAAGCGCTACTTAGATCACCAGCACCGCAGTCCCTAGTCTCCACTCACCCACCCCCAGCCCCATCGACAGCCCCCCCTCCGTCCACCACCGGGCCCCCTGCATTCAAATCGGCAGTGCCTCACCTCTGTGTGAAAGCGGCAGATCGCCTCCTTTTGGGCCTTCCCTTCCTGTGTTCCGCCATCGCGGAAACAGGAAGTTACATCAGATGAGGGCAGGACACAGGGAGGGAAGGCCCGAAGGGAGGCGATCTGCCGCTTTTACACGGAGGTGAGGCGCTGCCAATTTGAATGCAGGGGGGCTGTCAATGGAGCTGAGGGCGGGTGGATGAGACTGGGTACTGTGGCGCTGGTGGCCTGGAAGCAGGAGGAGAGAGACCCCAGCACCAGGCCCCCCTTGGAGGCCCGGGGAATTTTGTCCCCCCTGCCCCCCCTCTCGGCGACCCTGAGTGTTAACCATAGGGCCAGTAAGGAAAAGAGGGATATCTCCTTAAGACTGGGGGCAGAAGGGGGATATGTGTGGAAATAGCTCCCCAAAGATCCCTTCTAGGGAGCCGGTCCCAGGCAAACCAACCCTTAGGTGCATGTAGGACCTTCATCTTAGTACTAAAAGAGAGAGAAGGAAGACCCGGGCTGCCCTCAAGGAGAAAAGATCAGAGTTATTTCCTCTGGAATAGAGCCAAAGTACCCCATTTGGTCTCTATGGGGAGCCCTGGGGATAAAGCTCAATGTCCTTAGGGAAAAGGACCAATGTTAATAGTGCATATATCATTTGCATACTAATAATGTCAAGCATTAGGAAGCAATTCCTTGGCACTGTTGTGGTGGTATTTTCTGGCACTGTCTTGTACAACGACGGAGATTTGAGGATCCGGGCCTTACAATGCACTGTGAGATTTCAACTCATCCTGCTTTTCAGTTTCATTCTTTGATTTTTTTTTTTTCTTCTTGTGCTGATTTGATTTTTGCTGTGTCCCTTTTGTTTGGGGAAGCACCAATAAGAGCGTTTTCTAGGGAGAAAAAAAAAAACACTGCTGCTTTCAGCTTGATTTTTGGAACTGAGTGGAAGATTGCAGGGCTTTGGAGCAGTTGCTTCCCCTCCCCCACCAGGACTCATTCTTTTCTTAATGTAATACCCAAAGAGTGGAAAAATCCACCATGCTAATGCTACACATACTTTCACACACCTTTGGTATGAAAGAGAAGGGAACAGGGCTGTATCACTGGGAAAGGGGGGAAGGGTTAAAAGTTACTCCCACCTGTAAAACCCCAAGGCTCATAGTCTAAGCCAGTGCTTTTCAAGCCTCTCCTGGAGGAAAACGTAGCCAATCAAGTTTTAAGGATTACCATAATGAATATGAATCTAATGCCTCCATGCTATGCAAATCTCTCTCATGCATAGTCAATGTAGATATACTAAACACCTGACTGACTGAGTGTGTCCCGAGGCTTGGGTTGAGAAACTGTGCTAAAAAGTGGCTTTCAGTACCACCCAGTAATTACAGTCATGCTAGTTTCAGGTTTTTCAGGTTCACAAAACAATTTTCATCTTTAGGTGAGGCAGAAAAACAAATACATCACCCTTAACCTCAGAAAATCATAAGTACAATCTATTTTACATTTTGTATCAACTGAAATCTATATTCAGAAAGCTGCTTGGTTCAACTACATATTTTGGGCCCAATCAAATTTGGATTGTCTGAGTCGCATCTTTTTAGCAAAAACGACTCCAGATTGTGGTTGCATATACTGAAGTTATCTACACTGATGTCTTCTGATGTATATTTTTAAAAATTTGAGTGTGAAGGGATTTGAGGTTTCCCCTTGCTCCATCTACTGAATGTGATTTAAAGCATACATTTTGTAGATCTCTTCATAAGAACTTACCTAGCCCAGTCACTGCAGTATCAGGTGATGAAATGTCCATACACCTACTGCAGTGAAGGCCCTTGGATAGGCACTACGCTCCTTCTGAATCCCTGCAGTCATGGGCTCTAAATCTGGTCACTAGCTATTACTGTTATATGATAACTGGGACCCCCCCCCCCCCCCCACCTCAGTGGCTGTGAGTGCTACCTCTGGAGCACTTCTAGTCCTGGCTATCCTAGAAGTAGAAACCAGGTCCTCTGTACGGAGTATGCAACACTGCCAGTGAACCAGAAGGCTAACCAAAGTGGATTGAGAACAACTGCCGTACTGTTTATGTAGAACAGTGGTTCTCCGCAGGACACACCTAGCCAATCAATATTTCAGGATATCCACAATGAAAATGTATGAGAGAGATTTTAATGCAATGCAGTCAATGCATGCAAATCTCTCTCATGAATATTCATTGTGGATAACCTGGAAACCCATATAAGTGAGTCAACGCATGCAAATATCTCTCATGAATATTCATTGTGGATAACCTGGAAACCCATACAATGTATGCATGAAAATCTCTCTCATGAATATTCATTGTGGATAACCTGAAAACACATATACTTCAGTCACTGCAGGCAAATCTCTCTCGTGAATATTAATTGTGGATAACCTGAAAACCTAATTTGTTGAGTGTGTCCGAAGGACGGGGTTTAGAATGCCAAAGCAGAGAGATTATTAACTGTAGGGTTGGTTATTAGATTCAGGGGCAGCTGTGCTGTGTTGGGCAAAATATTGCTCTTGCCATGGCCCCAGTGGTCACCCCATTTGACTGCCTATGGTTAGATCTCCCCAGTTCCTCAACAATAGTTAGAGTTACTCTGTTGCTTCTACATTATTTAAAGTCCTTGTTTTCTTGAGGACATCAGAACTTCAAGTTCATACATGCAGTGGGGTAAAACCAGGACTAGATCTGCCTGACCTTAAGGACCACCAAACACCATAATTGGTAATAGTGATGGTCTGTTTACAAAATGACATGTCATATGTTGTTGCATGTTGTTAACAAATGAAAATGAGCAGAAAAACACATTTTGTGTTTTTTCATTTGCCAATAATAGTGCACACTATTTACAAAGAGTGCATGCTGTTTCAGAAAGAATGGAAAGGGAAATGGGACTTGTATACTACCTTTCTGTGGTTTTTCCAACTACATTCAAAGTGGTTTACATATTATATACAGGTACTTATTTGTACCTGGGACAATGGAGGGTTAAGTGACTTACCCAGAGTCACAAGGAGCTGTAGTGGGAATTGAACCCAGTTCCTCAGGATCAGAGGCCACTGCACTAACTACTAGGCTACTCCTCCACTCCAAGAATACATACCTTTTTTGCAAAGAGGGCACATTCTTTATGACATTGCCCTTGAAACTAAAATGAAGACTGACCAAAACAAAATGAACAATGGTGCAAACACAAGAAACAAAACAAAATGAAAAAATGTCAGTTGCCCATCCCTGGTTGGTAACACAAGAATTGGATCACAAACAGCAGCTCACCTAGAGACTCTGACAGTCTGTGAGACATTTTTAGTTTTTGTAAAGTTCACCCTTATTTTATCATCCTCACCTTAATATTCCCTTATCTCTTGTTTGTCCTGTTTGTCTGTCCTAATTAGATTGTAAGCTCCGTCGAGCAGGGACTGTCTCTTCATGTTCAAGTATACAGCGCTGCGTACGTCTAGTAGCACTATAGAAATGATAAGTAGTAGTAGTAGTTCTTTCGAGTCACTTATTCAGGCCAGAAATTATTCCAGGAATTCTGGGTTATAAAAACAGATCTATCTGGTCCTATGGTTCTAGCCTGGTTAGAACTTGCACCAGCTTTGCATATCATGATGTAGATGGAGGCAGTTCACAGATGAGGCCTTATGGACTGTGGTCACTTGGAAGTCCCTATGTTAAGCACTTTTCATCAAGAGAAATTTCATTCTAGAATCAATTATAAACACTTGGGCCAATATCAAGCAACGTTGTACATTCACCTGCAGGCAGAGAATATATACTTTCCTATCTGTATATTTTTAAAACTTATATGGATAAAATCAGGCTGAAAATATGACTGAATGGCTAGATACTATCCGTACAAGAAAAGGATAGAGGAAGGCAGAATGAGAGCAGACCAAGAAATGATACAAACAGCAGCAATATTCAATCAAGATAAATTATATGTTTAATTTAGGCCTGTGGTGATCGCATTATACTTATGTTCAATGTCTCTGGCTATATACGTGGAGGGCAATTTTATATAAAAAGGCACCTAGTTTTAGGCCCCTCCTAGTTTGGAGCCTATTCTGTAAAGACAAGTAGACACCTACTTTCCTTTTATAGAATACTAGCGTAGTAGGGCATTTATGTGCCTAAAATTTAGGCACACAAAAAAAAAGGAACCAGAAGAGCTGGTCCTATGCAGGAAATCACAAACATAGAGGAAGTAGGGATGGACAAATGTTCTTCCACACGTCAGTAAAAAATGTATTGAAAAAGACATGTGGTGCTTTTTCAATAAATTTTTTACTGATGTGTGGAAGAACATTGTCTGTCCTAACAACCTCTTAACCAGCCATAAAACTGCTGTAAATGCTTACTCCTAGATTACTGTAATTTATGCACATTTTTTAGCATTCTGTAATTTATATGTCTAACTGCAACCTGCTCACAGTCCACCCACCTTCCAATTATTAAATATCTCATTTGGCACCATATTATACAATAATGCATAGCTACAATATTAGCAATTACATGTGTATATGTCAGCATTCTTGTCATTCATTCATATTTGTGGTGCCTAAATGTGCCTTCTATAGAAGTGTGCTGGCACACTTTTGTATTGTGTGAGCGTCGGATGGTTTAGATAGATTGGGTACAGCACTGGATATCCTTTCTTGATAAGATAAGTACTAGGTTTGTACCGTTGATACACCTGTGGATTTATGTTTCATTACATACATACATACATATATACATTTTTGGTTTTGAATGATTTTTGATACAATACCATTTTAATCTGAGTATTATTACAAATAATGTATTTTTGTTGAGGAGGTGGAGGTATGACAAATGATTTGAAGATGCAGAAGCTCTAAAACTTGGACAGTTGTGCACTGTACGAGGTTCTAAGATCATTCTTACAACTGTTCTGATGTCATTTCCTCCTTATGGCAATTAAATTTTGAATTTGTCTTTCTAGTTAGCTTAGATATTCAGTTATTCAGCAGCAGACACTATTCATACATATGTACTTTTACTCTCTTCACTTTTGTTATTGTTTTTTGGGAAGCCTTTTCCTCCAGATTTCATTGTTGGTTCTTTATGGAATTACTGCCATAGTGGCACTGAAAATATGTATTAATTTAAGCATCAGTACTACAGTCACCAAGCTGACTCAAAATTGAGCTCACTGTTTATAATCTGGGGATTTTCCTATGGTGGGGATCTATTGGTTATGGTTTATTCTGCTCAATATACTGCCCTTTGTTTGAAAAACAGCAGAGCAGTTTACAATTGGTTAACAATCTAAAATAAAAATCATAAAATCATAAAAGAAAGGAATGCCAAATTATAAAGTATAAATAAGAGTTAGCCAGGATTTTTTTTTGAATGCCTAGGATAATACAGTTTTCTGATAAGGGGGTAGGGTGGGGAGGAAGGGGAACAGTAAGGGCCCTTGTTATGATTGGGGTCAGAACCCCTCTCAAACTTACCTCTTTCCTGGGGGTCAGCTTCTTAGCTGGCTTCTGTTTCTTTTGTCTGTCCTTTCTGAGCTGGCTCTGTCTCTCTGTGCTGGCAGCTTCCAGCAGCATGGCTCTAATTGTTTCACTATACTGCACCTGTGTGTGTTGCCTGAGTTGATCTACCTCTCTTTGGGTGTACTGGCTTCAAGTGCTTCACGGTGTTGCATTGGTGTGGGTTGGGCCTCTCTGGGTCAGTGTGCTTTTGCCTAGGTCTAGGGAGTGTGACATCATCAGGGAGGGCCTTGATAAGAAAGTGGTGTTGTTTCCTTCAGAGACTTTGCAACGGTGGTGTTTGCTTTAGGTAGGGTGGTGCAGTGTGCACTTCTGACTTTGTGTCTAGTTTCCCTGCTTGCTTTTGCTAAGGTCCAGGTTAGTGTTAGTGCAGTGTGCACTGGTGACTGTGTGTTTAGCTTTTCTGCTTTTCCCTTATGGTTCCCCTGCTTTTCCCTCTTGGTTTTGGAAGCATTGCTATGTGTAGGGCTTTGGAAGCTCTGATGCTGATAGAAGTACTTCAGGGTTTGGTGTTGTTAGGAACACTGCAGAGTTTGCTGTTAGAAGTACTTCTGGTGTTTGTGCTATTGAGAGCATTGCAGTCTTTGCTGTTGGTGTTTGGTGATTTAGAATCACTTTTGGCTTATGTGTTAGCTTCCCTGCTTTTTCCTTGTGGCTCCCCTGCCTTCCCTTTAAATGCTAGGAGCTCTTCTGGTTGCTTGCCAGAGTAGTGCTTAGGAAGCTCCTTGTTAGTTTTGTATCTAGCTTGCTAGAGCAGTGCTTAGGTAGCTTGTTAGTTTTGTGTTTAGCTTGTTAGTGTAGAGCTCTGCTTGTAGCTTGGTGCTTAGTAGCACCTGTGTTAGCTTTGTGTTTAGTTCCCTGCTCTGTTAGTTTAGAGCTTAGGAAGTCCCTTTCTTGAGCAGGGCTTAGGAGCTCCTGTTTAGTATAGGGCTTAGGAAGTCCTTTTGTCAGTTTACTGTTAGGAACACTCCTGCTGGTTTAGGGCTTGGGAGCACGTAGATCAGTTTAGGAGCACTTCTGTTTCCAGTCCTGGTCCCTGTGTCATCCGGTATCCAGTAAGTCCTGCCGGCTACTCGAACCCAGGAGCTCAACTCCTGGGGGGCTTAGTAGCTAAGTGCAGGTGAAGCTGTGTGGACCAGTCCGGTGTGCTCCAGTCCGGGGGATTCCAGTCCAGTGTTCCAGGGTCCAGTCCTGTGTCCTCCAGTCCGGGGAATTCCAGTCCAGTGTTCCAGTCCATGTGTTCCGGCTCGCTGGGCGGTGCCTGCAGTCCCTGCTGGTGTCGGTGTGCTTGCCCAGCATTGGTTGGTGGGTTTTGCCTGCTGCTGTCGCTCCTCGTCAGCAGCCCAAGGGCTCACGTTTGCTCCAGAGCCCAATCCCGCGGGCTCTGAACCTGAGAACCTGACAGCCCTAAGCTAATATTCTGATACAATAACCTAACCCACAAGAAAATATTCAATTTATAGATAATATTTATAATCTAGCGGGTCAATATTCAAAGCAATTAACCAGGCAGGAGCGACTTCCATAAGGAATTGCAGAGACCTCTAGTGGCTCTACTAGAGTACTAGACTTAGCTTTTAGAACAAGGGGCTGGCTCACCTGCCAGTGACTGACAATGATAGGAAAAGACAACCCTTGGAGGAAAATTGTTCTGGTATAAAAATCCAGCCCAATTTGAATTCCTTTGTCATGGCTCCAGTTTCCCTGGGCCTTTGCAACTAGTGTGCCAGGAGAGTGGAGGAGTGGGGAGCAGTAGCACCAAATTATGTTGCTGTGCTTGCCTGACATAGTAATTGGAATGGAATGGGGAACCATCCCACCAACATGTCCTTCCAAGGAGAAAGAGGAGAAGGGTTGAAAGATCAAACCTGAAGCACTGGAGGGGACCAGAGACCTGTCTCTGAAGATCTACCAGGATTTTTAAAAAAGCAGCAGCAGAGCCATATCTGGGAAAGTACACACCAGATAAGGACATTGCATCTAAAGGCTCAGAGAGCCCTTAAAATGCTGAGACTAGAGAGAGAAGCTTCTTCACTTATTTATTTTACTTTTACAAATTAATATAATCAAAGATTCATCTTTGACAATAAAAAAATAGGTTAAATATAAACATGTAACATAAAAGAAAAGTAGTCCACAACTGGAAAGGAAACCAAGAGAGTAAGTCCACAGGAAGTTGTATGAAAAAAAACCCCAAAGAAAATATTTCAAGGAAATGGGAGGACAATCCTTCTATATTTCTTAAAACATACTTATAGTATTATGTAGCACTACCAAAGGCAATAGAAACTCCTTTACCCTCAAGGAAATATTGTAATTGCACTTGTTCAAAGAAAACATATCTATTATTTTGGTAGGAAACAAAATATTTACATGGAAAGCCCAATTGAAAGGTAGCCCCCAAGAAAAGAACGGTGTCTCATAGTCAAGAACCTTCCCCTTCTAAGTTGCATCCTTCTGGAAAAATCAATATTTTTTCACCCAGAAAACTTGGATTAGTAGATCAATAACACAATCTCAAAATTGCTTCTTTGTCTTGTAAAAACACAATGGAAACCAATGAGGTGCTTCAGCTTGTAACTTCATCCAGAAGATTCCAAAAGAGCAGATGCTTCTAACTCTGGTGCTTCTGCTGCTCTATCCATTTGATTATTTCTATTTGTTATATAATATATCTTCTGAATAGGAGGCAAATTTGTTTCTGAATATTTCAACACTGACATTATAAAATTGTGAAATAAATCTCTAGGTGTTGATATTCTGGGTAATGAAAAATTTAATAATCTTAAATTCAAGTTCCTATTAAAGTTTGTCAAATTTTCCAGTTGTCTAATAATCATATTGAAGATTTTACACAGAAGCTCTCTTCATGTCTGAGAGTGTCTTTTCCACACCATCAATCCTGGAAACTTGCTGATTTTAAATTAGTTTCCAAATCATGCGTGTCATAAACCAGAGGGTGAGCCCTTGGGTGCTGGAAAGCATCCCGGGACAAAAGACCCAGGGTCCCAACTAACGGTAGACAGAACACCTTTAGAACAGCAAGCAGGAACACCAGAAAACAGCCCATCCCAGGGTGGGCTTCTGCTAAGCTGGAACAACTGAAGTACATGGAACAGCCTTATCCCAAGACCAGCTTCAGCTGAGCTGAGAGTGGAACAACTGAAGAACGAGAAGCAACCTTATCCCAAGATGGGCTTTGGCTAAGCTGAGACTGGAACAACTGAAGTCAGGAACCAAAAGGAACCCCAGCACAGCAGGAGCCAGCAACTTACAAGCGAGGCACTTACAAGGAGGCACTAGGGCAGCAGGATTAAATCTCCTTCCCTAGCTTGATATCATCTGGCAGCACCCTGCCTGGCTTACCGAAGGACATGCCTGGAATGTGCATGTACACCAAGACCTCTGCCACCGAGGGAGCCCAGAGCATCCTCCTGCAGCAAGGACCATGAGCACTGGAGTTGAGTCCAGGGTGGCCACACAGCTGGGCCGCAGCCCCCCACCCTCGTGATGCAGTACGTGTAGCTGGTCTGTGGTCCCCCCGTGGTGCGGTAAGTACGGCGGTGATGACAGTGCAGCTTAGAGGTTTATGTTCAAAAATGTTAGTCACAAAAGAAGAGCATACCTGATATAGGCTTTCCAAAGCTGTCCATAGTGCATTCATTGTCACTATCTGCAGTTTCACCAGTGGTTGGAGAGAGGTAACAGAAGAAGGGTAGTCTCAGCTACACTATCTGCTCTCACTGATGGTTCTTTGACGTCTCTCTGACTACCTCCACTTGCTTGCTGCATTTATTCTCCCCCTGACTATGGCATCATGTCTAACACCGACCCCAAAGTTGTATCGATTCTTTTTGGGAGCTGCTGAGGAGTCTGCAGAGACAGTATTTGTATCAGGAACCTATATCAAGAGGTCCATAAGGAAACCTACTAGAGACTGTGTTAGATACCATTCTTCTACTTCTGCCTGTACATAGTTTCTGTTAACTGTTGTCCCTATTTTGCCTAGAGACCTCAAGTTTAGGTAAAACCTTTTGGTTCAGAACTAAACTTCTGGTCTGGTCTGGACTGACCTATTGAATGCATTAGAAATGTGCCAATGGCCTCCCAGTGAAAGCTGGTTCCAGCCCTAACCTCCTTTCAATCTGTAATATCGTGCATAAAGTAACCTGCCCCCAGCTATCCCAGGCAAGAAAAAGTTGTGTGTATATAAATATGTGTATATGTGTGTGTGTGTATATATATATATATATATATATATATCTCAAACTACCAAAAAGGCAACTGTAATAAAATTAATTTTAATACAAAACTTAAAATAAACGTAAAAATCAATATGGATTTGTTTCATCTTTAGGCTCAATCAGTGGTAAATACTCTACAAAAATTAGAAAAATATGGGGTCGATATTCAGCCGACGGCACTCAGCATTTTGCTAACCACCGCTGGCGTTATGCCTTGAAATTCAATGCCGGTCCAGGTCTGAGCTCTGGCACTGAATTTCTGGGTTTACAGAGCTGGCTAAACCATAGCTAGTTAAGTGTGATATTCAGCACTTAGTGTCCCTTTTGCTAAGCTGCGGTACAAGGGGCCCTGTGGTAGCATTGTCACATGGATTTGCCGTGGGCCAAAGTCCCTTTTACCGCATCAGCTAAAAGGCAATAAAAAGGAAATGAACATTTGCCGCTCAGCCATTTCCAGAGGAAGCCCTTACCTCCACCTATTTAGAAGGCGGTAAGGTCTCCCATGCTAACCTAGAAGTAACTGGGCATTGCGGCACTGCCTGATTACCGCCAGATAAGCCCCTGGCACCCCAAAAAATTTTGTTGTGCCGGAAATGATGCTCACTGGGGTCTCTGGCAGAAGTGCCAGATTGGGGTATGTCAACGCCACAGTAGCTCTACCGCAGTGTTATAAAAGGGCCCCTAAACCGGCTATGGAACACCACATACAGATAGAACTGACTTTTTCAAATACCGAGGAACAAAAACTGCATATAATGCCTGATGAATTAAGCATGCAATTTTAAACAGAACTGTAAACTGAAAGGGTAACCAGTGTAAGGAATGAAGCACAGGTGTTACATGTTGTAATTGCATAACAAGCCCTTAACTATCAATAACTGGGTGCTAACAACCAATTATTGAAGTTAATTGGCACTTATTAAAATCTGCGCACACACATCTGGCTGTGCGCTATTCTATAAGACATGGTGTAATGCATACCTCAAAAGGGGGTGTGGCCATGGGCATTTGGGGGCATTCTGAAAAGTTGCCCATGTAGTTATAGAATACAGTCTCAGTACTCCTAGCTTGGGTGCCAGCACTTACACCCGGTTTCAGCAGGCATAAGTCTGGTGCCCAAAGCTAGGCACAGGATTCGGCACCGAGTGCCGTTTATAGAATACCTTCCGTCCGGTATAAGAGCATTAGATGTGCCATGCTGGTTCCACTGATCCTAGCATCTTGTCTTTCTAACAGTCTTTCCAGATAACGAGTACCCAGCAGGTGCCAATTCAATAAGATGGTTACCTATATATCCAGGCTATACTTGTGTGTCATATCCTTAATCCAAGATCAATGCAACTACTGGACTATCAGGATTTTTGGACTAAAATCAGAAGCATCCCAAAGATCTTATATTTTGTGGGATTTTCTACAACAGCATAAGGGCACCATTGCCTAGAACATGAAGCTGTAAAATTTTAAATTGGTGAATACTCTCCTGAGGCAAACTTCTGCGGCTTTTCACTATCTTAAAACCTCTTACGTGTCTCTCCTCATGGTTTTCCAATCTGAAGGTGTTTATTTGGTTTGTTTTAAATTAATGCTGAAGAAATTTCAGTCTCTCCAGAACATGGCTATCCACCTCCTTTGCCATCTTCGAAAATCAGACCATGTCTCCCCACATCTACGAGATTTTCATTGGGTCTCGGTTAAACAATGCATAACTTATAAACTTCTTACTCTAATGTTTAAGGCTTATCGTTTAGATTTACCACCATATCTTTCTTCATCCACTATACCAGTGGTTCCTAAACCTGATCCTGGAGACACTCTAGCCAGTCATGTTTTCAGTATATCCACAATTAATATTTATGAGATAGATTCGTATGCAGTGGAGGTAGTGCATGCAGATCTCTCATATGAATATTAATTGTAGGTATCCTGAAAACAGGACTGTTTGGGGTGCCTCCAGGACCAGGTTTGCAGCATCTTCATTTTGGAATTCCCTTCCACTTTCAATTTGATCAGAGCTTTCATTTTTTAAAATGTTTTAAACATCTAATTAAGACCTGGCTATTCAAACAGGCATTTTTTCCTAGAGTAACTGGCACGGTGCTGATCATTGACTTGTCCCACCTCATTTTTTCTTTGTTCTCATTCCCTTCCATACTCCCTCTTATCTTCTCTCCCCTCCCTTTTTCATCCATGATGTTCCTATACCACCCCCCCCCCCCCCTTGGTATATGTGCTTCTCTTGGATAAGTGAAGTTACTTTTCCTATCACTGATTGTAGTTCTTTTCCATTTTATTGTAATTGTTTATAGTCTGTTCACCACTTCGATCTGCATGTTAGGTAATCCGGTATAGAAAATCTTAATAAACATAAACATACTGATGTACACATGAACAAGAATGTATGAAGCTAGTGCAATGCCATCTCAGATTTATAGCATGGATTTAGTATAAATTTAGTAAGTAATCACAGGAATCTTGCAAAAATATACTCAAAAATGATTATTCCAAATAGACTTTGGTCAGTTGTAAAGTTACTTGTGTTTCTCAGAAGCATGATTGCTTTTTCACAATGGTATGGCATGGGTGGTATAATAAATGCCTGACAAAACTTACATATGTTAATACATTGTTATCCCTTCAGTGTAGATGCCAGATTATGCTATAATGAATACCTTATATTGGCTAGTCTGGCAATGACAGGCCCAATATTCAAAGGCATTTATGCCGATAATGACCACCATTATTTGGATAAATGCCTCAGCTGGTGCTGACCACAGATAATCAACTGCTCTGTTCGAATAATGCTGCTGATTATCTTTACAGACCACCTTGGCACTATCCAGATAGTGCTGGGGCAGTTTGTGGTTAGAGTAAGATGGCAGTTATCTGAAGCGTGGCATTCATTCATTGGAGGAGTAGCCTAATGGTTAGCGCAGCAGGCTTTGATCCTGACAACCTCGGTTCAATTCCCACTACAGCTCTTTGTGACCTTGGGCAAGTCACTTAACCCTCCATTGCCCCTGGTACAAAAAATTAGAGTGTGAGACCCCTAGGGACAGAAAAAGTACCTGTGTATAATGTGTACAGCGCTGACTATGTCTAGTAGCGCTATAGAAATGACTAGTAATAGTACCTGAATAATTATCTACATAAAGTTGGGGCAGCAAAATGGCTGTCCTAACTTTACTCAGGGAGCCCTTTTACAAAGTGGCAGTAAGCTCAGTGCAGGCTTACAGCTCACTAAAAGGGTAGTTCCTTCTCCCAGCATGCGCCATTTCCTGTGCTACAAAAATATTTCAATTTTTGTAGCACCGTTGTGTACCTAGCGGTAATCAGGCAGTGCTGGGCGCTACCCAGTTACTACCACATTGGTTTGGGAGCCCTTACCGCCACCTCAATGGATGGCGGTAAGTTCTCCCCCACGAAATGGCCACATGGCATAAGTACGTAAGAACATAAGTATTGCCATACTGGGATGGATCAAAGGTCCATCAAGCCTAGTATCCTGTTTCCAACAGTGACCAATCCAGGTCACAACTACCTGGCAAGATCCCAAAACAGTACAATACATTATGTGCTGCTTATCCCAGAAATAAGCAGTGGATTTTCCCTAAGTACATTTTAATAATGGTCTATGGACTTTTCCTTTAGGAACAAACCTTTTTTAAACCCCACTAAGCTAACTGTTTTTACTACTTTCTCTGGCAATGAATTCCAGAGTTTAATTACAAGTTGAGTGAAGAAATATTTTCTCAGATTTGTTTTAAATTTACTACTTTGTAGCTTCATTGCATGCCCCCTAGTCCTAATATTTTTAGAAAGAGTAATCAAGCGATTCTCATCTACCCATTGCACCCTACCCATTATTTTATAGGCTTCTATCACACCTCCCCTCAGTCGTCTTTTTTCCAAGCTGAAGAGCCCTAGCCACTTTGGCCATTCCTCATAGGGAAGTCGTTCCATCCCCTTTATTATTTTCATCGCCCTTCTCTGTACCTTTTCTAATTCCACTATATCTTTTTTGAGATGCAGTGACCAGAATCGAACACAATATTTGAGGTGCAGTTGTACCATGAAGCGATAGAAAGGCATTATAATGTCCTCATTTTTGTTTTCCATTCCTTTCCTAATAATACCTAACATTCTGTTTGCTTTCTTAGCCGCTGCTGCACACTGAGCAGAGGGTTTCAACATATCATCAACGATGATGCTTAGATCCCTTTCCTGGTCAGTGACTCCTAATGTGGAACCTTGCATTACGTAGCTGTAATTCAGGTTCCTTTTTTCCACATGCATCACTTTGTACTTGCTCACATTCAGCGTTATCTGTCATTTAGATGTCCAGTCTCCCAGTCTTGTAAGGTTCTCTTGTAATTTTTCACAATCCTCTTGCAATTTAACAACTTTGTATAACTTGGTGTTGCCAGCAAATTTAAACTACCTCACCAGTTACTCCCATCTCTAGATCATTTATAAATATTGTTTTAAAACGTGCCACAGGGCCATTTCTTAAAAAAAAAAAAAAAGGGAAACCTGCCGTTTACCTGCTGGGGTAAAAGGGGGCCATGGCGCATAGCAAAAACACACACCGATACCAGCACAGGCCCCCTTTTGCCACATCTTCAAAAAAGGACCCCTCAGTTAGCAATCCAGATAGCAGTTTGAATATCATCACTATCCGGATAGAGCGTTGAGCACTGCCACTAACCCAGGGATGGGCAAGCAAAGTCCTCAAGGGCCACAACCCAATTGGGTTTTCAAAATTTCCACAATTAATATACATGCTATCTATTTGCATACAGCGAAAGCAGCAGTTGCATAGCCACGGTGGGGGGGCTCTGGGGGCTTCGGCTCCCCCACAGACTTTGGGCTCAAGTTTGGGCCCTCTCCAGAATTGTAGCACCCCTTTAAATGGCTGGCAGGGTATGCCAAAGCCCTGCCAGCCAAAGAAATACAGTTCCCAAGCCGTTTCCCTCATTTTTGTGCTGCTTCTTTAATGCTGAAGTCAACATTCCTCCAGCCGCTGTTGCTGGAACTTCTCACACTTGCTCAGTTCACACGAGAACTGAGCATGCTCAGGCAGTTCTGGGTAGCTAGAGGCACTGGCACGCCGCCAACTTCTACATTAAAGAAGCAGTGCAAGGAGGAGGTGAGTGGCTGGGAACTGTATTTCTTTGGCTGGCAGGGCCTTGGGATCTCCACAAGCAAAGGTGTATTTTGCGCACACGGGGGGGGGGGGGGGGGGTGGAGGAGAGAAGGAAGGAGGAACGTGTTGACCCCCCTGGGCATCCCCAAAATTGGAGACCTGGCTATGCCTCTAGAAAGCAGTTCTTGCAGTCATTGTTGAAATATTGAAAACCCTACTGGGTTGTGGCCCTGCTGGAGGACTATAGTTGGCCACCCCTGTTCTACTGGGATATTCAGCACCACTCACTCTCCAGAAAGCAGTGCTGCATATCCACGAGCAATTTAAAGGCCACAGCCAGCATTTAAATCAAACACAGACTGTGAAGTTTAAATACTGTCTCCGACATCTTTAAGTTTCAAGAAATACAGTGAGCATTGGAAAACCTATACAAACAGTCCACAAGGCTGTTATCTATATGAAGCATGAACCCCGCTGCTTCTCATCCTCCCTTTTTAACTATTCCTTCTTTATTCTCCCCTTTCCACCACAAATAATTTTGCAAGGTTGAGTGTCTATGGGTAGCAAACTTCATCACGGCGTTCTGGTTTTGAAAAATGACTAGTAATTAAAATTTCAGCATAAAGGTAAAGAGAATGTTTGTTTGTTTTTTAATTATGTCTGCTAAATCCGAAGCAGGAGTGAATTTCCCTTGTAGCAATTACTGTTTGAAGTACCTTCAACTACTGCTCTGCCATCCCAGCCCCAAGGGAAAAACAGCTGCCCCACCTGTCAGCACACAAATATGCCAGGTATGTTTTGTTCATTTTCTAGGCAAGCATAGGTTCAATCAATAACAGGCAGTTCTAATGGTGTCCTAATCTGGTTTTGAAGAAGATGTTTAATTTAAAAGCCTGTCCAGCTGATTTTTAAAGCAATTTAAGCAGGCAGGAGCCTCTCTTGCCCGCTTAAAGCACTTCCCACCACCAGAAGCGGAGCCAGGTTGATGGAGTGGGGGGAGCGAAAGCGGCGCGAGAGCAGACTTCCACCGGCGCACATTTTCAATGCAACACAACGAGAACAAAATAGGCGCCGGTGCCGGCAGAACTCCGTTTGGGGGAGCGGCCGCTCCCCTGGCGCCCCACCTAGCTACACTACTGCCCACCACCTAAGTGGGAATATTCAGCGGTATTTAACCAGAGAGTGCTGCTGAATATCCCCACAGACTGCCCAACCAAAAAGTGGGCGGATCAGGAGCGGTGCTGGCAATATTCAGTGCCAGCACACGCATAGCTAAGCGACCTAATTTAGGACAGCTGAAAATACTGTTTGACAACAGATTCCCCCTCCTTGTCACACTGGAGGTCCCATATGATAACAGTCATGGCCGTGGCTGTGCCCCCACATCCAGACTCGCCTTTCCTTCTCGTGGTCAGGCTCCGTGGCATCTCCGGACTGCCTCCTCCCTGAACTGATGACCCTGTTTTCCAAGCTTCACTCTGATGCCTAAGCATTCTAGCCTCATTACAGAGAATATTCAAGCCTGACTCTGGTGTTTGAGCAGTCTAGTTTCTTCCTGGTGCCCTGCTACCTCCTTCAGTGTGGTCCAAGCCTCATTCCTGGGTACCAGAAATGGTGACATCATTAGTGAGGGCCCTTATAAGGAAACTTGGGACATACATGCATTGCCTTTGCAACGTTTGCTCTTCTGCTGTGAGTTGATTGGCTGTTCCCGAGTTCCAGCTCACAGCTCTGATCCAGAGTTTTCAGTCTCCTGATCTTCAGCCTTCATCTCTGTGGTTCTTCTGATGGATATCCAGTATCCAATCCAGTCTGGAGGTGATTGTCTGCCATCCTTGGAGTTCCCCAACCTCCAGGGTTCAGCACCAATGACAGCCCAAGAGCTCACTATTGGGACAGACACCCAGAACCCTAACAATAACTCTGACCTTGTTGGAACATCATGGCATCTTGGACCTGAATTCACCATCAGGAGTAAAGTGTTGCGGTCTCTGGGAGCCTTTTTGGAACTCTTACCCATGTTGCACGCAGTAAACTCTTAAATTCCTGATTGTCTTACTTATGTTATTCTGTAGCCCTGTTGTGACATCAATTTGGGGGGGGAGGAATAAGAGGATATATTTTGTTGTTACTATTATTTGTAATGCTTGTCTTAATGCTTCTTTTCAATTAAAAAAAATAATTTAATCATAAAATCCTGTATGTTTTCAAAGAGGAAAAATGTAACCAAGTAGCTTTTGCAAAACACTCGATGTAGGCTTCGGATAAGCCTGCAGCATAAAAGCAGCTTCTGTTTAAGCTAAAAGCACCAGATATGAATCTGCAAAGACCATGGGGTCTAGTGGGTAAGAGTGAATTTCAGTTGGTGGGAACTATACCTCCCCCCCCCCCCCCCCCCAGCTATTCAAAGGCATTTAACCAGCCAGGATCAGCACTTGGCTGGTTCAATGCCACATAGCTGGCTATTCACCGATATTTAGCAGAACACAAATGGCCATGACCCGCTGACTACTGCCAGTTAGCGGATAGCCAGTTATATCGGGCATTATAACTGGCTATCTGCTGATTTTTGGCGCATTGCTACTTAACTTTAGAGGCCATATTTGACCGTGTGCAAGGCAGTCCTATCTTTGGCTGGTTTAACTTTGACCGGCCAGCACTAAATATCAGCTTGGCTAGTCAAAGTCAAACCAGCCAAAAGTAAAACAGATATTCAATGCCGGTCACCAGAAATAGCCTGAAATTGAATATCCAGTTTTAGCGCCAACCGACTTCAATCTGAATATCTGCCCCTATGAGTTCAAATATTGCTCACCTACTGACTTCTGTGTGACCATAAGCAAGTCACTTTATCTCCTGGTTCCTAAATTCACTTAATCCTATTGCATGCATTAAATATTTAAACTCCCCCCCCCCCCCCCCCCTCTGATATTCAAAGCTATTTAACCATCCAACGGTTCCTGACCTGTTAAATAGCACTTAGCCAGGTAAATGCTAATATTCAGCACGGAATAGCTGGTTATCTACGCTGAATATTAGCACTTAGTGCATAGTGGCTATATAACCGGCTAGCCGTGAATATTTAGCACTTCACCAACTAAGGGGCCCTTTTACTAAGCCGCATAGGCACCTTCACACGAAAAAGGGTGAGCAAGAGATCAAAAAAGAGAAAGTGTATGTGGAGATTACATTTAAAAACTCTCTGCATACTACTTTAATGCAGGTGCAAAATACACATGGTTAGCGTGCGCACTAAGTGTAGGCACGCTAAAAACACTAACGCACCTTAGTAAACAGGCCCCTTATTGGAATATAGGACCTGGTGTGAAAGGTAATGGTGGTAGGGCTGCTTGACAATACTCATCACAATACCACCCCTACCCTCCCATCCTCTGGGAGCTGACTGCTTCTGGCTAAATATTGACCAGGTAATTGTTCGCAAGTTCTTTACAAAGTTTGTGAAATGCCCTCTTCCCGGTGCTTCCTTGGGTCCAGGGTCCGAGTGGGCAGGGAGCTTCCTTGATGGGCAGACTCCCTCAGACCCTTTCTTTTCTCAGTTGAAGAGGTACCTCCATCTGGGGAAAAGAAGTGGTTAGTGCGTTTGGAGACTCTTTTCTCCTCCCAGGATCTCAGTCTCTGCTTCAAATCTCCTGTGGGATGCAAGCTGGCAGTTAGCTAGAATGTCCCCCTGAGAACCTTTGGCTCCCAAAGCACTTTCTAGGATTAAATCACTCCAAACTCCAGCCGTTTATATCAAAATCAACTGGAACTTTTATTCATTTCTGCAACCAGCAGCTCAGAGAGTGCAAGCCAATGAAATAGATAACAGTCCAATATAAATTAGACTTGATTTTGGCAGAGTGTTTACCGAAATGCAGATCAGAAATATATACACTTCATACTGCACCTCTCCTTGTCCATTCCTTCCAATTGGCAACCCCGCATGGGCGTTGCACCTCCTCCGCACGGGTTTTGGACTGATGTCCCTGCTACCCTATGAGATGGAACTCTCCCCAGTTCTCATCTCCAGCTTCTGGAAGTGATCCCCTTGATCTACTCTCCAGAGCTTACTGACAGTCTCTGTCTGTCTGGACTATGACTTCTCTCCTTCTGCAAACCCAAGGGTTGCCAGTTCTTAACCAGGGACTCCCCTTTCTCTCCACTAATCTAATGGAAGGGAAATCTTGTACAACCAAAAGACCATGTGCAAGCACATGGTAATACTTTTATCACCCTCTAACTCCTCCCAGCATATCACTTATCCCCTTTGCTGCACCATCTTGCTGCATTTTATTTCCTAACCCATCCCCTAAACTTGGGCTTACTTCCCACCCAAGGACATCCAGGATACTCCCCCCAGTGACCTTCTACCAGGGCATGTATCCTCTCAGTAACCCCATACAACAGAAGGGTTACATTTGTATTGTCTAGATTTTAAGTTCTATGCAGGGGCGTAGCCAGACTTCGGCAGGAGGGGGGTCCAGAACCCGAGGTGAGGGGGCACATTTTAGCCCACCCCAGTGCCGCCGACCCCCCCCCCCCACCACCACCAATTTGACACCCCCCCTGCCGATGGCCCCCTCGACCCCCCTCCTGCCACCAACCCTCCTCCGCCGCCGCCGTCGCCTACCTTTGCTGGTGGGGGACCCCAACCCCTGCCAGCTGAGGTCCTCTTCTTCCTTCGTTCTGACTCACAGAAACAGAATGAAGCCTTGCAGGCTTCAGTCTGACGTGTACGTGCAGGACGTCAGACTCAGAAACAGAACGAAGGAAGAAGAGGACCTCAGCTGGCGGGGGTTGGGGTCCCCCGCCAGCAAAGGTAGGCGACGGCGGTGGCGGGGAGAGTTGGCAGCGGGAAGGGGGTCGAGAGGGTCGTCGCAAAGGGGGTCCAGGGCCAAATCTAAGGGGGCCCAGGCCTCCGTGGCCCCACGTAGCTACGCCACTGGTTCTATGTAGGATTGTCTCTTTTATGTACTTCTACAGCCCTGCTATAGAAATGATGGTGGTGGAGGTGGTAGTAGTAAACTTATTTTGATGCTCTTATTTCCTGTTTGGGCTGGTCACTTAGAATTTGTTCGCTTCCACCCCTCTGTGTTGTCCTTTGTTGCCTAGTGGTAGTAGTAGCAGCAGCAGCAGCAGCAGTACAGTGTTAAGATGGGGAAGGTTTTGTGTCACAATGGGATTACTGGAAATGTGCTCTACTGAAATGAAACCAGATTGAGTTGATTATCGACTAGTTTTGGGGGGAGGAGGAAACTCTGGGACCCCTTTTTCTAAAGTGTAGTGCACACTAAATGCTAAGAAGCCCATTTAGCTGAAAGGAGTTCTGGGGTCTTTGGATATCTTGAGGTGAGGGGGCTGTGCCCACCAGCTAAAGTATTTACATTTTAAATTGAGCTGGGGGGGAGGCTGGAGAGAATGTATCATGCCCGGTCATTTTGCCCATTTGCCCACTCAAAATTTGCAATCTGGCTATGCAATTGCCCCTGCTGTCACACAAAGTACATTGTAATTTCTGGAATCCAGTGGATTACAGTATACAAGGCAGTATGTTTAAATTACCAAAGAAAGGTTTGGTCAGAAGAATTTGATCAATTTTCTGTGACTGAGAAAACAAAATCTTAGACAAGGGGAGAGAACTAGATGTGGTGTATTTAGATATCAACAAGGGCTTTGACACAGTTCTACATAGGTATCTCATATATAAACTGAACCTTGATATGGGCTCCACAGTGCCCGACTTGGTTATAAACTGGTGGAGTGGGAAGTGACAGTGTAGTGGTAAATTTATTTTTTAAATTTACATATTTGCTTACACTTAATGAATTGCCTTATACACAAAAGTGGCCCAAAGCAACATACTGCACAATCATGTATCAGTCCATGGTGCAACCGCACCTCGAATATTGTGTTCAATTCTAGTTGCCGCATCTCAAAAAAGATAGAGTGGAATTAGAAAAGGTACAGAGAAGGGCGACGAAAATGGTAAAGGGGATGGGACGACTTCCCTATGAGGGAAGGCTGAAGCATTTAGGGCTCTTCAGCTCTTCAGAAGACATGGCTGAGGGGAGATATGATAGAAGTCTATAAAATAATGAGTGGAGTGGAATGGGTAGACATGAATCATTTGCATACTCTTTCTAAAAATGCTAGGACTAGGGGGCATGCGATGAAGCTACAAAGTAGTAAATTTAATACGAATTGGAGAAAATGTTTCTTCACTCAATGTGTAATTAAACTCTGGAATTCATTGCCAGAGAATGTGGTAAAGGCAGTTAGCTTAGCAGGGTTTAAAAAGAGTCTGGACAGCTTCCTGAATGAAAAGCCCATAGACCATTATTAAATTGACTTGGGAAAATCCACTGGTTTTTTTTCTGGGATAAACATCATAAAATGTATTGAGCTTTTCTGGGATTTTGCCAGGTATTTGTGACCTGGATTGGCCACTGTTGGAAACAGGAAACTGGGCTTGATGGCCCTTTGGTCTGTCCCAGTGTGGCAATACTTATGTACTTATGTAGCTGGTAACAATTAATACACACATTAAAATAACAGAGGAAAAGAACATTAGCAGTGCTTTTCCACAGCATAACTCAGTACTGACATACCTAACTTTTAGGTGCCTACAGTAACACCAGTCATTGAGCTAGCCTAAGTGTGGGTGTCTAAATATGGCAGGGATGCACATAACTTACAGTATTCTATATGTTACATGCGTAAGTAGGAATCCCACTGTGGTAACGTGAACATGGGTGGGCCAGGAACCCAGGTGAGACAGAACCAGATAACAGTTGCAGGTAAAGGAAAAGAACATTTACTAAAGCTGTTAAGTCAGGAGTACTTTTCCATTCAAAGGTAGGAGGAAAAAGGCAACATAAAACTAATCCATAAATGTAACACTGTCCTAGTGTGGCTTGCGTCTACAGGGCCACTGTGTACCTTATTTGCCTCTCAGTACAGCACACACTTTACTCGTCTCTGGTCTTCTTCAAAGTAATCAAGGAAGGCTATAGCAATTACTGGGGTCAAAATACAAAATCTGCAAGGTTCCCAGTGGAGTTTAGCCTACCTGACTGTAGTTGTTGTATTTCACATATAAGTGGTGGGGAGGCACATGCCTTGGGGCTTTGCTGCTTCCCTCTGAACCTCCTTAACCTAGCTATGGCCCTAGCTTTTATACTTCCTGGACCATGCCCTCCTGCCTGGCTCTTTCCCTTCCATGTCACTTCCCCCTGATTCATGTGGTGCAGTGCTTAAAGCACTTGCCTGGGAATCAGAAGGTGGCTGGTTCAAATCTCCCTTTTACTAATTTTTTTTTTAATTTGGACGTCCCTAATTGCACTTGCATGGTTTTTTTTTTTTTTCGATTTTTGCTCTCTGCATGGGTCCGGGCAGCACCAACTAAACTAAATTTGCTTGGGGGACCTGCATACTGCTGTCATGGAGCTAGGGATGATATTTGAGGCTGGCATAGAGGCTGGAAAAAAAAGTGTTTAAAGTTCGGGTTTTTTTGGTGGGAGGGGGTTAGTGACCACTGGGGGAGTCAGGGGAGGTCATCCCCGATTCCCTCCGTTGGTCATCTGGTCATTTAGGGCACTTTTTTGGGACCTGTTCATGAAAAAACAGGGTCCAGAAAAAGTGTCCTAAATTCTGGCTAAAAACGCCTTTATTTTTTCGATCATCAGCCGAGCGCGCCCATCTCTCCTCAGTCGATAACCATGCCCCAGTCCCGCCTTCACCATGCCTCCAACATGCCCCCGTCAACTTTATGCGTTCCCGCGACGGAGTGCAGTTGGAAACACCCAAAATCGACTTTCGATTATACCGATTTGGGCACCCACAAGAGAAAGACGTCCATCTCCCGATTTAGGTCGGAATTTGGGTGTTTTTCTCTTTCAAAAATAAGCTGGAAAGTGTCCCTCCAGACAGACACAGATGAATGGGAAATACCACAGCAGTGACCATTTAGGATGGGACCCCACCTTGAGCCCTGCCTGAAACAGGCCACAAACTCTACTTGTGGTTGCACTTGTATGTCCACCAGATAATGACAAACAAAGGAATGCAAGGACGACCATACTGCAGCCCTACAGATCTCCACTGGTGGAACCAAAGAGCACTCCACCCACTTAGACGCCTCCCCTTGACAGAATGAGCCTTAAGGAAAGCAGGCACTGGTCTCTTCTTCAATAGATAAGATAAGATAAGCAACCACCCAGCAGAACAAAAAGATGATCCAAATGTTGGAATTTTCAAGTCCTATCCATGTAAGAGTGTAAAACCCGCCGAACATTTAATTTGCGCAGCTGCTGATGTTCTGCTGCATCATCTTGATCACCCAACACTGGCAGCAAAATGGACTGACTGACATGAAAAACCAATACTACTTTGGGAAGAAAAGATAGGACTGGCCTCTGCTTCAAAATCACTTACTCCTTAAGGAATACTAGAAAAGGCACATGACACAAAAGCGCCTGTAGCTCTAAAATGCACAAAGCAGATGTGATAACCACCAGAAAAGTGTCTTCAAATTAAGGTCCTTGAGAGTACAGTGCTCTAGGAACTCAAATGGAGGAAAAATCAAAACAGACAGTGCCAGGTTGAGATCCCAAGAGGGAACAGACGAGTGAACTGGGGGACGGAGATGAACCACTCGCTAAAAACAGATATTCTGTTAAGACGCCAGACGCTTACCCTGAATGATACTGCGAAGGTGTCAGGTCCTCGAGGCAGAACCGGAATACGTGAGCCCTTGGAGCACTGCCAAGAAGCGGCAGCGGCAGGCAAGACCACCCTGGAACTGGATACCTGGAAGGACAGGGCTGGACCTCTGGACTGGAGTCGGGACTGAGGCAGGCAACTGGAACCAGCAGAACAGGAACAACTTCACCTGCACTTGACCACCGTTCCCCTGGAGTTGAGCTCCAGCGTGCGGGTGGCCGGCAGGACTTGCAGGACGAGGCCGGAACTGGAGATCCAGAGGACCCACCCTGGGTCAGGGAACACGAGGAAGCTAGACTAACTACTAGACTCAGACTGAAAGCTGCTGCGCTGCCACTAGCAAGGAACCCAAGACAGAGCAGGAAGACAAGACGAACAAAAGCATAACAGGAGCAAAGACTAGGGCACTCAGCAAGCTAGGCAGCACGGGGTTCAGGGAATACCCACAGGGTAAACCCACTAGCTAGGTAGAGGCAGGATACAGGATAAACACCCAGGAAATACACACTAGCTAGACAGAGACAGGCATCAGGATGTACGCTCAGGATATACAAGCAGGGTTCAGGATATACACTCAGGATATACAAGCAGGTTCAGGACAGGCACTCAGGGTAAACGCCCTAGCTAGGCAGAGGCAGGGTTCAGGATATACCCTCAGGATATACAAGCAGGGTTCAGGACAGGCACTCAGGGTAAACGCCCTAGCTAGGCAGAGGCAGGGTTCAGGATAACCCCTCAGGGTAAACGCCCTAGCTAGGCAGAAGCAGGGTTCGACAGGAACCGGCAGTGGTCAGGGCTGGCAGCAAGCGAGGAAAGTCAGGAACAAGCAGGAGTCAAACTCGTCAGGCAAACAGAAGGAGTAACCAGGAACTAACGGAGTCTTAGGGCTGGCAGCAGGCAGAAGAGTATATCAGGGTTCAGGCAATAGTCAGAGACAGGCAACAAGCAGAGAGTATCAGGGTTCAGGCAATAGTCAGAGGCAGGCAGCAAGCAGAGAATATCGGGATTCAGGCAATAGTCAGAGACAGGCAGCAGACGATAGAATACACCACGAACTAGCAGAGTCAGGCTGAAGCTACAGATTTCCACCACAAACCGAGGGAGAGTGGCTGAAGGCTTCCGACTCCAAACACAGAGCAAGGGAGTAGAAGGACAAGCAGTCCACAGACAGAGTAGCAGGGCAGAGCCCCCCACAGAAGGACTAGCAGTCCACAGACACAAACAGAAGGGCAGAGCCCCCACGGAAGGACTAGCAGTCCACAGAAGGGCAGAGCCCACACAGAAGGACTAGCAGTCCACAGACACAAAGAGAAGCTGGGCCAGAACCCAGAGAAAGGCTAAGCAGTAGTGCAGCAGAACACTAACTAACCTGACCTGGCCTAAAGGCATAACACCATGCAAAGGCCCTGAGTGCTAGCACAGCACTATATCTTTTTTGAGATGCGGCGACCAGAATTGAACACAATATTCAAGGTGTGGTCGCACCATGGAGCGATACAAGGGCATTATAACGTCCTCATTTTTGTTTTGTATTCCTTTCCTAATAATACCTAACATACTATTTGCTTTCTTAGCTGCAGCAGCACACTGAGCAGAAAGTTTCAACGTATCATCAACGACAACACCGAGATCCCTTTCTTGGTCTGTGACTCCTAACATGGAACCTTGCATGACGTAGCTATAATTCGGGTTCCTCTTTCCCACATGCATCACTTTGCACTTGCTCACATTAAATGTCATCTGCCATTTAGACGCCCAGTCTCGTAAGGCCCTTTTGTAGTTTTTCACAATCCTCCTGCAATTTAACGACTTTGATAAAGTCCAAGGCATGCTGCTGGGGAGACCACCTGTCCAGAAGAGCAGACTGCAGCAGCTGCATGTAAGCTGTGGCCTATTGAACTATGGAACTGAGCAACTGAAGATAATCTCACGCCCAAGGACAAGGAGACCTCAAAAGTGCCCAAACCTGATACTGAAGCTTCTGAATGCTGGTGTCCATCAGGAAAATACAGCCCAGACACATGTCAAAATGGACCCCCCAGATACTCCAGTCACTGAAAGGAAATGAGATGACTTGTGGCCAGGCTGATTACCCAGCCTAACAACTGCAACACCTGAATCACCTGATTCGTGGCTGCAGAACTCTCCTGGAGAGACTTCACCTGAATCAACCAATTGCCAAAATAGGGATGAACTAGGACTCCCTCCTGTCATATAACAGCCACTACCACCACCATGACCTTGGGAAAGGTACGGGGAGTGAGGCCAAAAGGGAGTGCACAGAACTGCTAATGCCGCCCCAAAACTGCAGAGTGAATGAATCTTTAATGCCCTGGCTGAATCAGAATATGCAGATGTGCTTCCGTGAGATCCAAAGACGTAAGGAACTCACCCAGCTGAACTGCGACAATCACTGACCACAGGGTCTCCATACAGAAGGATAGTACATGGAGAGCCCAATTTACTCCCTTGAGATCCAAAATGTGGTACAAGGACCCCTCCTTCTTGGGCATAACAAAGTAGATATAATAATGACTGGTGTCCAGCTCGTTGAAAGGAACTGGAGCCACTGCCCCGAGGTTGACCAATCTGTGCAGGGTCTGGCAAGCTGCCCACACCTTCCATGGAGCCCAACAAGGATACTCCAGAAAGGTATCCTGCAGAGATTGGGCAAACTCCAAGGCATACCCCTCTTGGAGAACTTCCAGAACCCACTGATCTGGGTCCACTGCAGATAAAATAAAAATCCCCCAACCTTGCTCTGACCAGCACCAGTAAATGGACCTGAACATCTTCATTGGGAAGCTCTTGAGGCCCCTGTGGAAGGACAGAGTCCGCTGGAAATAACGGCCCCGGGAAGCCAAGCCAGGCTAGACCTACCTGGCCAACAACACTGAGCATCCCGGAACTGCCCTCTGGTGGATGAACCTCTACCTACTGACTTGGGCTTGTCCTCTGGGAACCTTAGCCTCCCCCAGACTCCAAACCAACTTATCCAGCTTCTCACCAAATAACAAGGAACCCATAAAGGGGAAACAACTGTGCATAGTCTTGGAAGCAGCATCAGCTGACCAACCTCAAAGCCACAAGGATTGCTAGGCCACCACACTAAGCACCAAGGACTTAGCCAAAGAGCGCAACAGGTCATACATAGTGTCAGAAACAGAAGAATAGCCCATCTCTATTTTACATGCAGAAGACAAGATGTGGCAATTCCTGAAAAAGATGGAGCCATTGCCATCAAAGACTCAACTCATGCCCAGCGTTGACACCAAGTCCCCGCAAGAGGAAGGCTCCCCCTACTGCCCTGGCTCTGGCTCTACTTCCAAAATGATGCCTGCCCAAGTTGGACAATGCTTACAGACCCCCATTGCATCTAAGCCACAGCAGGAGCACATACTGTAGGTCAGTACTTTAACTTCTCTGTGCAAATATCTATCAGAAACAAGAATGAAACTGGTAGCCAGTAGCAGTAAACAGCATGCACCTCCCAGACACTCGCAGAGAGGCTACAGAAGATGGGCAGCTGACAAGAAATGCTTCTTCCCCCCCCCCCCCCCCCCCCGAGCTCAAACAGAGCACTAATGGGCAGATCCTCACAGACAGCAGCTTTGAGAGCCTGAACTAGACATAAAATGGGTCCCAACAATGTGTGAAGTGGTCTGGACCAGCCCCGGAATGACCTAGAAACACCCCGTCCAACCCTGACCCTCCCTTCAGCATCAGGGCTTCTCTTGTCCTCCAAACTGGCCACCAATTAAAAAAAAAAAACCTGGGCAAAACAGCAGGCCAGAACAGCAGGCTTGACCCAGGTAAGCCCCCTTGATGGGCAAAACCTTATTTATTATTTTTTCTTTAAAACTGCATCCCTTTACACTAGACTGAGGTGGGGGCCTGCAGGGGTCTCTTTAGCCTTAGGGTTGCTACATAAGAATGGACGGGTCCATCTCCCCACTCCCCAGTGGTGTGCTGGTAAATTTTTAACAACAGGCTCTCTCCCCGGTCCACCTTGGCGCCCCCCCCCCATCCACCTCGGCGCCCCCCCCCCCATCCACCGCTGCGCCCACCCACCCACCTCTGCGCCGCCCCCCCCCCCAAAAAAAAAATTGCATAGCTGGCCATAGCCGGGGGGAGGGGCAATGCATTACTCTCTCCAGGAAAAAAAATTAAATGATCCCAGGTTCCAATCTAATTCATGTTTAATATGGGATAAAATGCCATAAATAAGTAAATAAATATAAACTTTTAACGTTCAGCACCTGATTCTCAAAGTGGACATATTCCAAACACTATAATGAAAATAAATTTATTTTTTTCTACCTTTGTTGTCTGGTGACTTTGTTTCTCTGATCATGCTGGTCCAGTATCTGATTCTGCTGCTCTCTATCTGTTCCCTTGACTCCATTTCCAGGGCTTCCTTTCCATTAATTTCTTTTCTTTCCTCCTTTCTTCTTCATTTTTGATCCTCCGCAGACTTAACTGTCCAGTGGATCTAGCTTCTTCCTATTTTCTCCATCCATGTGCAGTTTCTCTCCTCAATTCCTTTTCCCTCATCTAATCTCCTTCCTCTATCTTCCCTCCATGTCCAGCATTTCTTCTCTCTCCCTTCCCTTCCCTCCATCCATGTCCAGAATTTCTCTTGCTCTCCCCACCATCCATGTCCTGAAACTCTCCTCTCTCCCCTGCCCCCCTCTCCCCATCCATGCCCAGCAGGTCTCTCCCCATCCATGCCCAGCAAATCTCTCCCCTGCCCCCTCTCCCCATCTGTGCCCAGCAGGTCTCTCCCCTGCCCCCTCTCCCCATCCATGCCCAGCAAGTCTCTCCCCTGCCCCCCTCTCCCCATCCATGCCCAGCAGGTCTCTCCCCTGCCCCCTCTCCCCATCCATGCCCAGCAGGTCTCTCCCCTGCCCCCCTCTCCCCATCCATGCCCAGCAAATCTCTCCCCTGCCCCCTCTCCCCATCCATGCATGGGGAGAAGCCCTGATGATGAAGGTAGGGTCAGGGTTGATCCAGGGTGTTTCTGGGTCAGTCTGTGGCTGGTCCGGACCATTTCACACGTTGTTGGGACCCGTTTCATATCTAGTTCAGGTCCTGGGGCATGTGGGGCTGGAGCCAGCAAAAATGCAGCAGGCATAACCAAGTGAGCTGTCATGAATAAGAAACTCTGGTAAGGCCAGCGGAAAAATGGCTGGCTTCGGGCCTAGCCTGCCAGAGCTCCTTCGCATGCATGGTAGTCACGCATGTTGGAAGCTCCGGTTGACCTCGCCAAAACGGGGGTCTAAATTTTAGAGTATACCCAGCAGGCTCCTGTGGTTGAGTGCCTGTAATGGGGTAGGTAATCCAATGGTGGGAGCAGCCTTGGAGACTTCAGAAGAACCTGGTAAGAGGTCTCCTGACCTTGGTTTCATTTTATTTAATTTTATTTGGGTCGTTTTTGATGGTTATTTTTTTCAGGCTCCATGGAGTAATTTTTTTAAATTCTTTGTTATGGTCAAGGGGTCCTGAGGTCCTCTTTAGGTGAGCTCAGGTGGTTAAAATTCTTGGAAAATATTTTACAGGCTGTGGTGTGGAACGCTGCTTGGGACATGGATTTCTGAAATCTGACAGTGGCGCCTGCAAACGTAAAATTGTTGAAAGTTTGGAAAAATTCATTTGATGTAATTGCATTAAGCAGCAATTCAGTGTGGTTTTCAAAATTTAAAACGTGGTCTGAATTGTGCTCGACATGATACAGGTGGTTGTATGATTTTTATTAACATTCTGTGTAATTCTGACTGTTTCATGAAGGAAGGCATTTTTTTCATTGAAATCAATGAGAAAAATGGGTTAAAGATGGAGATTTTGTTAAGATTCCATGACTGCAAAAAAAAAAAAACAGTAAGCATTCCATGCAAATGCATCTGATTGATTCTGGAGGGTCATGTGGCCCCAGCCAAGACCACTGCCTGGTCATCAGTGTGTATGGAAGTATGTGTGTGTAGCTCTGTGGTTTGTGAGCTCTGGAGAATGATAAAAGGGCAGAAGTGGGAAAAGTTGTTTGAAAGATTGAGCGTTTGTTGCTGGTTGAATAGCCTGAGTTAAACTTCTTTTAAGATTTTTTTTAACTGTTGGTTAGTTTAGAGCTGATTTAAATGTGTTGAGTCTATGTGTTAGCTGGGCTCAGGTTTGATGGGATAGGGAAGGAAATTGCCTAGGCTGACAGTGGCATACCAGTGAGAGACTGAGTTGAGTGCCAGTGGCCAGAAGTGGTTCTCCCATCTGTGGGGCTTGGTCATGGGCGCATGGAAGCTCTGCCAAAGGGAATGTTCTGTTCGTATGTGGCAGATACCCTGTTCTAAAAAAAAAAAAAAAATCTGACTTAACTGTTGGGATATGGTCTGAAAGAGATTGAATTAAAAGTTGCTTGAAATTGGGAGTGAGTGTCTGTTGAGAGGTTACACTGGAAGTGTGAGCTGTGATCCTGGTACAGCCAGGTTCCTATAGCTTAGGGTGCAAAATAAAAGAATAGGAAGCCCAGTAGAGATAATTAAATTTTATTTAATTTAGCTAGCAACCCACAGTAACCCAGTGCGTTTTTTCTAGCGTAAAAGGTGCTGGTACTCAAATGCCAGGCTACCCTTCAGGGGTGGGGTGATCAATGAGGGACCCACCCCACAATAGCCAGGCCCCCTGCAACTAGTCACAGAATCTATGGCAAGGCAGAATTGGTGTGTAGGGCTGAGCTCTTTCATTAAAACTTGGGGATCATGGGTCAATTTTAGCAGACAATGAAAAAGGTGCTGGTACTAAGTACCCCCAAGTACCACCTCAAAAAAAGCCCTGCAGTAACCCATACCCAGAAAGTTTGTTTTTGCAGATAAAAGAGGGAGTTAAGGTTTTGCTTCCTTTGAGTTTGATGGCAGGTGTCAAGCCTTCAAGGAACTATAAGCCACCAAAGTCAGCAGCACAGGTCCCCATGCAAGCAAGACCAAAGTCCAGCCAAGAGAGAGCTTCAGATAAGTGGCAACAACACCAGCACACTTCTGAAAGACGGAAACCACCATTTGAGGACTTGGCTAGCACTGGGGAGGAGTTCAAACATTTACCTGGGGAAGGGTCTGTAGTCCTGGTACATCTTGGTCTGAGGAAACCTGAAATATATAATAGAACCACAAAGAATCAGTCTTTTAAGGGAGAGTCGGGTTAATGAAAGAATAAAAGACAAAAGTGAAAGGATTAATACAAGAAGTACTTATCTGACAGAAGTTCTTATCTTGTTTGTCTTTATTGAACTTGAAATGATTTAATTTTGGTGTACACATTTCAAATGAGAAGAGTAGTTATAGCTGTTGGAAAGAAGATTTCTTTGGATTAACATTTTACCAATTGTTTAACAAATTTGTTCATGTTGATGCACTTTACAACTAACACAGTTTACATGTTTTTAATAAGCAGCTGTATTTTTACAGAGTTTGTAATATATGTTTTTAATTGTCTTATTTATTGAAACAACTTGTGTAATAAAACATTTTAGACATCTACATTATTGTCTTTCTTGTGAATTCCCTACGTGGTGTCGATTCAAAGGGAAACCCAAAGGCCGTGACATTTTCATTCCAGATTAGTAATACCATCTCGCACCACTAGGGCAGCCACACCAGCAAGAAAGAATCAGCACTGAGAAGGAACTTAGGTTTTTATTCAGAAAAACCTAAGAAGAAATAACCAACCAAAAAGTAAAAAGATCCAGAAAAAGACAACCCCTCCCAGGACTAAAAAGGAACAGGACTGCACAGACTCATCATCTCAACACCTGCTAGAGACTGAGAACAGACACTCTAGAGGGACTGCACAGCCTGCTTATTGGTGACTTACAAGTCTGTAGTTCTCAGTCTCCACCTGCTGGTAGAGGAGCATATACCCATTTGTCTGTGCCTGTCAGAAGTGAAGCCATAGAAAACCAACTTTAAACCACTCTCCTCCCATAGCCCTCAGAGCCATTAGCTACATATATTTTATAAGTGTTTGCTACAGTAGATTTCTGAAAAAAAAAATGGACATGTTTCCCTACTCTATATTTGGACCAAGGAGTAATAAGCTCAATTCTCACAAAGCTACGCTCAGTCATGCACACCTTAGACATAACTAGACAAAACATTTAGCTATGCAACCACTAAATATCCCTAAAATATTTTCTCTGCTCTGCCACAAACGTCTTAGTTGTTACAAGACTTTTACAGTATCTTCTTTGAATGCAATCAGAATCCACTATTTTGTTAAATCTGACTGATTCCATGACAATGGGACTCCTTTTTAGTAAATTGTCACTGTAAATTCTATTTCACTTGTGTAGGGATCCCTTCTTAAGCATCTCATAGTAGAGATATCAGTGTCCCTTTCCAAGTGATGAACTGGATGAGAGT
Source organism: Microcaecilia unicolor (assembly GCF_901765095.1). Taxonomy (NCBI): domain Eukaryota; kingdom Metazoa; phylum Chordata; class Amphibia; order Gymnophiona; family Siphonopidae; genus Microcaecilia; species Microcaecilia unicolor. The sequence continues at coordinate 295,672,654 of NC_044035.1, read as the reverse complement.
TGAAGGTTAGTGGTTCATAATCAACTCCTCAATTAGGAGGGGCCTCTAGAAGTGAGGTGCAAACAAAACTTATGTAAATGTCAAATAAAAAAATACATAAAACAAAACTTGAAAATGCAGAAATGCAATTTAAAATAGCCTCATCAAACCTAATCATTAACAATTATCAAACAGGAAGGTAATCAATTTCTTGCAAAAAAATAATTGGTTTCTAATCTAACCAGTGAAGGTAAAGAATTCCAAAAGGACATTGCAGCAAAAGATGAAAATAAACTAGAAATTCGTTAAAAATAAACACCTCTTGAACTTGGGAGTTGAAAAATTAATGCAGCAAGTAGTCGAGAAAAATTACCAAAAAAAAGCGTTCAATAAACTAAATAGTTTAGATTTAAACCCATAAATCATTTGGAACAATTGACAAGCAGATATTTTTTTTAAGTATGTATTAAAAGCCAGTGTAACTAAGCTAAATGTGGAGAAACACTCAAACTTCTTGATCTTATAGATCAGACAAGCTGCAGTGTTCTGAATTAGTTGTAATTTATTCAGCAGCTTTGAGGATAAACCAATATACAGCACATTACGTGCTCTGGGTTCTTTTCTTCTTGCTGATTTTCTGTCCTCCAAAGATGACTGAGATTGACGGTTTAGGTGCCCAAGCCTTCAGAACTCAGGAGAACACTTGGATGAAGATTTCAAAGAGGTGGAAGGACCAAAGAAGCGAGAGTTGATAACAGCAGTTAGCTCCTCATTCGTGTGTGTCACTGAAGAATTTCCCTTAATGCTATTTTCAGAGGAGTTTTGGTTGGAAGCCATAGGGAGGACTGTCCTGCAAAGAAGACTTCTGATTGCAGTGTTTTATTATTTCTCTGTAGGTTCATAACTGAAAATCACCGCTAGTCAGCAGCACTTATCCCGGTCGCAGGTGACATTACCTGGATAAGTGCTTTTGAATATTTGTCCATTTACTTTTTGAACAACCTCAACCGGGTATATGGTGTATTTTTTCTACTATGTTGGGACATGTGCTGACACCTCCATAAGCCTAAGGCCCTAAAAGTCTTTCTTCCATTCACAAAGAAACCCAGGGAGCATGGGGAACATCTATTTCGAATAGGTCTCTCAATTCTGCTGGCCAAGCAAAATGAGGCTACACTTTTCTTCTTAAGTAGCTCATTCTCCCAATCAATGTTCTTATTTATACCCTCACACATTACCACCCACTGATAATGGGTATCACTTTTAATCCCTAATCACACATACTGTAATTGCAGTACTAAAACTGCCAAACTATAAAAAGCTAAATTGGTGAACTGAAATAGGTAGATTATTTTTCACAATATACATTTGTGGAGAAGGGCACCATCTAGTGTCCAGTGTTATTGTGATCTATTTTTCTAAATTTACATAATGAGGATAAACTGATTATTTCTTTCTGGAAGGAGTGCATTCTTCATGTTTCTCCTTCCTACCAACTATGATCCCCAAGTGGTGGCAGCGCCAAAGCCCTAATGGGGCTTGTTTGGGCAGACTGGATGGACCGTACAGGTCGTTCTCTGCCATCATCTACTACGTTACTATGTTAGTCCCTCCAGGGTTTCATACAAGTTTTCATCCCTGTCAGAACTAAAATACTTCCTACAATGTCCACATGGGATCTGACATCATCTCCTTCTCTTAGTTGTGCCTGATCCCAGTTGAATCATCTCACCACTTACTCATCTGATTTTCATGTTTAGACTAAAGTGGACAGAGATTTAATTGATGACATTCAAAATACAGCTGTAAAAGGAGAAGTACTATCCATAGGTGATTTTCATATGCCAGATGATGATTAGGGTATCCCTATTGCAGGGTCTTGTAGAAGCAGAGAGAACTATTCCAGCAGTTGGTAATGGAACCCACACAGGAGTGGGCCATACTGGACCTAGTGCTTACTATTGGAGAGACTGATTCATTTTATAGTAGGTGGTCATCTGGCATCCAGTGATCACCAGATGGTATGGTTTAATATTAAGATAGGTTGAAGAGGGTTCATTCAAAAGTGAAGGTTCTAACTTTATTCAATGGGGGAATACCTCAAGTAATTTCTGTCTGAATGGGAACATCTGGAAGAAGTTGGAAAGCAGTGGGTAAAACTGAAAGAAGCTATAAGGGCAACAAACCTTTTTGTAAGTAAAGTAAAAGCAAGATGAAAAGGAGGTCACTTTGGGTCTCAAAAGTAGTAGCTGAAAAGGTAAGGAAAGAGAGGTTAGCAGAAAGAGGAAGACAGGTGAAAATATCTGAAAAAACTAAGAAAAGCTGATAGAGTAGTCAGGAAAGCAAAGATGCAAATGAAATAAAAAATAGCCAATATGGTAAAATGTGTGTGTGTGGGGGGGGGGGGGGGGGGGGGGGGGAGAAGACATTTTTTAGATATGTTAGCGATAGCAGGTAGTGCAAAAGTGGCATTTGTGAGACTCAAAGGTGAAGAAGAGGAATATGTAGAAGCTGGTAAAGATATGGCAGAATTGCTTAACAAATATTTCTATTCTTTGTTCACAGCTGAAGGGCCAGGAGCAGGATAGCAGCAGACAAAAAGAAATAGAAATGGAGGAGTGGTATTCCTGAACGATTTTCAGAGGACTGTGTTCATGAGGAGCTGGCTAAACTAAAGGTGAACAAAGTGATGGGGCGAGATGGCATACATCCAAGGGTACTGTAGGGAAGTCTGGTGGCTCTGTTGACTGACCATTTCAATGCTTCTCTAGTCAGGAGTGGATGTGGTCCCTCTCCATAAAAGCAGAAGTAAAGAAGAAGTTTGGAACTACAGGCCGGTAAGTCTGACTTCTGTGGTAGGTAAATTAACAGAAACACTTTTAAAACAGAGAACATAGTTTTTGGAATCCAATGGATTACAGGACCCAAGGCAACATGGTTTCTGTCATGAAATGCCTAGCACCTGCTTGGGGTTAACCCTGTGGCCACCTGGAGGATCTGACCCCAGCACTGCTCAGGCCCGCTTGCACCTGGGGACATGCTCTATACTAGCACCCTCCTCCGACCGACTGGGTCCCGCTTGCCTCTGGGCTATTCTCCCATTCTCAGGTTATTCCCTGGTGATTTCTAGGAAACTGAGGCCATACTCCAAGGGTACCACAGTTCCCAGAAAGCACCCACAGACCCAAAAACATAAACCAGGATTCTTAGTCAGTCCAGGACTGCAGAGTCAATAAACTAAATAAGATTTATTGTCACACAACTTGAACAGTGAACAGAAAAAGGTGATATCGGCAAGCCATAACAGGTAACTGAAAATGGATCAATTATAAAACTATCTAAAAATTTGTTTAATACCTGGGTAGTACCTGGGGAGGTCAGAAAATATAGCTGCTCACAGGTTATATCAGATAACTGTTCACAGGGTCTCAGTAAAGAGATCTTTTTCTCTCCGCTCCCAGGCTGAGACAGTGGAAAATCCAGTACCTTCAGGTTAGATTTGAAATCCAGGCCAATCAGAGCCCAGGGCATCAATTTTGAGAGCAGCTGCCCACTGATACTGCAGATTGCCATTCCATAAACTGAAACTGGAAGAGAGAAAGTATTTTTCTGCAACAGCTTTAAACCTCAAAATAAGCACCATCTGCTGGCCAATTAAGAGAAATACACTTCATGAAATAGTGAATACAGTTTTCAGGCTCACAAACCCACTGTTTCGTCACAGTTTCACTAGAGGCAGGTCTTGTCAGACAAATCTAATTAATGTTTTTTTTACTGGGAGATAAGAGAATTGGATGGCGTGAGAGTGTTAGATGTGTGTATATTTAGATTTTAGCAAAGCCTTTGACATGGTTCTGCATAGTTGACTGTTATGGAATGCCTAGCATCTGACTGGGGTTACTTCGGCCACCTGGAGGGTCTATCCCCAGAACTACTGAGGCCTACCTGCACCCGAGTATATGGTCCACTCTAGCACCCTCCATTCCACTGACTGGGTCCCACTTGCCTCTGGGTGAGAGTCTCACACTCTAGGGAGTTTCCTGTACTCAGTTTCTAGGTACTGGGGCCACACTCCCAGGGATCCCACAGTTCCTGGAAAGCACCCACAGAACTAACACACAAACCACCAGGAAACTATTGTTAGTCAGTCCAGGACAACAGAGCCAATAAACTAACAGGTTTATTGTCACAGTAGAATAGTGAATGCTTGAAAAACCAAGTGGAAAAGTACAGCAAGCAATAACAGGTAACTGAATAAAGATCAATATTAAAACTATCTAACACTTGTTACTACCTGGGGAGTTTCAGGAAATTAACTGCTCACAAGTCTTGAACAGGGTCTCAGGACAGAGATGTTTCTCCTCTGTACTCCCAAGCTGAGACTGTGGAAAATCCAGTACCTTCTGGCTAGATTTGAACTCCAGGCCAATCGGAGCTCAGGGCACCAATTTTGAAAGTATCTGGCCAATGGTACTGCAAATTGCCTTTTCACAAGTTTAAACTGAAAAAGAAAATAGTCTTTTTTTGCAACAGCTTTAAAACACAAAACAGATGCCATCTGCTGGCCAATTAGGAGACATACACTTCATGAAATACTACAGTTCACAGGCTTAGAAACCCACTGTTTCATCACTAATAAATAAACTGACTGCCCTCGGTATGGGCCCTAAAGTGATTGACTGGGTTAGAACTGGTTGAGTGGAAAGCGACAGAGGGTAGTGGTAAATAGAGCTCATTCTGAGGAAAAGGATGTTACCAGTGGTGTGCTGCAAGGTTCGATTTTTGGGTCGGCTCTTTTCAGTGTGTTTTTTCTAGCAAAAAAGGTGCAGGTACTCAAATATTAGGCCACCCTTCAGGGGTGAGGTGATCACTGAGGGACCACCCCACAATGGCCAGGCCCCCTGCAACCAGTCACAGAATCTATGACAAGGCGGAATTGGTGTGTAGAGCCTGAGCTCTTTCATTAAATCTTGGGGTCCATAGGTCAACTTTAGCAGACAATGAAAAAGGTGCCTCAAAAAAGTCCTGGGGGAAGCAGCGCCGTCTTTTTCCGTTGGGCTGGGGTTCTGGGCATCCTGGAGGTGGGAGACGGCTTGCCTGAGGACGGGGATGGTTGTTTTAAGTTGGCGGAAGGGAGAGGAGCACGGTCTCGGGCCATCGGGTGGTGATCCGGTATGTTCGGTCCATTTCAGGCCGGCTGCAGGGGAATGCTGGAACATGCGCTGCGGGAATCTGCGCCATCTTTTTCCGGGTGCTCGGGGAATCCCCGAGCTGGGAGACAGCTTGCCTGAGGCTGGGGATGGTTGGGCACGGCCGCTTTGGCAAAAGGGGAAGAGGAAGGGGGTGGGGAGTTACCTGTAGCTGCGTGAGAAAACGGGTATTCTTTGTTTTGTATTATTAGTTTGCATTTCTGTTGAAGAAAGAGTGGATGCCTTTTGAATGATGGAGGTGGTGCGTCGGTGTGCGGTTGTTTCATTAGTTTGGCAGCCAGTCTCCAGCGATTCCTAGGCAGGGAAGGAGTAGGGAAACACGCTCCACGTGTTTCCCTACTCCTCCCCCTTCCTTGGTCGCTGTTTGCTGCTGGCTGGGTCGCGGGCAATCCTTCCAGCTGGACCGCAGCTTGTCCTGTTCGCCCATGTCCCAGACGGTGACGGGCACGTTGTTTTCCAGCTCCTCTGACTCCATGTCAAGCGATCCCAAATATAGTCTTTGCTATGGGCCCTCTGGCACTCTTCAGTACTGGCATTAGGCATTTAAAATTTCTCCCCCCCCCCCCCCCCCCCGGTCTATTTTTGCACATACCCACAGCAGGAATATTCTTCTCTCGTTCCAGCGGTGGTTCTGTGCTCTCCGTGCTGCACAAATAATGAGCCATTCTGCTGGGGAATGCTCCTCCTTTATTGTCACGTAGTTTCCTCTGATTGGTCCATCTTACGTTGCCTAATGTTGCCTGGGAACGGTGTTGTGATGGTCCTTTGTGTTTCAGAATGTTGAGGGTGTTTTTTCTGATTGGTCCGTCATGCGAGGGCGGGGCAGAGAGACATGGTCAGTGTTGTGGCTTCACCACCATGAATCCATGAACCCTTCAGGGAGTGACTGAGTGACTTCAGAACATTGTCTTCAGAACATTGAGGGTGAGTTTTATTATAGTAGATATATATATATCTACATATGAGAAGCTTTCAAATAAATTAATAAGCTATTAAATAAGTTTAAAAACATCTTTTGTCTTCCACCTTTTAAGGCATTGCCTACCAGCTTTTGACTTTTTATAGATGGATTACACATATAGCTCAGGGGAGGACCCCCCTTCCCCGCTCTTTTTTGGCTATAGGGCTATTTTCAGTGCTCACTCAAAAAAGAATTGTGCATGCAGCAGGTTACTGCTTAGAGGGAACACTGGTGCTAACAATTATTGGCGTTAATTGGCACTATTTTATTTGTGGACACATCTTGCTAAACGCTATCCTATAAAGATCTGTATGCAAATCTTATAGCATGCAACTCACAAGGGGCTGTGGTCATGGGTAGTCAGGGGCATTCACTCAATATGCATGCAGTATTACTGAATACCGGGGACTAATGTGCCAGGTTTTACACCAGGTATCAGTAGGTGTAAATCCTCATGCTCAAAGCTGGGCGTGGATCCCAGCACTATGTACGATTCAATTAAGAAAGGGCACCGATCCTGAGACGCCTGTTATAGAATACTGTTCAGCACCGATTTTTTTCAGCAACAAATTTTGAGCATCATTTACTGAATCCAGGAATATATGTATATCTATGTGCATCCTACCCCACTCAATATTTACCTTATTAAGTTTTAGATTGCCCAATTTAAAACAAATCTAAATAAGCTAGATTAAATGATTTCTTGGAAGCTATAATGACCAGTAGAACTGCATTCTTACTTTTTCTTTTTGGTGGTTCCTGTTTTCATCTGTCTTCTTTTACGGAGGACAACTGTATTTCTAACCTGCAAAGTTTATACCAAATCTCATAGGGAAAAATTTCTCTGTGAAAAGTGGAACAAATGCGTGCATGAGTTTGCACCTTCTATTTCCATGGGAAATGTTTTAAACATGCATGCATTTATAAATATGCATGCACACATTAGTGCAATCTCTGCCTCAATCCCACCCACAACAATGCCTATTCTCTCGGGGGGTAAAATTATGCCCAAAAATTCCTTTGAAAACTTCCTTCACAATAAATGTCAGTAAAGTTTAATATTCCTTAGAATACTAAGTAGTATTTGTATTTGAATAATTATCAAAAAATAATAATTTTTTTTAAGGGAAACCTTAAAGACGTATGTAATACGACTCTCTTCCAGAAGGTTACGAAACAAGCAATGTCTTTGATTACACAAAAGGTGTGCCTACATAATCAGTAGAGATTGATGGTTATGCTTCAGGCATCATATCTATCTCAATGGTTATAGGGAACATCTTCAAGTAAGCTGTCTAACCAACAAGCCGAAGCATGCAGACTGTCAGCAGAATAGGATTTGTAGCATGGCTGCCTGTCTGTTTGTCATTCTAGAAGATTCAGCTTTGAGTTAATGGGCACATTGAAATATGACTTTTCATAACAAAAGAAAACCTAAACAATTCCATTGCAAGAGAATTCCGATAATCAAGTTGAAATATAAATGCACACTGCTTTTCTTAATAATCAGACTAAGGGATCAGTTTTCCAAAGGCTTAGGTGCCCATCTTAGGGACTTAAGGACTGAGCATCTAAATACAGGAGCCAAAATTCACTAGGGGGTCCTTTTACTAAGGTGCACTGAAAAATGGCCTGCGGTAGTGTAGGCACGGGTTTTGGGTGCACGCAGAATCAAGTTACATGGAGGGGCATAATCAAATGGCGCCGGCCAAATAGATGGCCGGCCATCTATTTGGTCGGCGCCGCAAAGAACCGTCCCGAACCGTATTATCGAAAAAGATGGCCGGCCATCTTTCATTTTGATAATACGGTTGGGGCCAGCCAAATGTCAGAGATGGACGGGTTTGAGATGGCTGGCATCAGTTTTTGCCGATAATGGAAACTAATGCCGGCGATCTCAAACCCAGCCAAATTCAAGGCATTGGGTCGTGGGAGGAGCCAGCATTTGTAGTGCACTGGTCCCCCTGACATGCCAGGACACCAACCGGGCACCCTAGGGGGCACTGCAGTGGACTTCAAAAATAGCTCCCAGGTGCATAGCTCCCTTACCTTGGGTGCTGAGCCCCCCAAATCCCCCCCAAATCCCACTACCCACAACTGTACACCACTACCATACCCCTTAGGGATGAAGGGGGGCACCTACATGTGAGTACAGTGGGTTTTGAGGGGTTTTGGAGGGATTAATATTTACCACCACAAGTGTAACAGGTAGGAGGGGATGGGCCTGGGTCCACCTGCCTGAAGTGCACTGCACCCACTAAATACTGCTCCAGGGACCTGCATACTGCTGTCAGGGAGCTGGGTATGACATTTGAGGCTGGCAAAAAAATATATATATTTTTTTTGGTGGGAGGGGGTTGGTGACCATTGGGGGAGTAAGGGGAGGTCATTCCCGATTCCCTCCGGTGGTCATTTGGTCAGTTGGGGCACCTTTTTAAAGCTTGGTCCTGAAAAAAAAAGGGACTAAGTGAAGCCGGCGAAATGCTCCTCAGGGCCGGCTTTCTTTTTTCCATTATCGGGCAAAGCCGGTCATCTCGTGAGCACGCCCCCGCCCCACCCCTGTCCCGCCTTCGCTACCCTACCGACACGCCCCCTTGAAGTTTGGCTGGCTCTGCGACAGAAAGCAGTTGGTGCTGGCCAAAATCGGCTTTCGATTATACCAATTTGGCCGGGTTCAGTAGATCGCCGGCCATCTCCCAATTTGTGTCGGAAGATGGCCGGAGACCTCCTTCGAAAATAAGCTGGATAGTAACCTATGGAACTTTGTAAGACTAAGTGCTTTGAAAATGAGCCCCACTGACACGGCTTAGTAAAAGGACCCCTAGGTGACTAAATTTAGAATTCCTATAAAAGAGTGGCTACTAAGGCTCTGCCAAGGGATGAAACCATGAAACGCACGTGGAAGAGGGGATTCCTCTTGCGGTGGGCAAATGGTCATTTTAAATATCTGGGTATCTGACTAGGGCAGAAGCAGAGCCAGGTTGACGGCATGGGGGGAGCGAAAGCGGCGCAAGAGCGGACTTCTGACGGCGCACATTTTCAATGCAACACGACAAGAAAAAAATAGGCGCCAGTGCCGGCAGAACTCCGTTTGGGGAAGTGGCCACTCCCCTGGCGCCCCACCTAACTTCGCCACTGGACTGGGGATGTTTCTAACTTGTATCATCTCAACATACAAAAATTGCTGTCATTTTCAAAGACACAACTTACCCAGTGGCACTCTTTACTGTTATCCTTTATGGGAAGGATCAGTTTATACAAAATGTCTCTCTTTAGGAAATGGCTCTATGTTCTCCAGTTGCTTCCCTTACATCTCAGTAAGATAGATATTACCCTGCTATTGCAGCTGCTTTCTCATTTTTGCTGGCAGGGCAAAAAACCTAAATTGAAATTTCAGCTTCTTTATGGTTGGTGGTCCACTGGAGGTTTGGGACTTCAAATATAGATCAGTATAACAAAGCAAGTCTTTTGTGGCATCAGAGAGACTGGATCTTTGATACTGAGGCCTTTACTCCCATATTATATGAGCAGGATTTCCACAATAAATATGCATGACATTGATTTGCATATACTGCCTCCATTACATGCAAACCTTTTCATGTAGATTAATTGTGGATAGCCTGAAAACCTGAACGACAAGGGAGTACTCCAGGACCACCTAGGGAAATACTTCTCTAGGTCCCACTGTAATATTTCTAGCACTGTCTTTTCATAGATGGGTTAGGGCTGTTATGGTGTGGTAAGTTTTCAGTATAGGTTTTGGGTGTCTTTTTGCAGGGGTTTGTGTTATTTCACAAAGTGCCTAGCCCTATTTGAAAGTAGGCTCTGGGGCAAGGGCCACCAAAGGTCACCCAAAATAAAAATGCTCAAGACTAGTGTTCTTCACATCCTGTAGAGTCACCACACAAACAAAAGCCTATCTTGATTTAAACAAGGTGTCTAGCAGTGGAAGGACTGGGTATGCTATTCCTGAGGTGATGGTCACGATTTTAATATTTTTATTTGAAGTTAAGAAGACAGGTTGACTGCTCTGGCCAGTCCAGGGGCCTCTTCTGTGTCCTGCCTCCTGATGTAACTTACTGTTTCCTTGTAGGCAGGACGTAACAGAGACAGCCTGTATTAATCGTTGCTCACCACAGCCCCTGAGCAACAACATAGACACTGCTGTGCCAGGGGCATAGCCAGACTTCGATGGGAGGGGGGGCCACAGCCCAAGGTGAGGGGGCACATTTATCCCCTCCGCCAACCCCCCCTGCGCTGCCATTTTTTACCCCCCCCCCCCCCCGGCATCGCCAACCCTCCCCCGTCGCCATCGCTGTTGAGTACCTGTGCTGGCAGGGGTCCCCAATCCCCGCCAGCCGAAGTTCTGTGTCTTCAGCCCGTCTCTGGGCTGGCACATTCGTGCAGGCTGCAGCAGCTGATCTCATTCTGGAAGCGGGATGCCGATTCTCTTTGCGTGGTATGAATCGTCCTGACATCCTGCACTTCATTCTGAAGTGGATGCAGATTCCCAAACAAGTCAGAAGGTGGCAGCAGAACACAATGTAAACAGAACAGCAATATAACAGAAAATTACTGCTTCAGTATAAACAGGATTCTGAGCATTGGGCCAGAGGACTGGAAAGGACTTTTTTTTTTTTTTGCCTGAAATTAACCCAAGAATTAACAAGGGAAACTAGAAGACTATGGTGCTTATTTTCATAGGTTTTAGACTTTCATAAACTGGCACTTAAGCATTCATACAGCATGGACTAAAGAACGTACATCTGGCAAGAGGTGTGTGTTTTGGACAGGCTTAAAATGCTGCAAACCCTATGCTAGCTTGGAGCTAGAATTAGGGTTTGTCAGCAAGGGAGGAATGGGGTAGATAAGCAGAAGAGGTTTGACAGGTCTGGGATTTTCTCCCGGACCTGTCAAACCTAAGCCTGCCCCCCCCCCCAAACCCCAATCACTAAAAAGACCTGGTGGTCCAGTGGGACCGCTAGCTCCCACCCCCAACACTAACAAGAGCTAGCCCTCCACACCTGCTCCAGCACCCCCCTCCCCTGCAGCCTACATGGAAGTTGGAGGAGGGAGGGACTAGCACTCCCTCCTTCCTCTGTGGGCGCCTCTTCAAAATGGCAGTACCCTGCCCTGCCCAATGCATACTGGGATGCACTGGGTGGTTAAGCCCCACCCAGCGCATGCACCAGGCAGGGCACTACCATTTTGAGGAGGTGCCCACAGAGGAGGGAGAGAGTGCTACTCCTTCCCTCCTCCAACTTCTAGGTAGGCTGTGGGGGAGGGGTGCCAGAGCTGGTGTGGAGGGCTAGCAGTCCCACTGGACCATCAGGGTCTTGTTAGGTGGGTTAGCACATGCAAATGTCTTTGGTGTGGGGGGGGGGGGGAGACAAGTGGCATGTGTGGACTGGATGCTAAGGAAGAAAGGAGAGCAACAGAGAAGTGCATACTGGGAAGGGGGTGGGAGCAAATGGCAAGGGTGGAGGACAGATACTGGGAAAGGGAGGGTGCAAAAAGCAGATGACATGTTGAAAAATAGGGCCTACTAGCAACAAAAAATGTAGAGGCAGAAGACATGGTAGGGATGAAGGTGAGGCAGAGGGCAAATAAGAGGAAAGGTTGGGTGATGGGGGTGAAGTTGGGATAAAATATCAGGAGAGATGCTAGGGAAAAGGAGTAAGAGGCAGAAGAAAGATACAGGCAAAGGGTTGGGGGAGATGTGCAGATGCTGGGGAACAGGGGAGGTATGGGGAAGATACTGGAAATAACAGGGAGAAAAGGAAGTTTGGTGGGGGCAATACATAAGAAATGGGGAGACACAGGAATCTGAGATGAGAAGTAGAGGAATAAAAGGAGGTGGAGGGGATGAAAGATGAAGTAAAGGAATGAAAATCTAAGAGAGAGAATGGAGAGAAGTAGATGAGAAAACTAAACAATAGAAGGAAAGGTAGCAATGAAATGGGAAGGGGGCAAGAAAATCCTGTGGATCAGATCCAGAACAGAAGGAAAAAGGAAAAAGAACCTATGATGGGTGAGGGAAGGGGGGAGGGAAGCTAGAGGACCAGGAATGGTGGGGAGTGAGAGAGAACAAAGGATGATAGCAGAAGGCGAGCACTGTGGATAGGGAATACAAAAAGAGAACCACAGATTAGTCAGGGAAAGAAATAACTGGAAAAGAGAATGTAGACCTGAGAAGGAATGAGGAAAAGGGGGCATACAAAAAAAGAAAAGAACCTGGAGAAAAGAAAAAAGCGCAGAGGCTCTAAAAAAGAAAGACCAAAAATAGACAAGAAAAAGGAAGATGTATACCAGAAAAAATGAGGAGGCAAAAAGGAATAATCAAACAAGCAAAGACAAGAGGAAGAAATCAAACTGGGGAGGAGGGGCCCTTAGTGCTTTGCCTGAATTAAGTCCTGTCTGGAAACACTATCTACAGCTAATATCTAGAGCAAAGCTAAGAGGGGGTGCCATAGGCTGCAAAAGCTATATCTGGGAAGAGGGGGAGGAGGAAGGGAGAGGAGCACTGCTTGCAGAACACAGGAGATGGCATAAGCCTATCTAGCCCATTATGTGCACTGAAGTCACAAGTACCTGGCAGAAACCCAAATTGTGGCAACACTCCATGCTACCAATCCCAGGGCAAGCAGTTGCTTCCCTATCCAGCTTATTTTCGAAAGAGAAAGACGCCCATATTTCGACCCAAATCGGGAGATGGGCGCCTTTCTCTCATGGGCGCCCAAATCGGTATAATCGAAAGCCAATTTTGGGCACCTCCAACTGGGAACGAACAAAGTTGACGGGGGCGTTTCAGAGGCGTGGTGAAGGCGGGACTGGGGTGTGTTTATCGGCCGAGGAGAGATGGGCGTGCTCGGCCGATAATGGAAAAAAGAAGGGCACCAGAAGCGAGAATTTGGGTCACTTTTTCTGGACTCTTTTTTTTCACGAACAAGTCCCCAAAAAGTGCCCCAACTGCCCAGATCACCACCGGAGGGAATCGGGGATGACCTCCCCTGACTCCCCCAGTGGTCACTAACCCCCTCCCACCAAAAAAAAAGAACTTTAAAAACTTTTTTTGCCAGCCTGTATGCCAGCCTCAAATGTCATACCCAGCTCCATCACAGCAGTATGCAGGTCCCTGGAGCAGTTGTTAGTGGGTGCAGTGGACTTCAGGCAGGTGAACCCAGGCCCATCCCCCCCTACCTTACACTTGCGCTGGTAAATGGGAGCCCTCCAAACCGCCCCCAAAACCCACTGTACCCACATCTAGGTGCCCCCCTTCAGCCATAAGTGCTATGGTAATGGTGTAGAGTTCTGGACAGTGGGTTTTGGGGGGATTTGGGGGGCTTAGCACCCATGGTAAGGGAGCTATGGACTTGGGAGGTATTTTATTTTTTTAATTGTTACAAGTGCCTCCTAGGGTGCCCGGTTGGTGTCCTGGCATGTGAGGGGGACCAGTGCACTACGAATCCTGGCCCCTCCTATGACCAAATGCCTTGGATTTGTTAGTTTTTGAGCTGGGCGCCTTCGGTTTCCATTATCGCTGAAAACTGATACCGCCCAGCTCAAATCCGCTCAAATGTGATGCATTTGCCCGGCACAAACCATATTTTCGAAACAAAAGATGGACACCCATCTTTTTTGAAAATACGGTCTGTCCCGCCCCTTCACGTACCCATCCTCGGAGATAGGCGCCCATGGAGATGGGTGTTTGCGTTCGATTAGGCCCCTCTATGTCTGTCTCAATAGCAGACTATGGACTTTTCCTTCAGGAACTTGTCCAAACGTTTTGGTTGCTCAAAGTGAATTACATTCATGTACAGTACATATTTATCTGTTCCTGGAAGGCTCAAAATCCAAGTTGAAAACAATAGAAAAAAGATTCATAGAAGTAACGGACCTATGCATGGTCCATCTGTAGTAGCTGTTCTACTTGGACAGGTAGTGAAGTAAAAGGTGGAGGATTTTTTTAAACTTATTTGACAGCTTTATTTATTTGCAAGCTTCCCGTATCTAGCTATATATCATGAAATAAAATCAAATATCACTAAAACAGCTTAAAAAATTATTGTAGCTGGTAGAAACAGCAGTAATGAACTATTTTGTGCTAATTTTTCTGCACTATTCTATACGGTACAGTAATACATGGCCAAATTTAAGTGAGAATATCCTGTTCATCTTAACTGTTGTTTATAATCTGCCTTGGAAAGCCTGGTGTTATAAAGATGGAATATATTGAAGTTAAATGGAAGTAAAATTAAACACTTTCATTGGAGCATATGGAATCACATCTCCAGTGTTTTGTAGAAGTTTACATTTTAGAAGCACACATGGATTATTCTGTTTTGAGCATGATTCAGGGACAAATGGTTTTATAAGTCAAAATAAAAATAAATAATTGTTTCATGCAGATCTCTTATTTGTTTAAACAACTAAATGGGCTATAAGCCCCAAATGCAGTCCATTAGTTTTCTTATATTTTGTTCTTGAGGTGACTTATACTGTGACAAAACTGAAAACTCTTATCTCTATCTGGTCGATAATAAAAGGAGCTCATTATGAACACTATCCACCCTAAAAGGTTGTTTTGTGACAGTACCCTTCTATCACTCATGCTGTAATGAACTTTCTATATTTGATTGTTTATCTTACCCTATAAGTTACTGTCAAACTTACTCAATAATTTACTCTATCATGTATGAACTTTGTATTTCTCATTCCGGATATGGCGATTGCTACTACTGCATAATGTAAGTCACATTGAGCCTGCAAATAGGTGGGAAAATGTGGGATACAAATGCAACAAATAAATAAATAAAAAGTACATGAAGAATTGTGATATTATATAAATGTGTGTTTTTATTCCTAGTCACAATCAAACAAACACTCAAAAAATCCACTTCTTCAAAAAATGACTTGGTTTAAAGGAAAAAGGCCTCAAAGAGCTCCAAGATCAATTTTAATCTCACGGAGCTTAAACAGACCTAAAAGGTCTTCTCTTCATCATAGACCAAAAAACCTTATAGTACCACAGGCTTAAACTTTCTGCAATATCTGTGGTCAAAACTTACAGAGCGTCTTGCATTTTTTTCTTAATAATACTGTAGGTATAGACTAATACTAAACCATCTCTATTATACACTATTACACTTATCTTTTTAGAAGTGCTGTACAATGGATTATGCTGCTCATTCAGGTATTGTGCTGTGTAGTCCTTCACTTCCCGCTCTGAGCCGACGTTGGCCAGCGTTTCGCTGCTTCTTCAGGGTCTCGGGCTAAAGATGGGACACACGCACAGCTCTCCAGGGCAACATACGTTTTTATTCCTAGTCATGCATCCAAAGGTTATATAATTCTTTCAAGAAAGCCAGTTAATCATTTAATTTATAAGTGGAACAAAACCACAAAGGTATGTTATGGTCGCATTTTCAATATGGTAATACTAGCACTGGACCAAACTTGCTTTTCTAGAGGCATTATCCCAAGCAAAGCAAAGCAAACTGAGGTTCAATGTGGCTTACATCTGAATTTACAGTGAGACAGAATAATAGAATTCAGTAACATCATTGGAAGCTGATGGATATGTCTGAAACATTTAACAAAGTTGAGATTAGCATATATACCCAACTGGGCATTTAAAAGTCTGTCCTTTAATGATACTGCATGTTCAGAAATCATATTTAAGTATAGAAAGTTATTCAAACATTATCACATGCACACACCAGAACAGGCATTCATACACATTGCAAAAAGTAAACAACTTCTACAGTACAATACAGTTTATACCAAATTGTTTAACCACCCTTAGGTTTCATCTTCAGGTTTAACAAGCAATGCCATGAACATTTAAGGTGTCGATAAATGAATTAAAACAATCAAAGTTTAAAGCAAATGCCCATAATTTATAATACTTGGTAGCAATAATGAAACAATGATGGCACATAGCAGGCAGACAACAGATTTTCCACTGAACATAATTAACTTTGTATGAACTTGGCGGCTAATAGTGTGCTGCTTGCTACTGTATTTTGGTGGTGTATTATTTGCCTGCTTAATAAAATCACACTCATCTATATACAAACACACAGCCAGAAGACAAAGCCACATTGAGCCTGCAAAGAGGTGGGAAAATGTGGGATACAAAAGCAACAAATAAATAAATAAGAATCCAAAACAAACAGAGCAACCCCAAAAATGACATTTACACCAGACTTGAGAAAGAAATATATATACAACAGAACTGGACAATGTTGGCACATTAAGACTGACTCTGGATAGAACTTCTGCATGAAGGAAGCTTTTCCCTCATTATTCAATACCTCTCTTTGAAATAGTAATAAATTAACAAAAAAAAGCAAGTGCGTTTTAGAATTTACCAATGCATTCCACAAAACAAAGAGGAGCAAGTTCCCACATACCATCTTTTTCTGTTGATGTAGGCACAGGGAAAAAGAAAAGGATGTAAAATATTTCCAGGTTGCAATCTAATTAATGTTTTTAAAAATTTGTACTTATAAATTGAAACTCTGAATGTTGAGCACTTGATTCTCATAGCATGTCTGTTTTGGTGGCCCTTTACAAGATGAAAACATCTCTGCATAAATACAGAGACTTCTTATAATCAGCCCCTCCAAATGACACAATGATTACAATTTAGAACTAAGTACAACTCTAACCAATGAAACTGATACGTCCTCTGTGTACATCCGTAAGCTGCACAAGCTGGAATGTTTGAAAATATAAGTGAGATCAAATAAAAAATGCAACCAACAATAAACAACGACAACATGGATGCAGCAGCTGATGGGTTTGTTTGCTTTGTTTTGGGTGTATTGACATGGCAGCTGCACGGGGGAGGGGGGGGGAGACAGCTTCATCTTTTTGGCGTCATGCTGTTCCTGTTCCTCAATCTAACTTCCTTGTGATAAACTATTATGTGCACATGAGCCAGAAAGGGGGTGCTGGGCTGCCTCATGAACACAGAATGTGATGCAGAAATTCATTTTGGAGGGAAGCAGTTGAACTGAGCACCTATGGGGCTTGTCTGATGAATACCTGATAAAAGATGATTTTTTAAAGAAATTGCTACAGTCTTAGTGTGTGTGCAGGGCCGTGCCGATTCGGTAAGCGGGGTAAGCACTGCAGGGGGGCGCCGACCTCTGGAGGGTGCTGCCGCGGTGCTTACCTTCACCAATTACCTGAGCTCCGCGCTGCCGAGGCCTTTAAACCTTTTACCTCCGAGGCTCGACGGTCGCAGCAGCGTCAGTGAAAGTGCTGCCGTCTCCCTTCCCTTTGCGCTCATTGGTTCCCTCAGTGTCCCGCATTCTTCTGACGTCAGAAGAAGGCGGGACACTGAGGGAACCAACGAGTGCGAAGGGAAGGGAGACATCGGCAGCGCTTTCACTGACGCTGCTGCGACCGGAGGTAAAAGATTTAAAGGCCCCAGGGCGCGGAGCTGAGGTAAGGGAAGGGCAGAGAGGCATGGATGGGAGGGCAGGGCCCAGGGAGAGGACAAATTGCTGGAAATGGAGGGGAGGGGAGAGAGGAGGATTGCTGGCTATGGATGGAGGAGGGAAGGGCAGAGAGGGACAAGGATGGACATGGATGGGAGGAAAGGGCCCAGGGAGAGGAGAAATTGCTGGAAATGGAGGGGAGGGGAGAGAGAAGAATTGCTGGCTATGGATGGAGGATGGAAGGGCAGAGAGGAACAAGGATAGACATGGATGGACATGGATGGGAGGGCAGGACCCAGGGAGAGAGGAGAAATTGCTGGAAATGGATATAGAGCAAGAAATGAAGAAGAAAGGAGAAAAGTAAAGAAATAAATGGAAAGGAAGCCCTGGAAACGGAGTTAAGAGGACAGATAGCAGCAGAATCAGATACTGGGCCAGCATGATCGGAAAAAGAATGTCACCAGACAACAAAGGTAGGAAAAAATCATTTTATTTTCATTTTAGCATTTGGAATATGTCCACTTTGAGAATTTACATCTGCTATCTTATTTTGCAATGTATAGCAATTTGTTTCTAAGAATATTGCTGACAATTCCTGTCAGTGTGGCAAGTGGTGAGCGATCATTTTCATGGTTAACAATCATAAAAAATTATTTGTGATCTATTTGTTGAGCAATCCCACAAAGATGCACTCCATCTTTCAGCTCCTATTTCCTTTGCATCTTGTGCCACATGGGGGGGGGGGGGGGGGGCACCAACTGATAGTCTGCAGAGGGGCGCCAGAGACCCTAGGCACAGCCCTGTGTGTGTGTAATAGAAAACGTCAGTGCTGAGACAGTGATCTACTGATTTGTTAAAGCAGATCAGCTCAGAACAAGTGGCTATCAAAGTAAAAATGGAACCTTGCTAAAAGGGAGTTAAAACTCTGATCAATGGAAAGGAAAAGATATTTCTCCACCTTTCTTTAGATAGGCTTGGGACTGTGAGTGTGCTGGACGTGAATCCTAGCAACTGACTACCAGAGCAGTTTATTCTATAATGCTGTGCTCTGCCAGAGAGGAAGTGAAGCTTAAAAGGAGTTGTATTGACTACTCCTTGGAGAAGATTTCTGCACAACTTGTTGACTTCAGGTCTCACCACAATCTCTCCCATGTGCAGAAAGAGGAGGAAGAAGTGAAGTGAAGTGCTGCATATGGGGCCACTTCCTCCTACAGCTACATGTTTCACTAAACAGTTGTATCTAGCAAGGATTTGATTGAGAACAGGAGACGGCATAACGTCAAAAACATTGAAGCCACTTAGATTAGTCTATGTTTCCACTTCCCCGTGCAGCTGTCGTTCTGCGTACATTCAAAATAAAGCAAACAAACCTATGAGCTGCTGCATCCACGTTGTCATTCTTTATTGTTAGTAGCATTTTTATTTAATCTCATTTATATTTTCAAACATGCCAGCTTGTACAGCATATAGACGTACACAGAGGAAGTACAAAAACAGAATAACTTTTCATAGGTAGAGTAGTAATTTGTTGTAAATCGTAATCAGAGTGTCATTTGGAGGGGCTAGTTATAGGGACACCCTTGCATGTGTTATATCCGTGCAGAGATTTTTTTCTCCTGGAAAAGGGCCACTAAAACAAACATCATGTTAAGAGAATCAGGTGCTCAACATTCAGAGTTTCTATCTATTTATTTATTTACTTATTTATGGTAGTTATATCCCACATTAAACATGAATGAGGTTGAAACCTGGGAGCATTTAAAATCTTTTTTTTTCCTGTGCCTAAATCAAAAGAGAAAGATGGTTTGTGGGACCTTGCGCGACAGAAACAGCACTCTCTAAAGTCTGTAATGACCTGTTCCTTGCCAAATCCAGAGGCCACTACTCCATCCTCATCCTCCTCGATCTATCCGCCGCTTTTGACACTGTCAATCATGACTTACTTCTTGCCACACTGTCCTCATTTGGGTTCCAGGGCTCTGTCCTCTCCTGTTTCTCCTCCTATCTCTCCCACCGCACCTTCAAAGTTCACTCTCATGGATCTTCCTCCACCCCCATCCCCTTATCTGTTGGTGTTCCCCAGGGATCTGTCCTTGGACCCCTTCTCTTCTCAATCTACACCTCTTCCCTGGGCTCCCTGATCTCATCTCATGGTTTCCAGTATCATCTCTATGCTGATGACACCCAACTGTATCTCTCCACACCAGACATCACCGCGGAGACCCAGGCAAAGGTATTGGCCTGCTTATCCGACATTGCTGCCTGGATGTCCAACCGCCACCTGAAACTGAACATGTCCAAGACCGAGCTTATCGTCTTTCCACCAAAACCCATTTCTCCTCTTCCTCCACTTTCTATCTCAGTTGATAACACCCTCATCCTCCCCGTCTCATCTGCCCGCAACCTCGGAGTCATCTTTGACTCCTCTCTTTCCTTCTCTGCGCATATCCAGCAGATAGCCAAGACCTGTCGCTTCTTCCTCTTTAACATCAGCAAAATTCGCCCTTTCCTCTCTGAACACACCACCCGAACTCTCGTCCATGCTCTCATTACCTCTCGCCTGCACTACTGCAACTTACTCCTCACCGGCCTCCCACTTAGCCATCTATCCCCCCTTCAATCTGTTTAGAACTCTGCTGCACGTCTCATATTCCGCCAGAACCGATATACTCATATCACCCCTCTCCTCAAGTCACTTCACTGGCTTCCGATCAGATACCGCATTCAATTCAAGCTTCTCCTTCTTACCTACAAATGCACTCAGTCTGCTGCCTCTCACTATATTTCTACCCTCATCTCCCCTTACGTTCCAACCCGTAACCTCCGTTCACAGGATAAATCCCTCCTCTCAGTACCCTTATCCACCACCGCCAACTCCAGGCTCCGCTCATTCTGCCTCGCCTCACCCTATGCTTGGAACAACCTTCCTGAGCCCTTACGCCAAGCCCCCTCCCTGCCTGTCTTCAAGTCTTTGCTTAAAGCCCACCTTTTCAATGCTGCGTTCGGCACCTAGCCCTTACCGTTCAGTGAATCTAGACTGCCCCAATTTGACTGCCACTATCGGACCGACCGTTCACTTGTCTATTAGATTGTAAGCTCTTTGAGCAGGGACTGTCTCTCTTTGTTAAATTGTACAGTGCTGCGTAACCCTAGTAGCGCTCTAGAAATGTTAAGTAGTAGTAGTAGTACTTATTTATGGCAGTTATATCCCACATTAAACATGAATAAGGTTGAAACCTGGGAGCATTTAAAATCTTTTTTTTTTCCTGTGCCTAAATCAAAAGAGAAAGATGGTTTGTGGAACCTTGCTCCTGTTGTTTTGTGGAATGCAGTGGTATGTTATTAAAATGCACTCAATATTGTTTATTACTACTATTTAAAAGAAAAATATTAAAGAGGGCAGAGCTACCTTCACACAGAAGTCCAGAGTCAGTCTAAATGTGCCAACATTTTCCAGTTCTGTGATATATATTTATTTCTTCTTCAAGTCAGTTTTCAACAGCATTTTCTCAATTATTACCCAAATCGGAACACAATTATAATGTTAATTAATAAGTTTTGATGCTACTGAATTCTGTTATTCTGTCTCACTGTATTTCCGGTTTTGGCACAATATAAGTCATCATAAGAACAAAATATAAGAAAAGCAATGGACTGCATTAGGGGCTTACAGCCCATTTAGTTATGTTTATACAAATGAGAGATCTGCATGAAAGAAAATATTTATTTTTGTTATTTTGACCTATGAAAACCACTTGTTCCTGAAACATGCTCAAACCAGATAATCAATTTACAAAAGGGATGAGGTGCAGATGTGATTCCATGTGCCCCAATGAAAGGAGAGTTTAATTTTACTTCCAATCTTTATAACACCAGGCTTCCCAAGGCAGATTACAACAACAGTTAAGATGAACCCATCAGTAAACAGTATATCCTCTGTGATCAACACAGGTTTGCCCTACCCCAAGGAAGCCGCCAGAGGGCGCTCTTCTACAAGAAACTGGGAAAATGCCATGATAGAGCCAATAGAGGGAGCTCCAAGGGAATATCTGGGTTACACCCTGAAGGGACAGCTAGAGGGCGCTCATGTCATAGGATCAGCTTTTCCCTATGGAGGCCACTAGGTGGAGCTATCGAAGTGGACAAGAGAAAGGTAGAGAAGGACAGTTGTAGACTGAGACCTGACTGGAACCAAGGGGGCAGGGCCTAAAGAGGTGGGGAGGATTATTGATAACCTCATAAATTCCTTTCTCCCAGTGGAGAGAGGGAGGAGGGGAAGCCAGATGCCTAATGTTTACTGCTTGATGGGGTATGCCTGGTGCCTGGGAGAGAAGGTCTCAAGGAAGGAGGGCCAAGAGGAGCCTCTCAAAACCAGGAAGGTACTAAATGCCCTGATGGAGCTGATAATTGGCTAAGTGTCTTGATGCTATGCAGCTAATAATCCTGGCAGGTTGCTGAAGAGTTCAAGCAGGGTCTGTGATGAAATGCTCTGATGTTACAAAGCTGTTGCAACTGATAATTGGCTAAGTAGTGGGAGCAGTGTCCTAAGAGACTGAGCACACATTAAGGACCTCTTGGTATTCTGGACTGTGTTAAAGGGCCAAGTGCACAATGAAGGTTAGGAATTGTGTGACAAAAGCTTAAGCCAAATAAAATTCTTAATTATAAGAAGCATTGGAGTTGCTGTGTGTTTGTCAATGAAACCTGTTAGGAGGAGAACAGAGGGTGATGATCATTTACAAAGAGGACTGGAACCTGAGAGTGTGGAGTAAAGCTTTCCACCCATGTGGTACTTGGAAGGAAGCTAAGCGGCGTCAGCCCTGGCTAGGTCCTGGAAGGGTGACCCAGTTACATCTCACTGAAATTTGGCCATTGTCAGCCGCTCCTCTCGGCCGCGTAATTGTCTCTCTCCCTCATCCGTGCTGTCTGCTTCTGACTCCACACTCGTCCGTGCAGTTCGCTCTCCCTGCCACACAGTTCCGCTAGCAAGGCGATGCAACACAGTTCAGCTTGCCAGTCTATTCCCACCCCGCCCTCTTCAGCAAGGCCTCAAAACAGTTCAACTTAGTTAGGCTTTAAACCCAGTTCTGCTAGCCAGGCTTCAAACACAGTTCAGCTAGCCCGGCCTTCCAACAAAGTTCAGCTAGTCAGGCTTTGAACACAGTTCTGCTAGCCAGGCTTCAAACACAGTTCGGCTAGCCAGGCTTCCCCACCCCGCCCTCTTCAGCAAGGCCTCAAAA
Organism: Microcaecilia unicolor; assembly: GCF_901765095.1. Lineage (NCBI taxonomy): Eukaryota > Metazoa > Chordata > Amphibia > Gymnophiona > Siphonopidae > Microcaecilia > Microcaecilia unicolor. The sequence goes on along the minus strand of NC_044035.1, from coordinate 295,649,814 downwards.
CAGTTCAACTTAGCTAGGCTTTAAACCCAGTTCTGCTAGCCAGGCTCCAAACACAGTTCAGCTAGCCAGGCTTTCCAACAACGCCCTCTTCAGCAAGGCCCCAAAACCGTTCAGCTTAGCTAGGCTTTTTTTCCCCAGCACAGCTTAGCCAGGCTTTTAAATATCCACCACCCTCACTTGTCAACACTTTACCTCTTGACAACCACCCGCCGGATCTGTCCTGACTATTACTCTTTTCTGATACTTTTGGGCTCCTCTAGAAGTCACTCTTCTTCTTCAGCCACTTCCTCTCCCACCTCCATTTCCTCTTCCCCACCTTCTCCTCCTACCTGCTCCAACTCCTCCCATTCCATCCCCCCATTCTCCACTCCCTCCCTCAGGTGTTCCACCCTCTCCTCAGCTGATTCCATCTCCCAATCAGCCCCCTCTCATGTGGCTCAGGTACTCGTTTGTCCTCCTCTCTCCTATTCTTCCAGGCAGTCTGAAATCTGTGTTCTCTACGCTCCTGCCTCCGCCCCTCCCGCAATGCATTCTGGGATCTGTAGTTTTTCCACTCTGGCTTTTCTCTCTTCCCCCCTGCATTCTGGGCTCTGTGGCTTCTCTGATTCTCACACCATGAATTACTGTATTGTATAGAACAGTGTAATGAGCACAAAATAGTCTTTTTTTAGTGCTGTTTCCACCAGCTACAATAATTTTTGAAGCTGTTCTATTCAGTTTTAATTTCATGATATTTACATCTACATATGGGAACCTTTCAAATAAATTAAAAAGCTGTCAAATAAGTAAAAATTAAAATAAAACAAATCTTTTGTCCTCTACCTTTTAAGGTAATGCCTATCCAAATGGAACTGCTTTTGACTTTTTATAGATGAACCACGCATAGGCAGTTCATTATTTCTAAAAAATCTTTTTGTCATGGGGATTGCAGGGTAGGAAAAGCTGAGATTGTGCCATGGACTAGGTGCGAGGGCAGAACAAGATTGAGAATGTGCCATGGGGAAAGGTGGTGGTGGTGGTGGTGGGGGGGGGGGGGGGGATATACAATGATAACAGGAAAGGAGAGGAGAAAGAATGGGAGGTTAGGGTATGTGCCTGGGGGATGGAGAATGAGAGGTGAAGGTATTGCATGCAGGAGAAGACTTTGAGGGCGGATAGAATTAGGGGGTCTTGCTGCCAGTTAGAGAACTGCAGTTAGAGTGAGAGGGAACTGGGGAGACTGGAGCCTGAGAATGAAAAAAGCAGGAGGGGATTTCAGGCCTTATGATGGGAGAATTCTGTGCAAAATGTGACCCCACCTCCAAGAGTGAATGATTTACCTTACCCTGTTTAATACCTCAGGTAAGTTTCACAAAAACAGAGGTAAAAGTACAAATGTTAAAACTAACCACACCTACCTATTTCTGTAAAATAGGAGGGGCAATTTCTAAATAAATGTAACTCTTGGGGATACTAGGCGACAACGAGACTATCGTTCCCGGCCTAGCCCTGATCGCTATCCTGATGTGCTCTGTTATCGCTGCCAACAATACGGTCATTATGCTGCTGAATGTCTTCAGACACAGCCATATAGATTTAGAAAACCGCAGGTCCGTCAAAATCCCCCAGAATGCCAGTCATTCCCTTTGTGGAACCCGGATCAACGCCGTCCGCAGTGACCTCTGATCTAGGGATCAATATTACCCACCCCATAATGACTAGGCGTTACCCCGAACCCGATTTGATTTTATTGCTCACAGTTACTCATAGTACTCAGCTCCTCATTTAGTATCCAGAAACCATTTCTCTGTATATGTATTGGTGTGATGTTTCTATTTCTATTACAGGTGACATGTTTTTATTTTATATTTCTCTTGGTTTAATTGCAAGTGTATATTTATGGTACCATACAAATGACCTAACTAAGTCAGCAAGTTATTTATTTGTTTCTATGCATACCTTCCTTGGGGAGTTCTTATCAACTGCAGGGGTGAGCGATCCCCAGAGGATATTCATTTTATGTTTTTTTATATATATACCTAAACTGACTTATTTATGCCATTTTACTTTATACGAGATCCCTTTTATATATAAGCTGTGTATTGCTCATTGTTAAAATGTTTTCTGCTTTAACTGTTGCGCTGCATAAATTGATGTGACATTCACTTTTTTTAATTTATTCCATGAATATAAAGCCTTTATTTTTGATATCTCTTTATGGCGTGTGTGATATCTGAAAGCTTTTCATTATTTCCTTGTCTAAGAAAGAAGCAATATTTAATAACCATTATCCGTTATATGGAATAAATGCGGAAAATATTCCCTTGAACTGGCCATTCGAGGGAACATTTTGCATTGCTCATAGATTTTGTAGTATTCTTGGTGAAGCTTTCAGACGTAAATAAGGAAAATTATGCATTCCACTTTCTAATTCCTTTCTATTTAAAACAGGTTATCACAATAACCCCTGGAATGGCAACTATTGCTCTTTTTGTCTCTCTGTCTTTCACTGTGAGTGATTGTGAGAAAAACTGATGTAGATTATTTGTGTGTAACGGTCCTGGAATTTATGCTTTGTGTATTTAACTAACACCTTGCTTCAACTAACTCTTACCACGTGGTGGCTTTGTCTTAAAGCGATATGCTTCTCCCTACTTCTTTGACTGATTGAAAAGGTCAATCAAGTGGCTGCACTTTTTAATGTTTTTTCTTCCATTTGTCTTTTTCGAGGAACCTTTTTCTTGCATTGCCATCTGAATATGCCTTGCTGCAATTCAGATGTATAATATTTTGTTTTATTTTTATTTTCAATTTCTTTTATTTCTGTATGTAAGCCTATTTTTTTTTTATATATTTTATCTTTTTTTTGGATTTTTATAATTTTTCATTTTCGATGCTTTGTTTCTTACCAAGCCTCTTTCCTGGCCCCCATTTATACCCACGACCCGCCTCCTAGCATTCTGACTTCTTTCAATAACTTAACCACATAAATTGCACTACTGGTCTGTTTAGGTTTTGCCTTTCCCCAGATGGATACAGGAATTCCGTTGACGTCCCTCACCGAGGAGACGACTGCTAGCACAGAAGAGCTACCCGATAATGTATCTGATCTGAAGGCTATGTTGCAGCAAAGAATCGCTAAATTAAAAGACAGATGCACAGACCTCAACATTACCTGGTGTGAGAAACGAGACATTATTCAGCGTGAGTTTCGACAGATGCATCGCTTGGTCCATGAGCAAGAGAAATGGGCTCTCCACTTACTGGAGTTACAAAAAGCTTTGGGCTCTACCCTTCCTTCTGAATCATCTAGCTCGTAAGTCCTGCTGGCCTCCTGCAGCTGAGGGCTCAACCCTTGGTGAATGGTAGTCATCGTAGGTGAAGATTCCATATCTATTGGCGATAAATTGCGACGCATTGCCCTCCATACATCAATAATTGAACATTTACCATCATCTCTAAATTTTAATTGTTTTTTTTGTAATCTTCTCTTTTGTTTCATATACTTTACCATTGTTATTTAATCATGTCTTTGTAATAATTACCAATCTGTCTTGCACGTTATGCAAGCCAGAAGTGGGGATATATTATGCAAATCCCAATTCCTAGTATTAAGAGGGTTGCAGTTGAAGCTCTGATCCCTACCAATCAGGAGATATAATTTCATATATACTATTGCTATTTATGTAAATTGGGTTTTCATTATTGAACCCTTCTGGTTTCCCTTTTGCTTTTGCACTTAATTAGCACTGTTTTCTCCATGTTGACATTGTCTTTCATGTCTATTCAATTCACACTGATTATGCCCACTAAAATATAGCAATGTATCATTCAGGCATACAGTTATTTTGCTTATTCCTTTGCCAGCCTCTGGCTCTTGATGGACTAATTATGATGGTGCATGCCTAGAATAAAGACATGGAAAGATCCCAGTTTGTACACCACAAGTACATCTTCAAGATCTATCCTGGCCCAAATGATGTTAGATCCCCCAAGGTTGTGGCAATAATCTTTACACCTTGCAAACTACTGGGTCCATGTGAAAGATATACGGGTTTACTCAGCCGCAGAACCAGATGTTACATCTCAAGACCGGCAACTTCCTTCAGCAAGCCAGCCTGAAAACCCAGCCCTGTTAGATCTTCCAGATCTCCGTCCAGATTCTTCAGCGCTTCCACCGCCTCAACCATGATCGATGAAAGAGAATTTAGAACTGATACTTAATTTGAGAATTACTGTTGCTGTTTATGGACATTATAGATTCATATTATGTTGTATTTTCAATTTAGCAGTAATCCTGTCTAGATAGTGAAAAGGTTTTATTTCCTTTATTGTTCTAAATGTTTTTCCAAGAGTTTCCCCGTTATTTCTGTTTATGTAATTTAAATTGAAGTCGATATTGCTCAGATACAAGGGTAACATCAAACCCTAATACTGGCTCTGATATCATAATGTAGGTGTAAACCCTGTTAGTATCAACCTGTTATGCAATTGTTTAACTTTGGTGTAGGCTTACTTGAGCTGCATGTCTTTCTGTAGGTTTGACTAAGCTCCAAGAGGGGTAACGGATATATACAATGCTTCCCATACTTCCAGGTCATTATGCATATGTCAAGATCCATGCATGACCTTGGTTAATATAAATTTTCCTAGGATTGACCATTTTTGCTGTATGAGGCAACCTCATACTTGCTATCCACTTATTAGTGCTCATGATTGGATGCCAATGATGAGTACTAGTAAGGTCCAGGAATCCCGACCTGTTTAAGGATTCTGAATACCTACAACCTTAAACAGCCTATTAGTATGATCCACCTGAAATTGCTATTACCCGCATACCTATATTTCATGGGATTTTGTAAATGAGCTCATGGATTAGTCCCATTCATAAAAACATTTCTCGCTACAGGTTTGAGTAAGTCTCAACCGAAAACTAAACAAATTGTACCAGTTGATCTTAAGACTCAGATAATTTGATGGCCTCATAGAATACCTTCTGGAACGGATGGTACCAAGGTACGTTAACCCTGGTGTCACCCTATGGGATAGGGTGAAGAGGGGAATGTTAATATATGGCCTGGCTTTAAGGCTACCACTGGAATAGTGATGGCCAAAGCTATGCAGCCTAAAACAACTGAAAAAGTACTGACTAGGCCAAACAACAAGTAAATGATTTAATATTTGAGAATCTGAAAAAAGCAGGTCTGAACAATGAGTCCTGCCACAAATTGGTACAATTTTTAATTCAAATACAGCACCTGTAATGAAAGAGTGATGGATCAGATGAATAAAATGGAGCTTATAATTTTTGTATAAAATGATACAGAGGTCATACAGAGTTCTTAAGATGGTGTGAAAAGTATTGCAACAGGGAGATGTGAAACTGTTATCTCAACGCTTCCCAAAACATGCTGATAAGACCGCGTGGGAAAGTATGATCTCAGAAAGTGAGAAAGATTAGGAGCAAGGTTTCTCACCATTCACTTCTATGGAGAGGTTTGTGTATAAAAGAGGGGAGATTTTGCCTTAGTTTTGGTCTCCTCCCCAACGCTTCTCTCAGACGGCAGGGCGCTGTGCAGATAAACCCAGAATCTGATGTCTGTATTTGTATCAACTTAAAGACTTGTCTTTGGGTAAGGAATAAAATGTACCTATCTATTTAAACCTATCTCTGTCTCTATTTTTATTGATTCTATCTTCTCTTTACCTAACATTTAGCCTAAGGTAGATCACATACAAGTGATACTCAGTTTTGGACAGAAAGCAGTAGTTATGGGAATTAGTTTTCAATTACGGCTCCTAATGCCACTCCCTTATGATTGGGTGACAATGGAGGTTAGAGAAACTATACAGAACCTAATATATGAAATAAGTACCTTTAGTCCCCTGTGGGAAGGAGTCAGAAAGAGGTCTATAAGATGGGGGATTTAAACAGAGGCAAGTGTTATATAATTGAATTAAGCCAAATTTAATTCTTTCTTAACATGTTTAGCTTTGGTTATTCCTTGACAATACTGTTTTATTTGTATTGCAGGAGACAAAAAACCATTTTCCATGAGATCTCACTTCTATTTACACAAAATTCTATCAGAAGAACTTGCAACATTTTTTATTCAACAATGTATTTATTCTTAGAGTTTGATTCTTTGTGCTAAATTTTTTTTTTTTTTTTAGATTTACTAATTCTGCAAAACCGGTAAGTATCAGATTACATTTCTCTTATTTATTGCATTTGTATCCCACATTTTCCCCACCTATTTGCAGGCTCAAAGTGGCTTACATAATTTTGTTAAATACAGTTAATCCTGGATGTCAGGTACAATTATTGCAGAGCTTAATTGGGAAGAAGTATAGAGAAGAAGGAAGGAATTTATTAGGTATACTAGACGGTGGGTTTTCAGAGGTAAATTAGTAAGGTTCTGGGTTTTCATTGTAGGCTTTGTTGAAGAAATATGTTTTGAGGGATTTGCGAAAGATAGTTGTTTTGTTCATTATTTTCAGATCTCTAGGTAATGCATTCCACAGTTTCGTGCCCATGTAGGAGAAAGTGGTATCATGCATCTTGTATTTCAGTCCTTTGCAGTTGGGGAAGTGCAGGTTGAGGAATTTGCGGGATGATTTTGTGGCATTTCTAGGAGGTAGGTCTACAAGATTTAGCATGTAGGTTGGGGCGTCTGTGTGAATAATTTTGTGTACCATTGTGCAGATTTTGAATGCAATACGTTCCTTAAGTGGAAGCCAGTGGAGTTTCTCTCTTAAGGGTTTTGCGCTTTCATATTTGGTTTTTCCAAATATGAGTCTGGCCGCAGTATTCTGGGCAGTTTGGAGTTTCTTGATGTTCTGCTCTTTGCAGCCTGCGTACAGTGCATTGCAGTAATCGAGATGACTTATTACCATTGACTCTACCAGGGTACAGAATATGTATTTCGGAAAGAAAGGTTTTATTCTTTTGAGTTTCCACGTGGAACAGAACATCTTTTTCGTCGTATTTGTCACGTGAGCATCGAGAGTGAGGTTTTGATCTTCTCCTTATTACAGTCTTAGGTATTTTTTAATGAAGAGTTTAAAACTTAGCTGGGCTTCTTTTCTTGGTCTTTCTTTAAGTTGGGTACCTTACTTTCTAATGGATGATGTACAGGAACCAGGTCCAAGAATATCTACTACACTGCAGTGGCGTAGCCACAGGTGGGCTGGGGTGGGCCAGGGCCCACCTACTTAGGGCTCAGGCCCACCCAACAGTAGTGTTAGCGGTAGCTGGTGGAGATCCCAAGCTCTGCCAGCTGAAAACTTTCCCCTGATCGTAACAAAATTCTACTCTCCACAATAACGGCACCTGCGCATGCTCAGTTTTCAGTGCATGCCTGCTGCAGACTGCCAAGGTGGAAAGAAGTATTTTCCTGCCAGCTGAGATATTTTTTTGGTGGTGGTAGGGGGAGAACATTTGGTACCCACCCAAAATCTGTTGTCTGGCTACGCCCCTGCTACACTGACAGTAAAAACTCAAAGGAATAAAACCTGTTCCCTAATTATTTAATGATTCAGATTTAAACGTATAGACATTCAGAGTTAATTTATTTAAAATAATTTTCTAACAACTTTTCTATCTAGTTACCCAAAAAGAAATTATAATTTAGGAACCCTGAACTAGCCCAACCCCCACAAAATTTCAAAAGGGAATTGAAATCACATTCATTTCTTCCACAGCTTTTGCTTTTTTTATTATTATATTATTATTATTATTTTATTAGTATAAATTCACTACTGTACAGCTGTTTAATTTTCAGGAAGCTTTTAAAAACTCAGATTAATAAGAGTCAACACTCCCTTCGGAATCCTAGTTTCAGGATTTTATGCCAGAAGCTCCAGACAACAGAATAGTTCTGAGATAACTTCCACAGCTATTTTTTCAGGCACAAAGATAGCTTACAAAAGCCTAAAAATAGTAAGACCCAAACAAAGGTGGTCACCATATGGGTAGCCTTTGGGGAGCAAGGAAAGGGGTCTGGTGGCCAGGAAAAAAAGTTTGATTTTTTTTTAATTTGAGATTTTTTTAAGCATTTAGTCTGGCACTTGAGGGGTTAATTTAATTTAAATTTTATTTGTAGTTATTGGTTCCTGAGAACCTCCTCTGATAACTGTGGGGGGGGGGGGGGGGGGAGTGGGTTTTGTAAAAAGAAAATGTTTTACATAGTGAAAATCAACATAGGCCATTTTGGATGGTTATAGGGATCTAGAAGGAAATTTTTGGGAATTTCTCGATGGAAGTCATTTAAGGGATTTTATTTACATTTTCTAAGGTGATTTCACTGTTTTGTGAATTTTAAAATTGGTTTGAGAAGAAAAATTGTGGGACGTTCCTTTAAAATGGGGTATTTTAAAACCTAAAATTATAGGAATGTGTGTATTAGGATGTGTAGGAGTAGCATGGCGAATTTGAAATTGAATGTAATTTACTGTCAAAACTTTTTTTAAAATGCCATTTCTCTATTATATTCTATGGAAAAAATAAAACCAAAATGGAGATTAGAATGTTAAATCAAGATTCCATGAAGGGCTGGTAAAAAAAAAAATACAAGTTCTATGTGTTACCTGATTAGCGGAGTAAGGTCAGATGGGCAAGCCAAGCCAGCGTTTCTATAGAAACATTACCTGAAACAGGGAGAAGAGTTCTCCCTGGACAGAGTATCTTGCAGACACACAAGTGAAGTGACTCTCCCGCGACGTCAGTGACCCGGGCTGATACCAAAGCATTAAGCTTGTAAAGCCATATCACAATACGCATGCGTGCAGATTCCCACTCTAGTCAACACTATATACTACCATGTAAGAACCGCTCCCTTTCAGTTTATTTCTTTCCGCGCTGGAAAACTTTAGTGAATCAGAGCATTCTTTACATCAACTGATATTAATGACGATGGATATTACATCACTTTATATGGTTATACCCAGTGGCATAGCTACGTGGGGCCTGGGCCCCCTTAGATTTGGCCCTGGACCCCCCTGCTGACGACCCGTCGTCGCCTGCCTTTGCTGGCGGGGGACCCCAACCCCCGCCAGCCGAGGTTCTCTTCTCGCAAAAGGCTTCCTTCTGTTTCTGACGTCCTGCACGACATCAGAAACAGAAGGAACCCTTTTGCGAGAAGAAGAGGACCTTGGCTGGCGGGGGTTGGGGTCCCACGCCAGCAATGGTAGGCGATGGCGGGTTGGCGACGGGAGGGGGGTCGAGAGAGTTGGCGGCGGGGGGGGGGGGGCTAAAATGTGCTCCCTCACCTCGGGCTCTGGACCCCCCTCCTGCCAAAGTCTGGCTACACCCCTGGTTATACCTCAACAGGAGGCTTTAAAAGTACTGAAGTTTTTCTTTGATAAGAGTTTCTTTTAACTTTGGCACAGATAGCTGTGACCAATAATTTTTTTCAACATGATAATAGACGTGAATCGCTTGTTTACACTTTCCAAAAATACTAGAACTAGGGTGCACACAATGAAGCTACAAAACAAATTGGAGAAAATGTTTCTTCACTCAGTATGTAATTAAACTCTGGAATTTGTTGCCAGAGAATGTAGTAAAAGCAGTTAGCTTAGCAGGGTTTATAAAAGGTCTGGATGGCTTCCTAAAGGAAATGTCCATAGACCATTATTAAAATGGACTTGGGGAAAATCCACTGCTTATTTCTAGGATAGTCATGCCGTGGTGCATGATGTGGTGGAGGCAGGAGTTACAGGGTCTGTCCTATGTGTGTTCCAGTTTGGGGGTGGTACATATATGGCAGGCCTTGCACCCTCAGGAGAGGGAATGTACACACGTGGCAAGGGCCCACGAGTCTTAATCCTGCCTGGATTATATTTTTCTTTTACAATCTTGGTTTGACCAGGTGTGTGCATCAGAAATAGGCCCTTTGATGATAGCAACCATTGCCCCAGTCTGGCTGGAGACTGAAGGAAGACCAGGGTATTCCCGGGGTCAGAGGTGGACCTTCCCCAAATATCTGTACCATGATGCTAAATTCCAACTATGCCTATTGAAAAAAATGGGGGGGGGGGGGGGGAGATTTTGTGAGACCAACAGGGAGTATTATTCAAATCCTATATTGTTTGTCACGTGACCAAGGCAGTACTTAGGGGACAGGTCATAGCCTATGTGGCTAGGCAGCATCGAGAAACAGCCAGGAATATATTGCAGTTGGAGAGAGATCTTCAACGTGAACAGCAACATTTCATTGTTACGCCCACTAGGGAGAAAAAAGAGTACTTGCTGACAGTGCAAGCAGCCTTAAACACACTTTTCCATGAAAAAGTACAAAAGACCAACACTTATTATAAACATAAACAATATGCTTTTGGAAATAAATACAGCAAGCTGTGTGCATGGTTGGTGTAACCCTGGCTAGGATCAAGATTTGGTGATGTAGGAACAGTGTTATACCCTCATACAAATATAACAGCCAGGTTTGTGTCATTCATTAAGAAACTTTGTGACCAGCGAAGGTGGGGGGGGGGGGGGGGGGGATATTGAATCACAGGGATTTAATTTAACACATCTAAACTTGCCTACTTTGGACCAAAAGGAATTGGATCACCTCAATGAACCTATTTCCCAGTTAAACATATTAATGTTAATTTTCAAGAGCAATTGTAGAAGATTATACTGAGATCTTAGATTTCTCCCAGCAGAGCATTTTGAATGGTTATTGCCACTTCAAATGTGTTTGAAATGCAGGGAAGAGAGGGCTGCGCTGGGACACCAATTGTGGATCTGTACCAGTGTTGGTTCTTTTTGGTATGTGCAGAAAATATTACATAGGCAAATTATATTGTCACCCCAAATGATATTATTTGCAGATTTGTTGGTAATACGACAAACAGCCAAAGCACAGAAAGTACTTCTTTACTATGTGCTTGTCTTAGCCTGCAAGTGTATTTTAATCAATTGGAGGATCCCAAAACAGAACTTCTAGTCCGACCCAATTGCACAGCTTGCTCTACAGGACAGTGGCATTAAAGTTTCAGGGTCAGAACGAATCAGCAGCAACCTTGGACCACATACCGTAGTGTTGGGCACCGAAATGGTCGGACATGTCTCATTTGAGCAAGAATCTGGCTGCTAAATTATTGATCTTTTAGGACTACACTACTGGCTTTTGGTTTTAGCTGTATTGGGATTGGATGTAAAGAAAGCCACTGAATCCCAGAGTACATTGTTAGACTTTGGCCAAGGAATGGGGAGTGTCAGGCAGGGAGGAGGTTGAGGTTGGAACTGTATGCTCTAAACATTGTGGGGGGGGGGGGGGGGCATTCTGTTGGGAAAATCGAACTGTTTGAAAGCCGTGGTTATTGCATTATGGTTTTTTTTTTTTTTTTTACATTATTTGCATTGTTGATGGTTGTTTTCTGGCTTTTTAGTGAGTTAGATATTTGTTTAAAAAATTAGCGCATGTTGTTTGCAGTAGGGCACATAAGAATAAAATGGGTTTTGTGGCAGATAACATGCGCTAATCTTTTAATAAAATACCCTTTAAACTACTCCTCGGCCGGCTGTCAGCTGTTTTTTCATTCAATCCCTGTTGGCGACGGGCGGCATAAACAATGTTTTTTTTTTAGAAGTGGTTATGGGGGAGGACTCGCAGGTGAGGTAGCAGCCAATGCTCTACAAATAGAAAATGTTTCCTTAATTCTTCCCCATCCTTTTCATGGCAGTTCTATAGTCTAGGGCAGCAGTATTGTTTGTTGCCTTCTGAAGCCAACAGGGTAAACTGTAGAACCACCTCCTCTAAACTAATACGAACCCTAAACTATGCCAGTTTCGCACAGCTCCCATCGCCTCAAGACACAGACCATTGGCCGTCCATCCCTCCTCCAGCTCCGCCTTCCGAAGAAGCCGAAGAAGGCCCACAGTCACATGCACTGCTAGCGTGCAATTGGGTTTCTCTGCAAAGCGAAGCACAGATATGTATCGGCGGTCGACGCTCAGGGACTGTTTGGCCGCCGAGGCCGCTGATTGGCTGTTCGGCAAAGCCTCGCCTTCTTCCGCCCTCCGGTTGGCGTGACTTGTTGTGGTGTTTGGGTGCTTGATGTTTTGCATTGTTTTGGTAATCCTGAGAACGTGTGTTGGCCATTGTGGTCTGTGCTCCTTGTCCGGTGTTTCTTTTCTTGTGGTATGCTCGGGAGACATGGTCTCCGGTACTCGCCTCCTCGCTTACCTCGGGGTTGCTGTGTGCTTGATTCTCCTGCCGCCAGTACCGCTGTTCTTGCCCGGAGGTGATTGCTTCCCTGTTCCCGGGAGTCAGTGGCACTCGTATAGAACTCCGTCCCTGAGGCCGCCCGTCGTGCTGGGTGAGTACGGTTGGAACAGACTGTCACTTCCTGGATTTTCCTTCTTATGGTTATTACCTGGATCGTTTGTCTTTTTACTAGGTGCTGGTTTTCTTATTCTTACAGCTGTTGTGTGTGCCTTACAATGCTATGCCGGTATATCTGAAACTATGATTGTGACCTGGAGCATAAGGGCTCGGATCATTGTGTCACATTTAGGCATATTTTCAAAGCACTTTGGGAGGCTAAGTGCTTTGAAAATGAATTGTGTCATATCATCGGATCACATTGCTGGTTCTTGCTTTGGGTAATGTTATCAATAGAAATCAAACAAAATAAAACATGGAAAAGAAAATAAGATGATACTTTTTTTTATTGGACATAACTTAATACATTTCTTGATTAGCTTTCGAAGGTTGCCCTTCTTCCTCAGATCGGAAATAAGCAAATCAGTGTATACTTATATACACTGTCAGCTAGCACATTTGCTTATTTCCGATCTGAGGAAGAAGGGCAACCTTCGAAAGCTAATCAAGAAATGTATTAAGTTATGTCCAAAAAAAAAGGTATCATCTTATTTTCTTTTCCATGTTTTATTTTGTTTGATTTCTATTGATAACCTTAAGAGTGGACTAACACGGCGGCTACCACACTCCTCTACTTTGGGTAATGTGAAATGAGGTTGGATCTCAAAATATCTTCTTTTTTTCACCTGTATAGAGCATTGCTATGTCTTTCTTCATGGGGGAGGGGTTCTTTTTGAAATAACCCGCTACATAAATCTTTGTTACTGGTCTACTCTCTTCGTGTGTCTTCCCCCCCCCCCCCCCCCAAACAGCTTTTATGGTTATGAAACCGTGTACTTTCATCCAGTTCAGTTGAACTAGCAACTGGTGAGCAAAAATCTTGAAGGAGTTAAGACAATGAGCATTCTTATTTTCTTTAAACATTGGACTATATTATCTTTTCTTAAAGATAGGCCTACTGTGTTAATAGGTAGTTGAGGATACATGTTTATCAGTTTCTCCTTAACTGTAGTATATATTGCTCAGATCTTGTGACATCCTCCTGAGCTTCTGGATTTTTTTGATTAGAGTTGCTTAAATGTAGTTTTCTCCTCCCCCTCCCCCTATGTAGCTTTTATTTTTGCCTTTTTTTTTCTACTAAGCATTTCCCCCTATTGTATGAGGAAAAATATATGCTTAAAAAAATAAATATATTTTTTTACTCTCCAGTGAAACAAATTATAGGGGTGGGGTCATGAGGATCGACCAGGGTTTAGTTTGTTAAACTCATGTAAAACTCATGTACCCATTTGTGGCCTGTGAATGTATGTATATACAGGAACATAAGAGCCAGCTCTGTGGTTATTGTAGGTTCTTGAGCATCCCCAATATTGAGCAAACTCTTTGTCCAGGGAGGGGGTAATCTTCTTTGGGTTTAGCATCCTCAACCATTTTAAAAAGTTGGCTCCTATGTACTGGAAAATAGGTTGGATTAGTTGTGAATGGAACTTTTTTTCAGCATTAAGCTGAAGTGGAAGCATTCCATGTGTCCCCATCTTTGTTTAGTAAGTGTACCCATATACACAAGTTTTGTTTTTCTACAAAATGTGTAAGTACCCATAGGATCTTTACCAGGAAAATATGCATCTCCTAGAGAACATAATTGCTATGCAGGCTTGGAGCCACAATACAAGCTTGTTGAGTTTTGGTCTCTCTGTGATCAGTTCGTCACTAAGACAAAACCTGGCAGATCCGTAGGAGTAAATTCATTCCTTGTTGTTCACTTCCCTCTATAAGCTGTAGCTTTCTTCAATGCTCCCTGACTAATTTTTCTTCCAAATAATTGTCTGAGTACCTTTTTAAACCCAGGTAGACAAGATATCCTGGTCACATCCTCTAGCAATAGATTCCAGTTTAATTGTGCATTGAGTGAAGAAAAGAAAATTATCCAGTGGTTTAAATTTGTTGCCTGTTACTTTCCATGGAGTGTCCACAAGCCCTAATACTGTATGAAGGGGTAAATAACTATATCCTGTTTACTTCTGGGGGCCCAAATCATTGTATTTATAACTATATTTTACCTTAAAGTATGTACTAGGTCCCCACTCTTCCAAATAATATTACATGAGTTACAGCATAAAATAGGACTGTATTAAAAACATTATATATAGATCCTATATAATAAAATGCACCGCCAACATTCTGAAGCTGACTGCATGGCTGAGGCATTCCTGCTTTCTGTATCCATCTCCTGAATTGACATCACATACTTCCGGGTTTGTCACAAGCAGAAGTGACCAACCACACGAGGTTTCTCGGCTTCAGAATGTTGGAGGTGCATTCTATTAAAAAGGATTGGTCAGTTCCTTGAAGCACAGCCAGAGCTCAGCGTCCTGCACAGTAATGCTCAGACACCCAGAGAGAGAGAGGGGGGGGGGCCTGACACCGGAGGGAGGGGGGGGCGGAGGTATCTCTATTACACACACACACACTCTGTCTCACACACTCTCTCTCTCTCACAGTCAATGTCTTTCTCTCTCTCACTCTCTGTCTCTCACACAATCTATGTCTCACACTGTATCACATTCAGGGCCGTGCCAACCCGGTAAGCGAGGTAAGCATGGCAGGGGGGCGCCGACCTCTGGAGGGCGCCGCCGCACCATGCTTACCGCCGCCACCTACCTCAGCTCCCGGACCCCGACAGCAGCGCTGGAGCCCGCCCACCCAACATCCCCTCGCATATCCTCCCCCGGGCAGTGGCGTAGCTAAAAACGGATTTAAAAAAAATGCAGGCAGGCACATTTTTTAAAATTTGTGCTTCCTCCCCTCCCTTTCCTCCCACCTACCATTCCGCAACACGCCTCCCGAGACCCAGCCCCTTCCCAAGCCTACCACCAACCACGTTCCATTCTCCCTCTCATCCTCCCACCCCCGGGCCCCGACTGTCAAGTTTTCTCTTTGTTGCAGCAACAAGAAGCTGATTTGAGCCCAGCCGGCGTCGGATCCTTCCCTCTGCTTTCGTCACTCACGAGTCCCACCCTCGCGCAAACAGGAAGTGTGTGAGCGAGAGCAGGACTCGGAGGAGCGAGGGAAGGATGTGGGCAGTGTGCTTTCGTCGTTGCTAAGGTAAGGTTTGACGGTCCGTGGAGGGAGGAGTGACAAAAGGGGCGCTGGACACGGGGAGAGAGAGGAGGGGGGGAACAAAATGGCGCTGGACTTGGGGGAGAGAAAAAGGGGAAAACAAAGCGTTGGAGGGGGGGGGGGAACAGCGGTGCTTGGGGGGGGGGGGTTGGAGAGAGGGAAAACAGCGGTGCTGGACTGGGGGGGGGGGGGGAAGGCTATCTAGACTTAACCCACAATGATAGTAAATGCTATTGAAAACAATAGCAAAAAGATTAGAAATAAGGGACCGCCATGTGTGGGTCCATCTGTAAGAAGGGAAGAGGAGATGTTAGACTATGGGGGAGGGAAGGGCAGGACTGTTCCCAACTATGAGTAGGTAGGAGAGCTGATGCTGAGCTATGGGGGAAGGGAAGGACAGGACTGATGGTGAGTTACAAGGAAGGATGGGGAAAGGGGTAGGCAAGGGCAGGGCAGATGTTGGGGCATGAAGGGTAGGGAAGGGCAGAGCTGCAGAGATGCCAAGCTATTCAGTTCCAGGCTGGAGATTTTGGGGCAATCCTGGTTTTGAACTTATATCCCAAAACAGTGTGGGATTTGTAGTGCCCATTGAGTGCTTCGAGTCCCATAATGCAACAGCATAGAATGGGCAGAAATGCAGGACTGTCCCAAAATTTCCAGCCTGGAACTGTAAAGAGGCCCGGAGGGAGAGAAGAGAACGTGGCTGGAAACGGTAGGAGGAGAGAGAGAGAGGGAGAGAAAGAGGGGACATGGAAAAGAGCAGGGGAGAGCCAGGGACATGGAAAAAAGCAGGGGAGAGCCAGGGACATGGAAAAAAAGCAGGGGAGAGCCAGAAAGAGATGGGGCGAGAAAGAGGGGCCATGGAAAAGAGCAGGGGAGAGCCAGGGCCATGGAAAAGAGCAGGGGAGAGCCAGGGACATGGAAAAAAGCAGGGGAGAGCCAGGGACATGGAAAAAAAGCAGGGGAGAGCCAGAAAGAGATGGGGAGAGAAAGAGGGGCCATGGAAAAGAGCAGGGGAGAGCCAGGGACATGGAAAAAAGCAGGGGAGAGCCAGGGACATGGAAAAAAAAGCAGGGGACAGCCAGAAAGAGATGGGGAGAGAAAGAGGGGCCATGGAAAAGAGCAGGGGAGAGCCAGGGACATGGAAAAAAGCAGGGGAGAGCTAGGGACATGGAAAAAAAGCAGGGGAGAGCCAGAAAGAGATGGGGAGAGAAAGAGGGGCCATGGAAAAGAGCAGGGGAGAGCCAGGGACATGGAAAAAAGCAGGGGAGAGCCAGGGACATGGAAAAAAAAGCAGGGGAGAGCCAGAAAGAGATGGGGAGAGAAAGAGGGGCCATGGAAAAGAGCAGGGGAGAGCCAGGGACATGGAAAAAAGCAGGGGAGAGCCAGGGACATGGAAAAAAAGCAGGGGAGAGCCAGAAAGAGATGGGGAGAGAAAGAGGGGCCATGGAAAAGAGCAGGGGAGAGCCAGGGACATGGAAAAAAGCAGGGGAGAGCCAGGGACATGGAAAAAAAACAGGGGAGAGCCAGAAAGAGATGGGGAGAGAAAGAGGGGCCATGGAAAAGAGCAGGGGAGAGCCAGGGACATGGAAAAAAGCAGGGGAGAGCCAGGGACATGGAAAAAAAAGCAGGGGAGAGCCAGAAAGAGATGGGGAGAGAAAGAGGGGCCATGGAAAAGAACAGGGGAGAGCCAGGGACATGGAAAAGAGCAGGGGAGAGCTAGAGAGAAGATGCTGGATGGAAGGGGGTACAGAGAGAGAGAGAGAGATGAGTGGAAAGAGGGGACATGGGTAGGAGAGAGAGAGAGAAGCTGCTGGGGAGAAACTGGGGGAGACCCTAGCTGTCAGACTGAGAAAGGCTGGATGAAAGGAGGGAGAAAGGAAAAATGCTGGAAGGAGGGGTCAGAATGAGGGAAGACGCTGGTAGGGAGGGAAAGAGGAAAGACACTGGAAGGATGGGGAGAGAGAGGACATGCTGAATGGAAAAGGGTCGAGAAAGAGAACTGTCTAGAAGGAAGGGGAGATAGAGGGAGACAATGGACGGAAGGATTGGGAGAGGGTAATGGGTGGAAGGATGGAGAGAGAAAGAGGGATGACACTGGATGGAAGGGTAGGCGAGAAAGAGGGAAGGTGCTGGACATGGGTGGATGGAGGGGAAGGCAAGTGGGAGAGGAGGGTTGCTGGACATGGATGGAGGGGAGGGAAGACAGGAAGGAGATGCACATGGATGAAGGGGAGAAATTCTGAACATGGATGGAGGGGAAGGAAGACAGAGGAAGGAGATGCAGATGGATGGAGGGGAAGGGAGAGAGAAGAAATGATCGACATGGATGGAGGGGAGGGAAGAGAGAGGAAGCAGATGAGATGAGGGAAAAGGGAGAAAACCTGCACATGGATGGAGAAAATAGGCAGAAGCTGGATCCACTGGACAATTAAGTCTGCAGAGGACCCAGCTTTTACTTACCAATGTAAGGCAAGAAAGGAGGAAAGTAAAGAAATAAATGGAAAGGAAGACCTGGAAATGGAATTAAGAGGACAGATAGCAGCAGAATCAGGTACTGGGCCAGCATGATCAGAAAAACAAAGTCACCAGACAACAAAGGTAGAAAAAATCATTTTATTTTCATTATAGTGTTTGGAATATGTGCACTTTGATAATCAGGTTCTCAACGTTAAAAGTTTATATTTATTTATTTATTTATGGCATTTTATACTAGACCGGGGGGGGGGGGGGGGGGGCGCCAACTGATAGTCTGCAGGGGGGCACCAGAGACCCTAGGCACGGCCCTGATCACATTCACTCTCTGTCACACAGTCACTCACACACTCTCTTGGTCTCATACACTCAGTCTCGCAGAGAGTCTGTGTGTCACACACACTCTCGCACACACTGTATCTGTGTGAAACACTCTCTCTCTCACACTGTGTCTCACATACACACTTGCACACACTCATTCTCACACACACACACTCTCTCTCACAGACACACCTGCACCCAGACTCACTCTCTCACACACAGTCACTCTCACATACACTCTCAAACATACACACTCCGAGGAAAACCTTGCTAGCGCCCATTTCATTTGTGTCAGAAACGGGCCTTTTTTACTAGTGTATATATCAGGCGTATCTGCGTGGGGCCACAGGGGCCTGGGCCCCCGCAGATTTCGCCCTGGCCCCCCTCCCCGCCGACAACCCTCCCCTGCTGCTTACCTTTGCTGGCGGGGGGCCCCAACCTCCGCCAGCCGAGGTCCGACCTGAAGTCTTCATATTTCGTCTTCCTCCGACTCCTCCGTGGCCATGCTGCAAGTAACGCTGCTGATTCGTTGAATCCAGTTTGGAGTCTGACGTTGCAGCACGTCGTACACGCGTACAACGTGCTGCAACTTCAGACTCCGAACTGGATTCAACGAATCAGCAGCATTACTTGCAGCATGGCCACGGAGGAGTCGGAGGAAGACGAAATATGAAGACTTCGGGTCGGACCTCGGCTGGCGGGGTTTGGGGCCCCCCGCCAGCAAAGGTAAGCAGCGGGGGGGGGGGGGGGGGGGGGGGGGGGGGGGGGGGGGGGGGGGGAGGGAGGGAGGCAAAAATGTGCCCCCTCTCTCTGGCTCTGGCCCCCCCTACCGCCGGATTCAGATACGTCCCTGGTATATATATATATATATATATATATATATATATATATATACAGTGGTTGAAATAAGTATTTGATCCCTTGCTGATTTTGTAAGTTTGCCCACTGACAAAGACATGAGCAGCCCATAATTGAAGGGTAGGTTATTGGTAACAGTGAGAGATAGCACATCACAAATTAAATCCGGAAAATCACATTGTGGAAAGTATATGAATTTATTTGCATTCTGCAGAGGGAAATAAGTATTTAATCCCTCTGGCAAACAAGACCTAATACTTGGTGGCAAAACCCTTGTTGGCAAGCACAGCGGTCAGACGTCTTCTGTAGTTGATGATGAGGTTTGCACACATGTCAGGAGGAATTTTGGTCCACTCCTCTTTGCAGATCATCTCTAAATCATTAAGAGTTCTGGGCTGTCGCTTGGCAACTCGCAGCTTCAGCTCCCTCCATAAGTTTTCAATGGGATTAAGGTCTGGTGACTGGCTAGGCCACTCCATGACCCTAATGTGCTTCTTCCTGAGCCACTCCTTTGTTGCCTTGGCTGTATGTTTTGGGTCATTGTCGTGCTGGAAGACCCAGCCACGACCCATTTTTAAGGCCCTGGCGGAGGGAAGGAGGTTGTCACTCAGAATTGTACGGTACATGGCCCCATCCATTCTCCCATTGATGCGGTGAAGTAGTCCTGTGCCCTTAGCAGAGAAACACCCCCAAAACATAACATTTCCACTTCCATGCTTGACAGTGGGGACGGTGTTCTTTGGGTCATAGGCAGCATTTCTCTTCCTCCAAACACGGCGAGTTGAGTTCATGCCAAAGAGCTCAATTTTTGTCTCATCTGACCACAGCACCTTCTCCCAATCACTCTCGGCATCATCCAGGTGTTCACTGGCAAACTTCAGACGGGCCGTCACATGTGCCTTCCGGAGCAGGGGGACCTTGCGGGCACTGCAGGATTGCAATCCGTTATGTCGTAATGTGTTACCAATGGTTTTCGTGGTGACAGTGGTCCCAGCTGCCTTGAGATCATTGACAAGTTCCCCCCTTGTAGTTGTAGGCTGATTTCTAACCTTCCTCATGATCAAGGATACCCCACGAGGTGAGATTTTGCGTGGAGCCCCAGATCTTTGTCGATTGACAGTCATTTTGTACTTCTTCCATTTTCTTACTATGGCACCAACAGTTGTCTCCTTCTCGCCCAGCGTCTTACTGATGGTTTTGTAGCCCATTCCAGCCTTGTGCAGGTGTATGATCTTGTCCCTGACATCCTTAGACAGCTCCTTGCTCTTGGCCATTTTGTAGAGGTTAGAGTCTGACTGATTCACTGAGTCTGTGGACAGGTGTCTTTCATACAGGTGACCATTGCCGACAGCTGTCTGTCATGCAGGTAACGAGTTGATTTGGAGCATCTACCTGGTCTGTAGGGGCCAGATCTCTTACTGGTTGGTGGGGGATCAAATACTTATTTCCCTCTGCAGAATGCAAATAAATTCATATACTTTCCACAATGTGATTTTCCAGATTTAATTTGTGATGTGCTATCTCTCACTGTTACCAATAACCTACCCTTCAATTATGGGCTGCTCATGTCTTTGTCAGTGGGCAAACTTACAAAATCAGCAAGGGATCAAATACTTATTTCCACCACTGTATAAATTATACACAAAAACCTACTACACAACAGGCTCTTCCGTCACCCAGGACTTAGAGGAAGCCTAAGGGGATAATAATAGCAAGCAACGGGGTTTGGCTAGAAATCCAGTCCAACAAACCATGTTTGCACAGTTTATGGAATATGTAAATAATTCTATCCTTGGCATTTTTTTTTGAAGTGTGTCAAAGCTGTGGTGGCATACTGTTTGTCTTGAGTATTCACCAGGTCCATATGAAGAGTCTGTTGGCTACTTGAGGGATCAATTGAGTCTATAGCCCTGTGTGAGGGGGTATACAGAACACTGCCCCTTAACCTCAAGAAGGATCCTTTAGATAGCCTGAGCCACCTTAAGGTCATTAGTCCCACCACCAGAGGAAATGAGCTGGGAGGGGTGGAGTCAGAACCAGGATGTATAAAAGGCAGGGCCAGAGTGAGGTTAAGGAGGCCTAGGGAAGGAAGAACTGAAGTCCTACTACAACTTATGTTTAATGGTCGTGACCTGGCTGAGGTAAATCACCCTTTTTCCTGATTTGAGACTTGCAAGCCTTGCTCTGAGCCAGATCTGGAACTCGGAGAAGAACTTACAGGCTGTGGTTGGGGTGTGGCAGCCCCACCAGCCACAGACTGTGTTTTGGCCCTGCCAACAAGAGGCTTGCTTGAGACTGTATGTACTGCACTACAGAGGATTTCACCTTGTGTTCCTGGCCCTATGACATAAAAGACTTAAGGATTCCGTCAATAAAACACTTGTTTTTCATTTATATACCTTTGTCCGACTGTGTTATTCTGCAGGCCCATCCTCAACCCT
Source organism: Microcaecilia unicolor (assembly GCF_901765095.1). Taxonomy (NCBI): domain Eukaryota; kingdom Metazoa; phylum Chordata; class Amphibia; order Gymnophiona; family Siphonopidae; genus Microcaecilia; species Microcaecilia unicolor. Next base: position 295,628,285 of record NC_044035.1, on the reverse strand, counting down.
CACTTGGGGTATCACACCTTGGTAGGACTGTAAGATTCTTACAGGGTCATTTTCTAGTTGTTCTGACAAGATTAATAGTATTATAACTTTATAACGTGCTTGTTTGCCTGCCATTGGTGGACTGTTATGTTGTAGTAGATAGTTTATTAAAATTTGATATGAACTGAGCACAGATCTAGGCAGTTTACTATGTAATCAGAAAAGACATACAATTAACTAATAGAAGTGTGATTTATTTTCTCCCTTCCTTAGCCCACGCAGGGAGGGGAAAACACAAAAAATAATAAGACAGAGAACTTAGGCTTAGTTAGGTGCAATCAGTTATTATCCTTATTGATATCTTACAGAGCCAAATACAAAAAATAGTTCTCTCCCTGGAGCAGGTTGCCAATCAGCAGTGCACATCCAGAAAGACAAGGTCTGCTCCGCTAATACTGCATCACGTATATACTGTTACAAGTTACATTTTCCCAGCAATCATATGATTTCCCATAAACCAGAACCATTAGGTAGCCTTATACCATATATGGATTGGTCATGTATTCTATCAGTCTCTCCTGATGTGTTTGCACGTGAACAGTCGGTGGCCATTGGTTAATTACTTATGAGTTCTGTGTCAGTTCTGTGTGCACAGCCAGAACAATACCCTTGTGTCCTCTCTTTGTCTATCTCCCTTAGCCCTCACACTGTGTCCTCAGCCTGTCAGCAACTGCCAAGGTTACATCCACCTTATATGAAAAACATACTCAGCTGCAAACTAAATGTTATGAAGTGTCAGTTCTCAGCTCCTGAGAAAGCAATGATTGTTACACAAGATGCTGAGTTAGTAGGCTAACGTGAGAACCAAACCGAGTAAAGTACAGGCCTTAGGCCTAGCCCTTAGGAACAGGCCTAAGCATAGGAAGGCATACACAGAAGAGGCCTCTAACACACTCATTCCAGACCAAGCAGTCTTTAAAATAAATACATAAATCCTGGCCAGGATGAACAGGCCCCTTAAAATCGAGCGTGGTACCGGAAGATTGGAGGGTGGCCAATGTAATGTCGATTTTTAAAAAAGGTTCCAGAGGAGAAATTATAGACCGGCGAGTCTGACGTTGGTGCCGACAAAATGGTAGAGACCATTATAAAGAACAAAATTACAGAGCATATTCAAAAGCATGGATTAATGAGACAAAGTCAACATGGATTTAGTGAAGGGAAATCTTGCTTCACCAATCTACTACATTTCTTTGAAGGGGTGAACAAATATGTGGATAAAGGCGAGCCAATTGATATTGTGTATCTGGATTTTCAGAAGGCGTTTGACAAAATATATCATGAAAGACTCCAGAGGAAATTGGAGAGACATGGGATTTATTTATTTTATTTATTTGTTACATTTGTACCCCACATTTTCCCACCTATTTGCAGGCTTAGTGTGGCTTACATAGTACCGTAATAGCATTCGCCAATTCGGTTGATAACAAATACAGGTTGTATTGTGGTCTAATGAGGTAGGTGTGTATCAGGCAACATGAGGGTCGAAGGGAATGTGGATTGTATATTGTCAAGATCATTGGTTATGCTGTGTTGCTGGGTGTGGGGATTTATGGTGGATCGGTGGGGTAAGCCTTTTTGAATATCTGTACAAATTGTTAAGCCCAAAGACTAAATAATGGTAAGGAGTGGAGCCACAACAATATTAAAGATGGAAGCCTGAGGGACTTCAGCACTGGTACTGAAGGCTGACGAATGTGCCTCGTGCCAGTAAACCAGTGTTAGATCTGTTGGAAAGGAATGAGTGAAACCAGGCTAGCACAGTGCCTAACCCTATATCTGTGAGATAGGAGAGCATGATTAACAAGAGCAAAGAAAGTTGAGATCAAATAATAGAAGAATAACCTTCTTACTATCTTGATATTTCAGTCTTTAGATCAAGATAAGGCCCATGGGATAGGAGGTAGTGTTCTGTTGTGGATTAAAAACTGGTTAAAAGATAGAAAACAGGAGGTCACGTGATGCGGTGAGCGGAGGTGGACTTAAGTTACACCGAGGGCTGCCTCTAACCTGAGATTTGTAGCTGCACCCGATCCGAAGCATATAAAGAATCTAAGATACAAGCAAGAGTGCATGGAAAAATTTTTGGTGCAGAATAAGATGTCAGCGACCACTAAAATGACGAAACGAAAAGACAAGCGACTCTGCGGAGCAGAAAACAAAATGGCGCCCTCCGCGTCTCCACCGCGCACAACAGTGGAGCCGCTGGTGGCAGAACTCACAGAAGTGGTGGTATGCGCACTGGACTCACGATTCAGCCAGGTTTCAGAACAACTAAACGGGCTAATGGCCCTCGCGTCCGAGCTGACCCGCCGTACAGGCGAGCTGGAAACGGGAGTCTCGGACGTTGAAGACGTCCAGCATGAGCATGTGGCAAGTATAGAAAAGCTGGAACGTCTGACAGTGGAGTGCCAACAGAAGTTAGATGACTTTGGAGAATAGATCAAGGAGGGAAAATCTAAGGTTCGTGGGCTTCCCAGAAACACTCTAAAGCTACCCTAGAAACCTGGCTGGCAGCACGGTTCCCAGAAGCAGCGGAAGGAGGTGGGATAAACCTGGACAGAGCTCATAGAGTGGGCCAAAAACAGCTGCAGGACACCAGGCCTAGGGTAATTATTGCTAAGTTCCACCGTTACTCCCAGAAAGCAGCAATACTTAGCTGCTATAAAAGTAACAAGGAAGATGCAAAATATGAAGGAGGAACCATTAAAATATTTCAGGACTACTCAGCCCAACTGATGACAGAGACACGCATTCACACCAGCCTGCGCAAAATTAGTGAAGAATCAACAAATATTTATTTTGCAATACCCTGCCACGCTGCGGATACAGACAAGTAACGGCTGGAAATCATTCACAGCCCCGGAGACAGCCCTGGAGTGGATAAACTCTTCCTTGGGGTGAAAGTGGGACATGAAACATGGATACTACCTATAAGTGAACACTCCAAGGTATGAAAGAAACAGAGCACCTTTAAATAAGATGGACAGTGACTAAAGAGGCGGAAAAAAGTTATATATGTGAACCGGGTTGGAGGTGAGCCCTCGGTCGCGTTATACGGACCCAGTGGCCAGATATGCATGGCACATGAGAGAAGGGATGGAGGGGTAGATGGGAGGATAGGGAGGGGTGGGCATCGGGAGGGGGTGAAATGTTAAATAGTAATAGTAGTAGAGGGAAGGGGGGACAATCTTTGCCAGAGGGGATGGGTAGGAATAAGGCAAAAAACATGTATGTATTGATTAAATGGCATAGCCCACAGAGGAAAGGTGGTGGGTCATGGCTGGGGGACCCGGGGCCTTGGAAATTACCGGAACTCTTGTGCAGGAGATACCAAATAAGAGTCAATGAGTAAGACAACTTCGATATGCCTGGTGTCTTGGAACGTCTCGGGGATAACTTCCCCAGTGAAACGGACTAAGATACTGGCTTTTTTAAAAACTCACACAGCAACAATAGCATGTCTGCAGGAGACCAAATTAACGGATATAGAACACCAGAAATTGAGGCAGCAATGGGTGGGAGATTGCCATTTTTCTTCGGCGGAGGGCCGCAAGGGCGGAGTAGCGATCCTTATCAAGAGAGGCACCCCCCTGTGTATCTAGAACAGTGGAAAAAGACAGGGCGGGGAGGTACATACTGGTCCACATAAACTACATAGGGCAAGAATATTACCTCTGTGGTATTTATGGACCTAATATACGAGACCCAAATTTTTTTCCACACTGGTAAGATTGGGCCTAAAATATGAGTCAGCCCCATGGATAATAATGGGAGACTTTAATCAGGTTTTAGATCCCGATCTGGACAGATCGTCATCCATGGCCTGGGGGGGCATTAGGGAGAGGCAAAGGAATAGACTACGTATGTAAAGTACTAGACCTTGTGGACCCTTGGCGTCTTTTGCATCCCATGCAGCAGGAGTATACCCATTTATCTAAGGCGCACTGAACCTGGTCCCGCATAGATTACATTCTTTTAGCAGCCTCCTTGTTCCCTGCAGTACACTCGGTGAAGTTGGGACCAACATTTGGCAATATCCGATCACACATTGATATGGGTGGTTGTGGCACTGGGCCTCCCTAGGGAACAACACAGACGCTAGAGATTTCCGGCATACCTGGCGGGGGACCCAGACTTCCAAATATTCCTTGAAAAGAAATGGGGAACTTATGTGGAAACCAATAATATACATCAAGAGGCCCCAGGATTATTTTGGGAGACATCAAAAGCGGTGATGAGAGGCGAAATAATCAGCTATGTAGCAGCTAGAAACAAGCGGCTAGCGCAAGGGATTATTCAACTAGAACGTCATTATGCCCAATCGAAAAGAAAACATCAACAGATTCCGTCAGCCAGACACTATGACCAAATGGTGGCCAATTTAGCAAGTTTGAATACACTACTCCACGAAAGGGCAAAAAAAATTCTTTCATAAGCGAGCCCAATATTTTAAATTTGGCAGTCGGAATGGCAAACTACTAGCGAAGGTGGCCAAGGTATGGATAGACAAAACGTATATCCATACTTTAAAAGCCCCAGATGGGACCCAAAAACATAGAAATTATACAAATTCTTCAAGATTATTTTACTGGGGTGTTTGAGGCGGAGGAGGAGATAACGGGATCAATGATTACAGACTACTTAGAAGACTTGGGAATGCTGCGCCTGTCGCGGGAAGCTAGTGAACAGCTTAGTGCCCCCCTAAAAGCGCTGGAAGTACAACAGTTGATCAAATCACTGGCAGGGGGGACAAGCCCAGGCATAGACGATTTCTCTACTGAATATTACAAAATATTGAGCCATAGAGTGAGTGGCCCACTTACAAAATACTTTGAAGAGGTGGTGGAACATGAAGCTTTACCAGATAGAGCGAACGAGGCACTGATCACCCTGATACCTAAACCTGGTAAACCCCCAGAGACCAGAGGCATTTAGACCAATCTCGTTACTGAATGTAGATTTAAAGATACTGGCAAAAGTGTTATCAGACAGATTAGCAAAGCATATACCACTCCTGGTGGGCGACCATCAGGTAGGCTTTGTGAGAGGGCGGCACCCGGGACTCAATGTCTGCCGAGCGTTGTTAGCCCTAGCACATGCCCAAGTATGTGAGGAACCCCTAATCTTGGTGAGTCTAGATGCCGAAAAGGCATTCGATAGGGTTCGCTGGGGCTATCTTTTTGAGGTGCTGGAATATGTGGGACTGGAGGGCTGGTATCTCAAAGCGGTGTCTACGCTTTATGCGAAACCTACAGCACGTATAGTGGTGAATAGTATGATATCCACCGCGTTTCCAGTACAGAGAGGAACAAGACAGGGTTGCCCTCTGTCCCCACTGCTTTTCTTGCTGTATCTAGAACCCCTCTTACGCACGGTGGGCAGAAACCCAGAGATTACAGGGGTAGAAGCACCGCAATTACAAATTAAATACTGGCCTTCGCAGATGATATATTGTTAACCCTTACAAATCCGCAAGAGTCCCTGCAAGGGCTACTAGAAGCAGTGAGGCAGCTTGGACAGAGAAATCATATTTGTTAATTCTGGTTGTTTGGTTCAGTCCTGTAAAGTGGTAGAATGCCATCTGGTTTTAATTACTCAAATGTCTAGCTTTTGCTAGACTAGAGGTTAGAAAGGTCAGTGAGAAATGAAACTTTCTTTGTCCCTTTTTGAGTGATGGATTGTTCATAGGTATTATTTACCACATCTGGATGCCATTCTGAGTAAGGCATATTGGACAATCTCAAGGGATCAGCAAGCAAGCTGTTTTAAAAGATTAGACTGAACGCTGTTTAGAAGGAGATAGAGTAGATTTAAATAATTCTAGATAAGTTAGATTTTGTCTTATAAGGAATTCTGATTTCTGCTTATTTTAAAATATGTTTTATTCTGTATAATTAATAAGTTCTATTTCTATGTAGAATATCTTTTCAATTCAGCGTTACATCTTTGACTTTTCAAGTGAGATTTGTCTGCAGTTTAAGAGGTCATCATCTGGTTTGAATTATCCACAGTCCTAGCTAGTTCTGTGTATGAAGCTAGAAGGTGAAAGAGGTCAGGGAAAGTCAAGTCTTCTCCTTGATGGATTATAGCTAAGTGTAGGACTGGCCTCCTGAAAGTAATAACAAACCATGTCTGTGTGCCATTAAGTAAGATTGGCCCCTTAATGAATGCCAGAGTCCGGTTAGTATTTTAAGCTATAACTGTGAATCTGAGAATTTAATAATAATAAAATGCAGGAGATAGGTGCCACATTGTCTAGTTTGAGAGGCCCCAGGTCATAGGTCAGTTTAGGAAATATCTCAAACCTATGTAACTGATATTTTTGAGTAAATGTGTAGAGATAATTAGTTCAAGACAGGGTAATCAATCTATTCTTTACCATCTGGTGAGAAAGGGGGGCTAGAAGGGTTTAGGACCCTATATAAAGGAGAGCAGAAGCAGCTTACATTAGAGAAGGAGCTGAGAACAGAAGGAGCTGAGACGAGAGAGACAACTGACAGGAGAAGACAGGAGACGCAGGATCCAGAGAGCTCAGAAGAAGAGACACAGAAGGACAGGACATAGAGAGAGCTAGAGCTGATGTCCTACTTTGTTTGCTGGCAAATAAAGAAGATTTCTCTCTCATTCTGGTGTGTGGTGTTTGACTCCTGAAGTACTACAGATTCTGCTAACAATAGTGGTAATTCCTGCAACAGCAGTAGATGAATTTGGTCATTATTGGGGTTTCTGACTAAATAGGCAAAAATCAGTGGCGATGCCGACTAAATCCTCAATCAAACTACGATGGGTTGGCCAATTCCCCCTCAATGGAGTATAGATAAGATAAAATATTTGGGAATCTGTATACCAGCACAGTTAAATCAGTTACATAAAATTAATCTGAAGCCATTATGGGAAGCTACAAAGGCAGATCTTTTAATGTGGCAAAAAACTACCTTTATCATTGTACCAAAATGGTCATACGTAGTCCAAATGCTGTCACTATTTATTACTCAGAGAGACAAAAAGGACCTCCGTAGCGCCCTTAAGAAATTCTTATGGAATGGGCGGAGGGCCAGAGTATCATTACAACAAACATACCTACCCAGAGATAAAGGAGGACTGGGGGCCCTCAGCATTAAATGGATATCAGTAGCGGGATGCATGCGACACATATCTGATTGGTTTAGAGGGACGACACACTTCTCTTATCCGGAAACCGAGTGTGCAGTGCTGGGAGGTACACACTTGAGCTACTGGCTGCATGCGGGATCGGGAAAGGTGAAAACCCCAAACCACATAAGTTTCTTAGTTATGCCACTGTGAAAGGCCTGGAAATGGATTGGTAAATTATATAAGTTTAACCTATGGTATCACCGTTTTTTACCTATTGGAGGTAATGTGGATTTTCCAGCAGGAAACTTCTCGTCCACATTTAGGAAATGGAAAAATGCAGGTATTATATTTCTGTTTCAAATCACGCAGGACGATGGAACCCTAAAGGCTGAAGAGGAACTGCAGAGGCGCCATGGATTACAGGTGGGGGATTTCCTGGCATATAACCAAATACAGCACTATATACGGGCTTTACCTAGGACTAATCTTGAGTCAATAGTGCGAGACCAGGTGATAGAAATTTATGACTTGGAAGCGCGGGGGGCAACACCACTAAAATATTATCACACCCAGATAAGAGAGGCGATGCCGACAGTACCATATCAACAACTGGCACAGGAGTGGTCAAAGGAAGTGGGGTCCCATATAGAAGGGTCAAGCTTGCAATCTTGCCTGCAGACATGCTATAAGGTATTTGGGAGTGCAGAAATATGGGAAACCCAATATAAGTTCCTTATGCAATTATACATATCGCCACACAGGGCGTTCCGAGCCACCTTGCGGCCGGAGGATGATTGTTCCAGGTGTGCAGGGCGGGGAGCACACACACCTGGGCCATATGTTTTGGCAGTGCCCACCAGTGAAGGGGTTCTGGTCACAAGTGTGTGAGCAAGTCTTCAAAATGTGGGCAACATCATGGAAGAGACAACCTGGCCTGCTATTTGACTTGTTTACAACTCGAGGACCAGCTAAACGTGGCTTCAAAGGATTTGCACGACGAGCAGTAATGATGGGGAAAAAGACAATATTAAAACTTTGGCTGCAAGAGGAAAGACCCTCGATACAATTGTGGAGGGCATATATGATATCGCTCAGTGCACTTGAAAGAAAGGACATTTCAGATCTAGCCTCCCCGAAGGGGGATCAGTTTTTGCAATGTTGGATGCCATTTCTAGACACACTAACCCCGCTGGCACGCAGTAGGGTATTGAATGGTTAACAAATGAAAGTGTTAAACTATCTGGTGAAGTAGGGGGAGGAGGGATGGGGGGTAGATAGGGGGAGGGGGGAGAGGGGAGGGAGGTGGAAAATAGGGGGGGAAGGGAGGAGAGCGTGGAGGGGGGGGGGGGGGGGGGAAAATGGAAAAAGTTTGATACATATACAGTGTCAGGTTCTCAGGTTCAGAGCCCGCGGGACTGGGCTCTGGAGCAAACGTGAGCCCTTGGGCTGCTGACGAGGAGCAACAGCAGCAGGCAAAACCCACCAACCGACACTGGGTAAACACACCGGCAGGGACTGCAGGCACTGCCCAGCGAACCGGAACACATGGACTGGAATCCCCCGGACTGGAGGACACAGGACTGGAACACTGGACTGCAATCCCCCGGACTGGAACACACACCGGACCGGAATACACTGGACTGGAGCACACCGGACCGGAACACACTGGACTGGAGCACACTGGACTGGTCCCCCGGACTGGAGGACACAGGACTGGAACACGGGACTGGAGCACACTGGACTGGTCCACACAGCTTTCACCTGCACTTAGCTACTAAGCCCCCCAGAAGTTGAGCTCCTGGGTTCGAGTAGCCGACAGGACTTACTGGATACCGGATGACATAGGGACCAGGACTGGAAACAGAAGTGCTCCTAAACCTAAACTGATCTACGTGCTCCCAATCCCTAAACCAGCAGGAGTGTTCCTAACAGTAAACTGACAAAAGGACTTCCTAAGCCCTATACTAAACAGGAGCTCCTAATCCCTGCTCAAGAAAGGGACTTCCTAAGCCCTAAACTAACAGAGCAGGGAACTAAACACAAAGCTAACACAGGTGCTACTAAGCACCAAGCTACAAGCAGAGCTTTACACTAATAAGCTAAAAACAGAACTAACCAGCTACCTAAGCACTGCTCTAGCAAGCTAGAAACAACTAACAAGGTGCTTCCTAAGCACTACTCTGGCAAGCAACCGGAAGAGCTCCTAGCACTAAAAGGGAAGACAGGGGAGGCACAAGGAAAAAGAAGGGAAGCTAACACATAAGCCAAAAGTGATTCTAAATCACCAAACACCAACAGCAAAGACTGCAATGCTCCCAATAGCACAAACACCAGAAGTACTTCTAACAGCAAACTCTGCAGTGTTCCTAACAACACCAAACCTGAAGTACTTCTATCAGCAACAGAGCTTCCAAGCCTACACATAGCAATGCTTTCCAAAACCAAGAGGAAAAGCAGGGGGAACCAAAGGAAAAGCAGGAAAGCTAAACACACAGTCACAGTGCACACTGCACTAACACTAACCTGGACCTTAGCAAAAGCAAGCAGGGGAAACTAGACACAGAGTCAGAAGTGCACACTGCACCACCCTACCTAAAGCAAACACCACCGTTGCAAAGGCTCTGAAGGAAACAACACCACTTCCTTATCAAGGCCCTCCCTGATGATGTCACACTCCTAGACCTAGGCAAAAGCACACTGACCCAGAGAGGCCCAACCCACACCAATGCAAAACCGTGAAACACTTGAAGCCAGTACACCCAAAGAGAGTTAGAGCAACTCAGACTACCCACACAGGTGCAGTATAGTGAAACAATTAGAGCCCTGCTGCTGGAAGCTGCCAGCACAGAGAGACAGAGCCAGCTCAGAAAGGACAGAGAAAGAAACAGAAGCCAGCTAAGAAGCTGACTCCCAGGAAAGAGGGTAAGTTTGAGAGGGGTTCAGACCCCAATCATAACATACAGTCATTTGATGTATATAGATTTGCAACTGCATGATGTAGGACACTGTGTAAGAAATATGTTTTCTTGTTCTGTTGAAATTGTCATCAATAAAAAAGTATATATAAAAAAAAAGAAAACAGAGAGTAGGGTTAAATGGTCAGTATTGTCAATGGAGAAGGGTAGTTAATGGGGTTCCCCAGGGGTCTGTGCTTGAACCGCTGCTTTTTAACACATATTTATAAATGACCTAGAGATGGGAGTAACTAGTGAGGTAATTAAATTTGCTGATGACACAGTTATTCAAAGTTGTTAAATCACGGGAGGATTGTGAAAAATTACAACAGGACCTTACGAGACTGGGCGTCTAAATGGCAGGTGACGTTTAACGTGAGCAAGTGCAAAGTGATGCATGTGGGAAAGAGGAACCCGAATTATAGCTACGTCATGCAAGGTTCCATGTTAGGAGTCACGGACCAAGAAAGGGATCTAGGTGTCGTCGTCGATGATACGCTGAAACCTGCTGCTCAGTGTGCTGCTGCATCTAAGGAAGCTAATAGAATGTTAGATATTATTAGGAAAGGAATGGAAAACAAAAATGAGGATGCTAATGCCTTTGTATCGCTCCATGGTGCGACTGCACTTCGAATATTGTGTTCAATTCTGGTTGCCGCATCTCAAAAATATATAGTGGAATTAGAAAAAGTGCAGAGAAGGGCAACGGAAATGATAAAGGGGATGGATGACTTCCCTATGAGGAAAGGCTAAGCGGCTAGGGCTCTTCAGCTTGGAGAAAAGGCGGCTTAGAGGAGATATGATAGAGGTCATATAATAATGAGTGGAGTTGAACAGGTAGATGTGAAGCGTCTGTTTACACTTTCCAAAATACTAGGACTAGGGGGCATGCAATGAAGCTACAATGTAGTAAATTTAAAACGAATCAGAGAAAATGTTTCTTCACTCAACGTGTAATTAAACTCTGGAATGTGGTAAAGGCAGTTAGCTTAGCGGAGTTTAAAGAAGGTTTGGCCGACTTCCTAAAGGAAAAGTCCATAGACCATTATTAAATGGACTTGGGGAAAATCCCTATTTCTGGGATAAGCAGTATAGAATATTTAGTACTTTTGGGGGATCTTGCCAGGTATTTGTGACCTGGATTGGCCACTGTTGGAAACAGGATGCTGGGCTTGATGGACCTACTACTACTATTTATCATTTCAGTATGGCAGTACTTATGTACTTAATCCCAACTCTCACCTAGTAAGTAGGCTCTGATCTTGAAACACCAAATGAAAAAAAAAAGTCTTCAACAAAACCTTGAATTGCTTAAGAGAATTCTATGCATATATCAGCCGGTAAAACTATTCTACAACAGCGGAGCTTGTCAGAAATATGGTCTCCTTAGTGGACGCTAAATGCAGCCTCGATTGGAGGAGGAATCACCAGTATAGAATCAGGCCTTTTAGAGCAGTGAATATCTGGTACACCCGCATAAAAACTTTTATGAACTAACATAAAGATTTTAAATTTCACTCAGTACAGAACCAGCAACTGATGCTAATGCATAAGTAGTGGTATAATATGGTCATATTTACGAACTGTGCACAGGAGACGAACTGCCGCATTTTGGAGTAGAGAAAGAGGCATATTTTCAAAGCACTTAGCCTTCCAAAGTTCCATAGAAACCTATGGAACTTTGGAAGGCTAAGGGCTTTGAAAACATGCCTCTAAATCTGTAAAACCCATAGACAAGTGACTATAGTCTGTAGGTTGCAGACAGCTAGTGTAAATACTATAGATGAAGAGTAGTATGACCACAAATGCCCAAACAAGAAGACAGCTGCTGTGTTTTGTACTACTTCTAATTTTGTGTAAGTAACCCTTGCATAAAAGGAATGACAGTAGTCTGATCTTCTCATTGTCACTGCTGAAATACGTACGCATCTGCAGCCCTTCATAAAGAGGAACTCTATGCATACATAGTAGTCCTTTCTGAGTAAAAAGTTCCCAACATTTTGTACTGGCAACCTACAACCATTTGCAGATACAGTTGGAGTTGCACTTTAAATAGCTTGTTCTCCCACCTCCATTCTGTCAGATTCCCTCAATCTTCTACAAACCCAAGAGTTTTAACTTGTAAGGGGAAATGTTCCTTCTCCTTTTATCACTTTTGTTGTCCTCTTTTAGTTCTATTTTTGAGAGAGGATACTCAACTGCAATATTCAAGGTGTAGTTTCTTTTCCTTTCTAAATAATTCTTAACACAGTGTTTGCCTTTTTCTTTTTGCTGCCGCTGCCACACAGACAGCTGAATAAGTACAATATGTTCTCATCGATTGACTCCAGTATTCTTTTCCTGGTTGATGACGCCTAATATGTAACCTCACATTGTTTACCTACAATTAGAATTATTTTCCCTTGGCCACATTAAGGGTTTGATTTTAGAAGGGCTACTGTTTCAGATGGGCATAAATGGGAACATAAGTCGTTTATGCAAGATAAACATCTTAAGTTCTCATTTTATAAAGCTGGGATGTGCATGCAAATGGCAAGGAGACTTGGTCTGGGTGTGTCTTTTGCAACACTAGAGCATTTTTGTTCCCCCTTCTGAAGTGGGGAATAAATGCCAGCTTTGACACTTCAACATTGGAATTTACCATGGTCTGACCCATGAATAAGTTATGGCAAGATGCTAGTTTGGGCAGGAGTTAACCTGCCACCTTGCCATAACTTGTTTGTTGAGCCCATTCCCAGTTTCGTCCAGAGCCGCTCCTCTCACCCCACACTAGACCAGCTGTTATGACCCTCCTTCATCCCGCTAGGCAGCTCTGAATTCCTACCCATTCCTGGGGCTTATCTGGAGGGTATCCTGGTGGTCGAGGGTTTGGAGACAGGATTGATCCCCCTGCCTTTATATCGAAGGTGATCCCTAACAGTAACGTGGGACTGTGTAGAGTGCCTCAGGGCTCTCCACTGTCCTTGGTACTATTTAATGTATATATGACATCTTTTTGTTAAAATTTTTTTTCTCTCGGTGTTAAATTTTTTTTTGTATGTTAATACTGATTTAGGATATATCATAACTGCCTTTATTGCTGATTTTGTCCTGTATAAGAAAAAATGGAAATATAAGTACAGCACATGGGTTCAAATTTAATAGAGACAAAACTAACCCCCCCCCCCCTTTACAAAGCTGTGCAGCAATGCTGACACAACCCATTCACTTTGCTTCCCTCATCCGTTTTTTTTTTAAACATGTAGATTGCTAAAATAGCTCATCCCTCGGTACGTGGATATCACCTTAGCCTACATATGTCTCACCAAGGGTGGAATATGTCAATTTTACATGGGACCTATACAGGCGCCCTACTTTTGTGAAGTATGTCATGTTTTCTGCATGTTTTCACTTTGATGTTGATATTCTCCCATAGACAAACCATCTAAAATAGTGCTGCACATGTCATTTAGGACCTGTTTTACCAAATTCGCCGTACAGATTCCCAGTGCGGCAAATGAGAGGAAGCCCATTCAATTCTATGAACTTCCTCTCATTTGCCACACGGGAATTGCTAGCATGGCTTGTAAAGAAGCCCTTATTGTTTGTTTGGGTGCCAGTTCTCCTGTCTGGCATGGCCCTTCTGCTATTCCTCATCTGCTTTTTTTCCTAATTACTTTTTAATATTTTCGTGTTGGTTTTGAAACATGCTAGAAAAGGGTAGGTAGCATTGAGCCATTTGCCAAAGCATTTTCTCCCTTGTGAGAGGTGCCACAAAGCTTCCTTCTCTAGTGACCACTAGAGAATTCTAGAAACTGAAACAGGAAGCAACTGGAGTCGGAAAGAGACTAGCTTCTATTCTTTTACTCTTAAGATTAAATTGGTAGCTCTAGTTTTAAGCAGCTTACTGATACAACCTAGGTAAAGACCGAAACAGCTAAAGATCAAAAGGTGAATGTCCTTGAGTGACCCGGTTGGAGCCACAAATCTCATTTATTTACTTATGTTTATAGATGGCAATTCCAGCCGCAATATGCAGTATACAAAAAAAGTACAGCAACAACAACAGAATATTAAATAAAATTACAAAGTCAGTCCATCAAGTCCTCCAACACTTTCCTGCTCCTCTGCCTCCCTCAAATACCTTCATAAACAGGTAAATCTTCAGCTTAAGAAACTTAGGACCATGTTTACTAAGCTGCACGCTAGTGTTTTTAGTGCATGCTAAGCATTAATGCATGCTAACCATGTAGATGCCCATAATATTCCTATGGGTGTCTACATGGTTAGTGCGTGCTTGATTTTTAGTACGTGCCTAAAAAACGCTAGCGCATCTTATTAAACAGGGCCATTACGTTTTTTGGCAGTCCAGTAACAAACAAAATTAGCCTGCAGTGGTTCCTGTTCACCCACACAAAGCCACAGGAAAGGGCATTCCACAATAACAGATCTCGAACAGGGAATCCTTAATTTCGGCATTGTGCAAACATTGGGAAAAGCTGAACAAACCCTCCTTGGGTGTACGTCTTAACCTACATGCCACTATTCCCTCTAAGCTGAGCAGAAGTCCTTCACCTACAGTCCTGCCCAGTAGGGGGTGCTGTTTTTATAAGGGACTGAGAGCATTTTAATAGATAATATTACAGTAGTCCACTGGGAACAGAATTAGTGTTTGTACGAGAAGCCTGGAAGCAGCCAAATCAAAGTTATTTCCTGTAGAGGCCAACCGAAACCGGGATTCTTGGTTTCAACTGAAAGTGAACCAGCAACTGAAACTTGCAGTTTGGTTTTGAAACCAAAGCCCCCCCCCCCCCCCCCACCTCCTGATTTACTCTTGGTGCCCCTCTCCTTCCCATTCACCACCCACCCGAACGGCCCTCCCAGGCCTACCTTTAACCTTCTGGCGGTCTAGTGGGTCTTCAGAGTAGAGTTATCCCCATTTACTCTTGCCCCTGAAAATTGCTCCTGCTTATGTTGCTTCTAGTCCCAAGATGGCCGCCGGAACCTCCTACGGGCAGCCATTTTAGCTATGGAATCGGCTAGGGCAAGAGTGACTGGGGATCACTTTTGCCATGAAGACCCATTAGACCACCAGGAGTTTTAAAGGTAGGCCTGGGAAGGCCTTCGGGTGGTGGGTGGGTGGGGGCATGGGGTGGAGAGCGAGGGAGAGGGTTTCAGCTGAAAATGCAGTTGCATTTTCAGCCAAAACCCAAACCTGGATTTTGGGTCGGTTTCAATGTCGAAACTGAAATTTGATTGGGCTCTAATTTCCTGATAATTCTAAGAGGTGTGTGTGTTGTTTTTTTTTTTTTTTTTTTTTTAAATTACAGTATTTATCTGAGTTTTCGTAGACTTCTTTTGGTGACACAAGTAGTTTTTAGCCTGTTCTATTTCTGATTTGTTCACAGTCCCGGGGGTTTTCGGTAACCAGCTGGAAGCAAAGTTGGATAAGCCCAGTGTGGTGCACTACCTCTGCTCCAAAAAGACAGACACTTATTTCACTCTGTGGCTGAACTTGGAGCTGCTTCTGCCTGTCATTATTGACTGCTGGATTGATAACATCAGGTAAGCTGATGGCATTCCCCCCCCCCCCCCCCCCAAAAAAAAAAAAAAAATGCAGAAGAAGGCTAAGAAGCCTTATTAAGAAATAAGTGAGGCTCAAACAATGACACCAATACATATTTATCTGCTTATTTATAATCTTTTGTTTACAAATTTGGTATTGCTTCCCAACTTTTGCTGCCATGTCTTATTCTGTCTCCAGTGCATGTATTGCCAAACACTATATTCTGCTAAAGTAAACCTTTTTGATTATACTGTTACTAGGGCTACCAATTTTCTGTAGTTCTTTGCTATAACTGATAAAACACTCCTGAAATGAAAATTGTTTGGTGGTGGTGTGGGTGGGTGGGAGGGTGGAAGAGGAATCAGTTATAATTGAGAATTCTGGTCATCCATCTCCCTTGCAGTATCTTTGGTCTGCTGTTTGCAGATGAAAGTGCCAGGAGCACCTCTTGGTCTTGTAATAATATGAGGGCAAATGTGTGTAGGAAAGGGGAAGGCATTATATATAGCACGTTTTACAGACATGATTTATTTTACCCAGCCAAAGAAAAATGGGACGTAAGATAAATTGGGACAGACGCCATAGAATGTATGTGTATATAAAACCACACACGTGATATGGAGGGCTAGATTTACTGAAAGGTACTGTCATGTGTTCATGCACATTTACCATTTTATGTAGTGGGACAGAAAGGGGGAGGTGGCTAGTCCAGTCAATAGGGGATAGTGCCTCAGTGGGAAGTTTTATTATTATTTTTTTATTTATAATTTCTTGTAGACCGTCTGCAAGTCTGAAGGCTGTTGATGAGATGTAGTTACTGACCCCTATATTCTAGGTTGGATCTCTGTTTCGATTTTGCATGGGCCATGAAAGGCAGCAGTCTGTAAGAGGATCTGTGTTAATCCTGGATGGTTGTAAGCCTTCATCTCAAGTGTCTCTCATGGCATCTCATGATGGGAAGTCGGATCTCCTTGGGTGCAGCACCTGGTTTAGCCATAGAAATGACAAGACTGAGGGTTTTATGATACGTCCCTGGTGGACAACAGGAAAAGGAGTTGGGGTTTCTGGAGGGCAGTGGCCAAGTCTGTTTTAATCATTCCCACAATAAGTAATTCTCTAATCCAGCATTTTTCGACCAGTGTGCTGCAGCAGCTCCCCAGGTATGTTGCAGTCGAGAAGGGATCTCCTGTAACCTACCCTTCCTGCAGCTATTTGTGCTCTCAAAAAAACTGCAGCAAGCTGTCAGTGATGATTTGGCCTGGCCGCTCCACCTCCTTTGGGAGTGTACTAGCCTCTCAGTGACCACCTATATACCCAGAGTCCTCCGAGACATCCAAGTACCGCCGCCTCCTCTCTCCAGTAATTCAGCACAGCCGCACTTGCTTTCTGCCCGGGCTGGTGCGGCGGGGTTCGCGCTGATACGTGCATGGGCCAGCAGCGTCAGTTGTCACCTGATCTACTGGCACATGCATGTGGTGACCTCCATGTATAGCTGGTTCGTGTGTTTGTCGGTGTGGGCCTTGCTGCATCGGCCCGGGCAGAGAGTGAGTGCGGTGCTGAGTTACTGAAGGGAGAATTCGGAGGATTTGCTCAGTGGTAGTTAACTGTGGTTTGTCTCCAAAGTGGTAAGTGTTTGTTTGATGGTATGAGTCTTAGATGAGAATTTATGGGGGGGGGGGGGGGCTGGAAAAAATATGGATGGTATGTGGGTGCAGGAAGGGGGCTGGAAAATATGACTAGTATATGGGTGCAGGGAGGGGAGGCTAGAAAAAAGATGAATGTTGTACATGTGTAGGGAGAGCCTAGAAAAAAAAGGTAGATGGTATGTGGGTGCAGGGAGGGGGGCTGGAAAAAGTATGGATGGTATGTGGGTGCAGAGAGGCGGGGCTGGAAGCACAGATTTCTCACTGATTATAGTTTTTTAAAGATGAGGGTGATGAGGTGGGAGGATTCACTTTAAAATTTTTGTTTTTGAATGCATGTTATTTGTCGCTATAAGGCTAACAATGTTAATTATTGAACTTTAAACACAAACTTAATACTTGTTAAATTGTATATATATAAAAAAAAACTGATGGTGTGTTCTGACAGTTTTTGCACTTTGTAAGTGTGCTACGACATGAAAAAGTTTGAAAATCACTGCCCTAATCCCTTATTTGTCCTATTTGTCTGTCTCAAACAGATTGTAAGCTCTGTTGAAGAATAGCCTAGTGGTTAGTGCAGTGGGCTGAGAACCTGGGGAACTGAGTTTGATTCCCACTGCAGCTCCTTGTGACTCTGGCCAAGTCACTTAATCTGCCATTGTCCCAGGTACAATACTTAGATTGTATCTGTCCCTAAAGGGCTCACAATCGCTTCTCTTTTTTTTCTTATACCCTACACTGTCTATTAAAATATTCTATTACGTATTGTGTTGACATTGTAAGTACAGTTCACTCATTTAAGTGCACGTCGGATAAGCGCATGCTCTGTTTAACTGCATGCTGTACTTCAGTCATGTTTTGGCGCCCTCAATTTCTATGGGGACAAACATAGGTCAGCGCACCAGTGATAAGTGCAAGATTTGCTTATATGCATGGTTTAAGACTCTTCCTCTGCATGAAAGACTCCGCATAAACGCACGCACGGAATACTGGGAAGCCGGTTGGGCTGACAATGGGGCGATAAATTTGAATTCTATCGCATAACTCCATTGGTTACCTACCACAGGCAGTAACCAATGAGAGTTAATTTGTTAGAATAAGCAAAAGAAAGTTGTTAGAGTGTACAGTGGAGTGTCGTCTCGCAACTGTAAGAACTTAACACTGGCTGAACGAATAGAAGTTCTTAAAAAAAATTAGAAAACAAACAGGCATCTATTGCTAAAGGATATGGGGTCAATCCCAGTCAATTTCACATATCTTGAAGCAGAAAAACCAGCTTCTGGAAGACTGGCAAAACAATACAGATACACACAGGAAATGTAAACAGGTAAGAAAGCTGAGGAGGTAGAAGATGCTCCTCTTCGGTGGTTTTCTCAAGTCGGAGCAGACAGTTTCCTGTCAGTGGTCCACTGCTTTTGGAGAAAGCTAATCAGCTAGCTGAAGGTCTTGGACTAACTGATTCAAAGCCACTGTTGGACTGGTGGAAAAGATGGAAGGAGAGGAACAACATAAAATTCAAGAAACAGCATGGAAAAGAAACCAGACGCTGTGACTTCGGTACTGAAAATTGGGTTTTTTCAATTCTTCCTACCACGTTGAACAAGTTTGCAACCTCGTGACATTTGCAGGGCTGACGAAACCCGGTCTCTACTGGCGAGCGAATCCGGTGGAAACACTTGCATTCAAATAAGCCGAAACTACAGGAAGTAAACGTCAAAGGAACGACTGACGATCTCCTTTGCTACAATATGGCTGGAGTGAGAAGTTGGAACCACTTGTCACTGGAAAGAGCAAACAGCCCCGTTGCTTCAAGAAAGTTAAGCGACGTCCTGCGTTCATACGAGGCGAACGCAAATTCGTGGAGACTGGGGAAATTTGAAGCAGTGGTTTAAATAAGTTAGACACTAGAATGCGGGCACAAAAGCATCAGATTTTGTTGCTTTGTGATAATTGTGCTGCACACATTGATGATGGCAGGCTGTCTAACGTCAAGGTGGTCTTCCTGCTACCAAACACTACCTCTCTGATTCAACCTATGGATCAGGGCATAATAGCCAATTTCAAAAAACATTATTGGGCTCTTGTGCTGCGTTATGGATGACCAGACTGGCAAGGATAAACGTGCTATTGAACTGGCTTGTAATCTGCCACTGTTGGATTCCCTACATATGCAGAAAGAAGCTTGGAATCGTGTTACACAGGCAACCATTGTGAATTGCTACAAGCGGGCATGCTTTGTTAAGGATGTGGAGAGGGACGAAACAGATGCAGCTGTTGCGAACGTATCAGATGAACAGGCTATTGACATACCAACCGGTGTTACTGAAGAGGAGTTTCATCACTACGTAGCTGTTGATTACGATCTACAAACAGCTGCCGACACTGATTTCAAGATATGCGCTTACACGCAGGCAACGGATGATGATGAAACAGATGATTTGAACAGCGAGGCAAATGCTGATGAAATTCAACCTCCCGTCGCTTTTGCAAGAGCACTGGAGAGTCTCAACACCGTGCGGGCCTGTTGGTGGGCCACTGGATGTTAGTGCTATGACAGTTTTTACCGTCTGGCAGATAGTCTATGGAACTCAAAGACACAATAGTGTACAGAGGACTATGACTGATTACTTTAAGTAAGCCTAATGTCAGTTAACAGAGACTGTATACTGTACGTATAATAAACAGTACATGTGTTTATCAGATTTCAAGCTTCTTTGGGTCACTACGATTTAGTGCACGCTCCGGTTAACTGCATGTATTTCTTTGGTCCCAGACCCTTGCACTTAAGCGGATTGCACTGTAGTATACTGTGCCATACTTGTATTATTTGAATATTTTTACTGCTGTAATTGTCTATTGCTTATATTTGATTTATTTTTATTGTACACTGCCTTGAGTGAATTCTTTCAAAAAGGCAGTAAATAAATCCTAACAATAATAATGTGGGTTAATGGTGTTAGTACAGTACCACATTAGCATGCTTTAGTAAATCTAGCCCTTACTTTGAATGGGAGTCTTGGATGTAACTGACAAATCCATGATAGTGGAAAACTACTTGAGAGCTTCAGAAAATAAAGGCATCATTAACACTAACAGAAAATGACTGTTCTCTAGGGGTAGGTTAAATGCTCTGAGAGTTTCCAGTAGAGATCAGTTTTCATACTGTTCCATTTTCGTTAAGTTTTTGACCCTAGGCAGTTATCTGCTATCTTTCAGATCTTTGCCAGGCTGTTGATGAACTTCTTGTATTTATCTGAAATGCTGGGAGTATTGTGTTGATTTATATGACTTTCAGGAATTACTTTTTAGTTCACAGTTCAAGAGCCAATTAATAGTGTAAGTTACCTAATGTTTGACACTCTGAATACGGGAGCACAGACAAGGTATTTACTATCGCCGTTTAAAATCCTCTTTGACAAGGAGCATTATGCCATACCTTGGATATTTTTTTAGGGTGGCAGTGAAGAAGAACTCCACCCAGTGCCCACCCCTACTCCTTTTTTTTGTTTGTTTGTTTGTTTGTTTCTTTGTGTGCTCTAGGTAAAAAGAAAAACAAACAACCCTGCAGTGCTTAATACTTTTTTTTGTCTTTATCACTGCCTCAGCTGCTTGTTTGCAGCAGGTCACTATGGACTATTGGGCTGGACCTAGAGACCCCACTTATGCATTTGTTGTATGAAGGCAGCCTTCCTTTCGGTTATTTTCTGCCTGAAGATACCTCTGCATGCTGGATTTGTGCGCAATTTGAAATGCTTGGACATGGTGGTAATTTCCCACATTGTGGCCGGAAGTTTGCCAGATCTCCATGTTTTGGGGTGAACCATGACAGAGCCTTCGCCATCCTCTCCTCCCCCTCCCCCAAACACACTGGTGATACTCCATGCTTGAGATGGTTCCCACATGAAGCATAAGAATATTATTTGGCGTGCATCTATAGCTTTAAAAGCACTTGCTAATATTTAGAGGGGTGTGTGTGTGTAGTTTTGCTAGATATACAGTACAAAGGTGTTGGAATTATGTGTGACTCTTTGCCATCAGGAAATGCCCACAGCAACTTATAGATGTCTACTAAATATTCAGGTACAATAAATTTTCTTCCCCCCAAGGAACTAACAATCTAAATGAGTATGAGGCTGTGGAAGATAAAGCAGCTGGCTCAATGTCACAAGTAGCATACATAGGAATTTTGAATCTTGGCTTCTCAGCCTATATTCGAAACACTAGGCCGCTTCTCTTGCCAGCATGTATTACTGCAAATCGGAGTGTATTGGGAGAACTTTTTTCCATACTTCATCCTCACCTTGGGTGATAATCATAGTTTGCATTGCGTCACTGTGGCCTTCTGCATTGGTCTGTGTTTGCCAGTTCACAATTGTGTGTCCTGCTACTGACCATCATAACCTTGGTTTCCAAGCGGGCATATATTTTACTGCTGAGACCTGTTGCAGTTCCACTTGCTTTTGAGTTGGTTTCTGACCAAGATCCCTCCTTGAAGAATCAAAGGGCTGGAATGCTCTGAATCATATCCTAAAGAGGTCTCGGGTCCCTGCTGCCTTTAAGAGCCACCTAAAAGCTTTAAGGTTTACAACAAATTCAAGAAAGTGTGCACTGACTCCAACATGGACTCTGTGCCAGAGAAGGCCTAGAAATATAGTTGAGCTTAAAAGGTTAGACCAGGTTCTGCACGTCATGTCCGTAAATTAGCAAGACAAGTTGGTTCTACTTTTGGCAGTAAGCAATAAAGAAAGGACTTTCTGTTGGAACTGCTAGGTGCTTCCACTTGACCTGGACTGGCCACTGTACAGAGACAAAGATACTGGCTCGATGAATCCTAGGTCCGACCCAGTATGGTGTTATGTTCTTATATAAGTTCTCTGGGCACAGCCCCTTGCTGGAGCTTGTGGTGGTCAGTTTGAGAACTTGGAGCTTAAACACAAAACTGCTAGTTTTTCTGGTAGGGAAGACAGAGAGAAAACACACAGTCTTCTGGAAATAAATATCAGTAGTGGCAATTGGCTAGTATTTCAGAGGGTAAACTAAAGCAGGCATGAATGGCTCTGTCCTGTCCAAGCAGTTGAAACTGTAAGTGAGCAATATGGCCTGAATGTCCTAATTTAGGAGGGCAGTAGATCTGGATACAAAGTGCATTGATATGCTTGGACCCCATGAGTGGTCCTTGGTCTGGGAAATAGCTGCATTGGTAGACACTGATTTCTGTAGTTGCTTGCGTTCTTGCCTCTAATAGAATCTGGTGCAGCTCATGGAGTTTGAGACTTTTCTTTATTTAAAGCTCAAATGCTTAGGTCTTAAATGATGTATTCTCCTATCTGGGAAGGATTTGGCTTCTAGTAAGATTTAAAATATGCATATGTTGGAGTATTCTAAACAATTTGATATTGAATAAAACAAACTGGGTTTGTGCAAGATTTTTGGCTGCCCTGTTGCTTCAGAACTCGCTGCACCTTGGCTGTGTGTATACGTGGATGTGAACTGAGCCACCATGTGCTTATGCACATTCTACATTACCCTCTTAATGACTATTCTCTCAAAATAACCAAAGTGATGGGGCTATGGGAACTGAGCAAAGGAGTTGCTTACAGTTCCTATTATCATATATGCAGCCTGATGTTGGGCAGCAGAGTGCAGGTGTGATGAACTGATTTGGGGAGGGGGCAGTTACTACTACTACTACTACTTAGCATTTCTATAGCGCTGCCAGGGTTACGCAGCGCTGTACAAGTTTAAACATGGGGAAGTTGCACTTGCACAATTTGCTGTGCTACTGCACTCTTATCACTAAGTTCTTGTGTTCTAATACAAAAAAGTCGGAAAGAAACTAAACACTGCTGCTATTCTTTGGGGTTGGTGTTCAGAGGGCTTAATCGGGCAGGAGAGGCAAGTCCAGTTAAACCCCACTGAGCGAACTGGCACTTAACTGGTTAGTGCCACTGAATATGTTCACTAACCAGCCATCCCCTAAGCTGGGGTGGAGTTAAGGCAGAGCATCACTTAGCTGGTTAACTTCAATTTTTGTTCCATTCACCAGTTAAATAGCTTTCCTACCTTTTTAAGCGCCAGCTGGGCATGGGTCTGAATATCGTTCGGTACCTGGTTAACTTCTGGGCCATTGGACATATATTCAGGGCTAGGAGCCGTTCATGCCCTTTCACTGAACACCTGGGGTTAGTTCAGCTTGTGGCTGGTAGTGGCTTATTCAGCCTCAGCGGTAAGCAGCTGGTATCAACTAAACTTTTTAAAACTTAATATGCAAACAAATAGCCTTCATTTGAGGAGATGGTTTAAGTGGTGAAACTATAACTGTTAGAAGGAAATGAAAATTACTAAAAGATTTTTCTTAAACTTTAAAACAAGGAAAAACCACCTACCCTAGGGGATCACATACACACACGCGTGCTTAAAAATAAATATATTTTCTGTACATCATGAAAATCCCCTGAGTCTTGTGTACAGCATTTGTCCGTGTTGAAAATAGCAATACCGTATTCACTAAAAGTTAAAAGCTTAATTTCATTCCTATATAGAAATCCAAATAAAAAATGCTTATGAAATGCGATGTCTTCAGTGGTTTTATGCATTTGCTCATCACA